>NW_006399894.1:5531365-5542285 GCF_000299155.1 Elephantulus edwardii
GAAAATCTTTGTTTTCTTGATGTTAAGCTTCAATCCATATTGAAGACTGTAATCTTTGATCTTTTGCAGCACGCACTTCAGGTCCTCCTCAGTTTCAGAAACCAGTATTGTGTCATCTACATAACGCAGGTTGTTGATGAATCTTCCTCCAATCCTGATACCACATTCTTCCTCATACAGCCCAGTCTCCCAGATAATCTCTTCTGCATATAGATTGAAAAGTTATAGAGACAGAATACATCCCTAATGTATTTTATTATAAAATCATTTTATCTTTCTAGAGAGTGAGAAACCTGGAGAAAACTTTGTACCTGGTTGTTGATCTTTTTTATTCAGCACATCATAACTTCTTGTACCTTTTCTGAAAGTAACCTTTGAAAAATTTTACCCCATCTTCAAATCCCCAGTTCTACTTTTGACTTTCATTAGGTGAACTTCCAGCCAACTACAAAGGTTTTCTAAAGAGCACTCATTCAACTACCTGTTTTCCTTTTTAAAAATAAGTCCATGGGCCATTATGTGACTATTATACTTGTGAATTGTTTAGGAGAACTCTCTTGTATGAATTTCAAAACTAACCCATCTCACTTCATGTGCTCTGGATTTCATTTTCTTCCATGTTTGCTGAGATCGCTTAAGTGTTTCCTTTGCTGTGAGAACTATTTAGTACCCTATCTTACTATTTTTTCCCCTTGTGTAAATATGTCCATTTGATGGAGATGGCTATAGTTTACTGCTGTCGTATAATAATCAGCACATTTAATATTTGATGGCTCTTTTTATTCTAAAAAATGTTGATGGCTCAGTTGTCAAAGCACTCAGTTGCTAACTAGTCTCAGCGGCTGAGACCCATCAGCTATCCCATAGTAGGAAGACCTGCTTTTGTTAAGTATTCCGTCTTGGCAAACCTAGGAGTAATTCTCCTCTTTCTTTAGGGTCAACATGTGTTGGACTCTCTCAAAAGTAAAGGGGTTAATTGTTGGTGCGTTTTTTTTTTCCAGTTTATTCTCAAGTGGGCAAGTTTGCCCAATAGATTATAGAGCTATTTTATTGCTGTACTGCTGGCCAAAAGAATTAGGTTTTCCCTTGACACTGAAACAAGAATAAATTTGTTTTCTTTAACAGTAATATTTTCTTCCTGTCATGACTCCTGCTTTCATTTCTCCGTCTTACAAATAACAGAATTTCCTCTTCTAATTTCTAAATATAGACAGTGCAAAGTTTGATATTCATCCTTCTTTTCTTCCCTTTTCTTCTCTCTTTTTGGCTCTATTGTTCTCTTCATTGTGACTTCCACTCCTTTTTTATTTTTTTACAAACTCCCTGCTGAATTCCAGGGCAGTGTTCTTAACCCCTTGCCAGATATTTTTCTCTATGCACCTCATCATTGTACTCAAATCAAGGCTTCAGTTATTCAAATACAGAAAAATAAAATTGATTCGTACATGCTCTGTCTCCTTTCTCTAGTTCACCATTACGTTAATTAAATAAAAACTTTTTCTCAAATTTTATACTAACATTATAAAAATTCATACTGAAATTCAAAGTCTTTAATAATATGACCACAATGATATGAAAATATTTCATTATATGAAAATGTTTGAAGATTCAGTTTTAATCTCTTGTGTAGTAGCATCATGAGATATATTTTTTCTTTAAAATATTCAAATATGCTTTGGAAAATGGACATCCATTGAGAGACTTATGGAGATTATGTAAGATACTTGCAAAGTTTGAGAGACTGGGATCTAGAAAATGGGATAAATAAGGGAGTCTCACAATTAAGAATTTTCGGTATTTTATGGAAATTGATACTAGGTATAGTGATAGATGTGGTCCTTTGTAATATCAAACAATGCTGAGAATATATTGAATAATGTAGGGATGATTTCTGACAAGAATGCTAGAAGAATTCTTTCTATGAAGTGCTGCCGCATTTCTTGATATATCTTTATAAGGATTATTCCCTTATTTCTTCATTTAGTTTTTAAGATTTTGTACTCTTCTCTGTTGTTTTTACATGTTGATCATTGATATGTTTATATTAGTAATGTTCATTTTTCTGTCTCTGAAAGGAATCAATGTTATAGAGTTAGAACCAACTCATAGCTGACACTCCTGTGGACTTTTGGAAGCTGTAAATTACACAAAAGGAAACTGACCATTTTTCTTCCTAAGAATTGTTGTTATTTACCAACGAGGCAGAACTTATTCTTGGATTTTTTTTTAAATCCAAACTCATTATTTTGGAGTTGTAATCAACTTATATTTAACCCTCCAGTGGGTTTTTAGAGATAGTTAATTGTACAGCAGGAGACTGCCCATCTTTAGTAGCTGACTGTTTCAAACTTCACATCTTTATTTATTCACAGCACAATTACTTTCCAGTAGCCTACCAGAAGAATGTCCATCTGTGTTTCATGGATTAATCAAAAGCATAGTATGACAGTGTGGGTCACAATGAATTGTGGCTAACCTTGAGGAGAAAGGGAATCTCAGAATGTTTGGCTCTGCTTGTGTGAAACCTATACTCAGACCAGGAAGGAGTCCTCAGAACAGAGCAAAGAAACACTGCATGGTTCAAAATCAGGAAAGGAGTGGGTCAGGAATGTGTCCTGTCTTCATAACTTTAAAATCTGTATGTTTAACACATCATTTGGGAATCAACAACCTGTGATATACAGGTAATTCAACCTTGTTTGCTGAAACTGAAGAGGACCTGAAATGCTTGCTTCAGAAAGTCAAGGACTGTAATCTTCAATCTGTATTGAAGCTCAGTGTTAAGAAGACAAAGATTCTCACCACTGGGCCAATTGGCGGCACCATGAATTATGGTGAAGAGATTGAGGTTTTTAATAATTTCAGCTAGCTCAGCTCCACAATCAACTCTCTTGGCATCAGCATTCAAGAAATCAAAGGATGAATTACGATGGGAAAATCCTCAGTCAGGGATCACTCCAGAGTCCTAAAAAACAAAGATGGCATTCTAGAGACTAAGATGTGCCTAATTCAGGTCATGGACTTTACAATTACTTGCTATGCTCCAGAGAGCTGGACAATGACTAGGTGACAAAAGAATTGTTGCTTTTGAGTGGTGGTGCTGTTGTTGTTATTGCTGTTATGTGCCATTGAGTCGCTTGCGACTCATAGTGACCCTATGGACAGGAGCTCCAAACACCATTCTATCCTGTGCCAAACTCACCATCTCAAATTCACTCATTCCCACCACACAAGTCACAGAATCAACCCATCTCATCAAAGGTCTTCCTCTCCTTCGCCGCCCCTCCACTCTGCCAAACACGATGTCCCTCTCCAAGGACCAGTCCCTCCTTGCAACATGCCCAAAGTATGTCAGACGAAGCTTCAGAATCCTTGACTTCAAGGAGCATTCTGCCTTCATCTTTTCTAGGACAGACCTGTTTGTTCTCCTAGCAATCCATGGTATATTCAACACTCTTCTCCAGCACCACAGATCAAAGGCATTAATTCTCTTTCTATCAACCCTATTCACTGTACAACTCTCTGATGCATAGCACGTAACTGCGAAGACTATAGCCCAAATCAGGCGCACCTTAGTCTCCAGCCTGACATCGTTGTTCTTCAGTACTCTTGAAAGGTCCCTCACAGCTGACTTTCCCAATGCAATTCGTCTCTTGATTTCCTGGCTGCTGTTACTAAGAGTGTTGACTGTGGAGCCAAGCAAACTATCTCAATCTCTCCACCATCCATGCTGATGCTGCCAATTGGCCCAGTGGTGAGAATCTTTGTTTTCTTGTTGTTGAGCTTCAATCCATATTGAAGTCTGCAGTCCTTAACCTTCTTCAGCAAGCACTTCAGGTCCTCCTCAGTTTCACCAAGCAGGGTGTGTCATCCACATAACGCAGGTTGTTGTTGTTTCTTCCACCAATCCTGATGCCACATTCCTCCTCATACAACCCAACATCTCAGATGATCTGTTCTGCATGAAAATTGAAAAGCGATGGAGACAAAATACATCCCTGATGGACCCCTTTCTTGATTTTGAACCATCCAGTGTCTCCCTGCTCTGTTCTGACAACTGTCTCTTGGTCCAAGTATAGGTTTCACATTAGCACAATCAAATGTTCTGGGATTCCCCTTGTCTCAGAGTCAGTCATAGCTTGTGATCCACATAGTCAAAAGCCTTTGCATAGTCAATGAAGCACAGATAGACACTGGGTTCAAAATCCAATGCAATTGCTCACAGATCACACAACACCATAAAGGGGAAGTCAAAGGACTAAAATTTAGGTTGACAACACAATCAGAAAAATGTCCGAAATGTACTCCTAGGTATCTCTATTTTGTGTCTCAGGGCTTCAGGCTAGTGTTACACAGCTCTCAGTCCTGCCAATTATGGCTCTCCCTCCCATTACACAGTCTTCCAACAAACTTGGGCAAAGGTTTTAGCCCTGGGGGAATAGCAGTCTCAAAGTCTGTTCCACTTCACTTCAGGTCTGTGGTTCTCTACATTTTTTATATGAATGCTACTTCTGTAGATCCTGATCTGACTGGTGCAAGAATCCCTGGCCCCATAGGACATGTTTCATTTTCTTGCTGCTTCTTTGTTGCTAGTTGTTGTTAGGTGCTGCCAGTCAAGTACAACCTATAGTGATTCTATGAGCAACAGATCTGAAATCTGTCTGATCATGTGCTATACTCACTTCCTGACACACAAGAGCACATTGAAGAAGTCACTTTGTCAATCCAGCTGGTTGAGGGTCTTCCTCTACTTCATTGACCCTTTCCAAGTATGATGTCCCTCTCCAAGGAATAGCTTCTCCTAGTAACCTATATGAAGTATGTGAGGCAAAGCTTTATAATCTTTGCCTCCGAAGAGCACTCTGACTACTTACTCCAAGATATATCTGTTTATTTTTTTTTTAATCCCACAGGATGTTAAGTACTTTTCTACAGCACCCAGTTTAAAGGCGTCAATTCTACTTCTGTAATCCTCATTCATTATCTAGCTCTCAGATATATAGCAAGTGATAGGAAAGACCATGGCCTGAAACAGATGCACTGTAGTCTCCTAAACAATTTTGAGAGGTCCCAGACTATAGTCTTCCTCAGGGAAATGTTTTTGTTTTTGTTAGATGCTGTCAAGTTGAGTAAGACTCATAGCAACCCTATGAACAAAAGATCTGAAACCTTCTCTAGATTGTGCCATCCTAACACCTGCTGACACACAATGGTCTACTGTGATAGTCACCATGTCAATCCACCTAGTTGAGGGTCTTCTTCTCCTTCACTGAACTTTCACCCTTCCCAGCCTCCTGTCCTTCTCCAAGGAATAACCCCTCCAATCAACATGCCCAATGTATGTGAGGGGAAACCCTATCATTTGCTTTCAAAGAACACTATGGCTGCACCTTCTCCAAGACATATCTGTTTGTTGTTTTGGCTGTCCATGGGATTTTAAGTGCTCTTCTCCAACATCACAACTCAAAAGCATCCATTCTTCTTCTGTCATCCTTATTAATCCTTATCCCAATGTAATAATTTCTTGATTTCCTCAAAGCTGGTACCTAGGGTATTGATTGTGATTCCAAATAAGATGAAGTTGTTGATAATTTCCATCTTTCCTCCATCTATCATGACACTGTATATAAGTCCAGTGTGAAGAATTTTATTTTCTTTATGTTGAGATTCTGTCCGAACTGGAAGCTGTGTTCTTTGATCTTCTGCAACAAGTGCTTCAAGTCCTCCTATCTTTCAGTAAGCAAAGTCACATCATCTACATCATGCGGGTTATTTATGAGTCTTCCTTGGATCTTGGTGTCACATTCTTCTCCATTTGCTAAATGGTTGGAGCTGATATTCTCACAGTCTGCTGATGAATCTTCTCATTAATGACAAGACAAAGGCTGTTACTATTGTTGCGTGTCAAGTCAGAATCTATCCATACCTACCTGATGGGTTTTCAGAGACAATTAATTGCACAGGAGGAAATTGCTCATCCTTCTCCCACAGTACTCCCTGTGCCTTTGAAGTGCTTGCCTTTAGGATTACAGTGTAGTTTAAGATCAATAGGCCACCAGAGCTAACACATTCTATTTTCTTGTCCTGCCCACCCAAATAGCAAAGTCAGTCAATGGCTAGAAAAGCCAGTTTTAACAATAAATCCTTAACACCATAGATTCAGAGGTTGTACATATTTACAGAAATAGACAACCTCAGTTGTTTTCTTTGGAGTAATTAGTGGATTCTAACCACCTAACTTTCAATCTCCCAGCTACACCATGAGGCTTCCACAGTACTTTGTTAGTGAGACAAACTCTTCATTAATTTTGACTGAGAAGTTGTGTGTGACCACAGTAAGAAATCACTGTATGATTTTAAATTAGGAAGGATGTGAATAATGATTGTATCCTTTAACCATACGTATTCAATCTTTATGCTTAACAAATCATTCAAGAAGTTGGATTTTATGAGTAATAATGTGGCCATCAGGATCAGAAGAATAGTCATCAACAACCTGTTTTAAACAGATGACACAATCTTGCTTGCTAAAAAAGTATGGACTTGAAGAGCTTGCTGTAGAAAATCAAGGACACAATCTTAAACATGTATTGTAACTCAACATCAAGGGGGGGGAAAAACAACAAAAAAACCAACAACACAAAATATCTCACCCCTGTGCTAAAAGGCAACATTACTAGAGATGAGAGAAAAAAGTTGAAATTGTCAACAATTTGATCTTACTTATATCTAAAATCAACACTCTTGGTAACATCAGTTAAGAGATTAAGAGATGTATTACACTGGGAAAGTCTGCTGTCCGGGACTTCTCCAAAGTCCTGAAGAACAATGATGAGTTTAAAGACTAAAGAGTACCTGATTCAAATCATGGTTTTTTTTGGTAATTATTCTTCCAATCATCTGCTATATATCTGAGAGCTGGAAAATCAGAAGAAATTCTATCTTTGAGTTGTGGTCTTGGACAAGAGTATTGAGTATTTTATGGGTTGCCAAAAGAATGTAAAAGTATCTTGGAGGTGGTGAAACCAGAGTGCTCCTTAGAGGCAAGGATGGTGAAATTCATCTCACATAGGCATGCTTGTAGGGAAAACTATGCTTTGTAAATGGATATCATAATTGGAAAAAAGATGGATCAATAAAGGAGAAGATATAGATTGATGCAGTAACTGGGACAGCAGGCTCAATCTTGGATAGCAAGGATGAAAGGAAGACACAGGAAAGGACAGGCTAGAGATGTTATTCATCATGCTAAGACTCATATGTTACTCAATGACACTTAACTAGAACTACAACACGTCTTAACCAGTTTAGGGAGTTTTGGTGGCTTGATGCGTTAGAAGTAGTGTTGTCCACTCAAAGTAGGTGATTTGAATCTACCAACTGCTCTGAAGGAGAAAGATGAACAATTTTCTTCTCTACACTTCCTCTCAAAATCCACTACACGTTCAACCATGATGTAGTTCTGATCCAACAATAATGAGTTGTGTCTTAGTTTATTCAAAAACGCTCTTTTATTTAGATAATCTATTGTACTTACTCACTTTTATTAAGTAAACCTATTCCTAATACAAAGAAAAACAATTTCATGTTTCCAGGAAAGCGTAGTATAGTCTGCAGATAACTTTTTACAAAGCTACTTGACATTTTGACACAGGGACATTTGACATTTTTCCTAAAATCCCATACCATTAGATTTCAGGTGGTTTCGCATCTTTGATTTTTTTTTTTTTAAGAAGCAGTGTGTAAAGCCAACAGCTTTATAGCATTCACACACTACTCCTTTTCACTCTTAAGCATGACTTCCCCTCTCACTCCAACCCCAAGCTCCCTTTATTCTCTACATGAACTGGAATGAAGTCAGAGGCATCACTAAGTTGAGAGTCAGAGATGTCTTTTACATACATTTGGTAACATAAAATAACAACTTGAATTTTGACATATAAAAACATCCTGTGTGTCTAAACTGCTACATCAACTTGGCCTTTCGATAGCATCATCTTATTCCTGGCAATGAACAGAATATATAATCCTTTTAGTATTATATGAAAGGCCTTCCGTATCCCACCTCAACTTTCTTTCTATTTTTATGTTCTACAAACTCTCACTCTATGACCCAGTTTTATAATCATTGTCCTGTTTCCTTTTATGTTCAGAATCTTTGCATGCACTCTTAATATCTACTTGCCTCCTGCTTCTGGTTCCTGCGGCAAGTTTCAGCTCAAAAGATAGTCACTCTGGGAAGCCTCCTTCAACTCCCAAGGAAGTTTATTATTCTTTTCTCCGCATAATCATTACTGTGTATAAAGTAGTGTATGTATTTCACCCTGGGATGCTTCATATTATGTTGTGATCCATGATTCATTTATCTTTTTTGCTTGAATATGGAGAATGCTTAGGGTCATATCCATGATCAGCTAGAGACTAGGCTGTAGTGAAATTATGCTGCATTAAATTACATTGTGAGGTGCATATCAGAAATGCAAATCTAAACTGGATCTACCTTTTTGAAGTGAAAACAAATAAGAGAAAATAAGGATATTTCTGTGTTATTATTTTTAATAGCAGCAGTTACATTATGCTCACCTTGTTGTTGTTGTTGTGCACTATAGAGTCAGAACCCACCCATTGCTGACCCTCTGGTGGGATTTCAAAGGGAGTTAATCACATGCAAAGAGATTCTCCCATGTAACACTTAGTGGCCTCCAATCGCATGCCTTCAGGACTGCTGTGCAGCTTCTGCCATTAGGCCACCAGAACTTGCTATGCCTACCTCAGTATAAGTAAATAACGGAAACAAATAGTCACAGCAATTCTTCTTAGCTGATAGGAATTATAAATTGATTTATATAGCCTTTCCTCTTTCTTTTTTTTTTTAAATTGAACTCATAGTGACCTTACAGGACAGATTAGAAATGTCTTCGAGAGTCTTCAAGGATGTACACTTTCCTGCTGCAGAGTAACATATCTTTTATCCTAGAGTGGCTCATGGATTTAAATTACAAACCAGTTAATATCTAAGTTTTTAACTATTTAATAACTGGGGCTCATTTGTGTTATTGTTATTTTGTTGTTGTTAAGTACCCCTGAGTTGACTATGAGTCATAGCAACCCTATGGAAACAGATGTGAGCCTTGCCCTCTCCTATGACATTCTCATGATTTCTAAGATGCTTCAAGTCGTTACAGTCACTATGTCAATCCAGCTTGTGAAGGTCTTCCTCTCTTTATCTGACTATCTTTCCTACTGTGATATAATTTCCACACTTTGGCTCTTTCTGACATGTTAAAAATACGTGAGATAAAGTTTTACCATCCCTTCCTCTCAGGAGGACCTTGATTGCATTTCTTCCAAGACAGATTGTTTGTTCTTTTGTCAACTCATGTGATTGGTATTCAGTACTATTTTCTACCACCACAATTCAAAATACTGGTGCATTGATTCTTCTGTCACTCTTATTTTTGTATCCAATTTTGAGATAAATAATTGAAAAATATTGTTTGGACTAGACACATTTTAGTCTTTAAAGTTGTGCCATTGCTCTTTAGCTCTTTGGAGATGTCCTTGAGAGCAGATTTTCCCAATGCAATATGTCTTTTGGTTTCTTAACTTCTGGTGACATCAATTCTTCTCTCTTACTGTTAGCAACATTATAGATCATAGAATAAAACTGCATAATGTATAATGTAAATGTATAATACTTAATATCACTACTGCTTTAGCCTATTGGTGCATTCACTGTGTCAACTCTCCTTGTGAGATAATCTCTTTGAGGGTCAAACTATATTTTCCTCACCTACTTTATAAAGTATTATGTCTTTTAATGGAGACTGACCTCTCTTGATAACATGACCAAAGCATGGTATATTCTTGAGGAACTATTTTAATTTTTTCAGCTTCAATTTTAATTTTCTTTATTAGTAGTTTATGGTCTTTTCTATAGTAAGTTTCTAGCCTTGTCTTTACTACTGATATTATGCTTCCTCAAGGACTATTTTGCAATTGTGAAATTGTGACTTTTTCGTCTGATTCCTCTGTAGCTTATCAGGTGAAATCCATTTGTATAGTTGCCATTAATGGGTTTTTTTTTTAATGAAAATGCATACAATGCATAAATTATTCATTGTAAAATAAGTTCTTACATTTGATTTCCAGCCTCATTTCTGTCATCAAGATCAGATTTTTTCAACTAGTAGTCCTTTGTTTCTAACTGTTACATTTCAGTCACCAATCATTGTTACTGTACCTTGATTGCATGTTCAACCAATTTCAGACCAAAAAATAATTGTAGAATTCTTCAATTTTGTCATCTTTTGTTTTAGCAGTTGGTGTGAATATTTTAATACTGGGTGGTATAGTGGAAAAAGCTGCCCATCAATCCCAAATGAATGTGGTTCAAACCCACCAGTTGCTCTGTAGAAGAAGAATATTTAATGCCTCTGAAAACCCACTGGACGGTCAGCTAGGTGTCAGTTCTGACTCAAATACACTAAATAATATTAAGTACTGTACATGCATATGGATAGTATCCTATCAGTCACAGCACTGTGGCAAGTCTACCTCAAGGTCATGCCCTTCTGTCTTGCATCTGGAGATGAAGTTATGAGGATTCTTCTGAGCACCTTCTGATGGTATAATGTATGGCATACCATTGATCTACCATTTGGTGGGTTCATCTCCTCTCTCTGGGGCCCTTCTTCTTACAGATAACTCTTACCTAACATACTTTATCACTGATTTCACATGCAAAAAAGATTCTGCTGAATATTATCCAAAAACAACTGGAACAGCACATCAACAGAGAACTGCCAGAAGTCCAGGCTGAGTTTAGAAGGGGTCGTGGTACTAGGGATATTGTAGCTAATGTTAGATGGATCTTAACTGAAAGCAGGGAATACCAGAGGAATGTATATCTGTGATACT
>NW_006399894.1:5543550-5544890 GCF_000299155.1 Elephantulus edwardii
AATAAGGATTGCAAAAAATTGGTGGTTTTGAACTGTGGTATTGTAGAAGAGTACTGACTATCTCATGGACTTTCTAAAGAACAAACAGATTTGTCTTAGAGAAAGTGCAGTCAGAGTGCTCCTTGGAGGTAAAGATGACAAAACTTCATTTCACAATCCGAAAGGTATGAAGGTATGAATCCACCAGATGCTCTGCTGGAGAAGCAGGGTCAATATCCTCCTGTGCCAGTCAAATCCAATTCAATGGTACACAACAAGAATAAAAAATAAAAAATTTAAAAATACAAGACAAAATTCAAACTAAACAAAACAAAACTTCATTTCACATATTTGAGCATGTTTTTAGGAGAGACACCTTTCTAAATATGATAGTCCTTTACTATGAATGGATCCTCTTAACAAGTCAAGTAATAAGTAGACACGCAATAAATGCTGGCAAGGTTGTGGAGAAACTGGAACCCTTATTCACTGTTGGTGGAAGTGTAAAATGGTGCAACCATTATGGAGAGTGGTGTGGCGCTTTCTCAAAAAGTTGCCAATAGAGGTATCATTTGACACAGCAATTCCACTACTGGGAATATACCCCAAAGAGACCATAAGTGCCACCCAAGCAGATACATGCACACCCATGTTTATCACAGCTTTATTCACAATAGCAAGAAGTTGGAAACAACCTAAGTGCCCATCAACAAATAATGGGTAGAGAAGCTGTTGTATATGCATACAATGGAATACATGATGCCACTGTTGTAAAACAAGACTGACATTGGGGTTGGGGGAGACTGAGAAAGACGAGTTAAATAATGTACACTGCATTGAAACAGATGAGGGAGAGAACAGTTTAGAAGTGATATATGTTTGGATATTATAGCTATCACAAGAATCCAGAATTAAGGTTTCCTAGTGGAGTCCACTGAGGTGGGGTGGGGTGGGTGGATTGTATATCAATGAAGGAATTTTTCTTTTCTTTTCAAAGAGGGGAACAAACTGTGGGGGGGGCAGGGAGAAAAGTGCAACAATGAATGAATGGAAATCCAAAATCTCTGTAAATGTTCATTAAAATCAATAAAATAATGTATACTGCATTGAAATAGATGAGGGAGAAAACTGTTTAAAAAGGATATGTGATTAGGTACTTTTGTCATGATGGGAGTCCAGAGCGAAGGCTGCATAGTGGAGAGGACCTGGGGGAGGGATTGTAAAATAATGAAAGAATTTATTTATTTTTCAGTTCTTTAAGCTTGAGAAATGCTGAGAGAGTCCCTCGCTTTTTCTATTTCAGCTTCAGATATGTGCTCATTTTATTATAATCCTTTGCTCTGTCTACTGAAACGACTTTT
>NW_006399894.1:5546000-5555907 GCF_000299155.1 Elephantulus edwardii
GTGGTGCTGTCCATTGGCCCAATGGTGAGTATTTTGTCTTCTTGGTGTTGAACTTCAATGAATATTGAAGACTACAGTCCTTGATCTTTTGCAGCAAACACTTCAGGTCCTCTTCAGTTTCAGCAAGCAACATTTGTCCTCTGCATAACAGGTTATTGATGTATCTATCTTCCTCCAATCCTGATGTCATACTCCTGTTTGTAAAGTTTAACCTTTTGAATGATCTGTTCTGACTACAGATTGAAAAAGTATGGGAACAGGACACATCCCTGACATATTTCTTTCCTGATTTTGAACCATGCAGTATATCCTTGTTGTGTTCTGAGGACTGCTTCCTAGTCTAAGTATAGGTTTTCCATGAATCTGATAAAGTGTTCTGAGATTGTGTAACTCTTTTTGAATAATCTATAGTGAGTAATGCTGATAATCTTCTGTGAAGATTGGAATCCAGGTGACTTGGAGGCTGGGCAGGGAGCAGGGTGGACAGGAAGATGGGCAATGTCTTCATGTCATATATGTTGCTGTTTTGTGCCATCAAGTCACCAGCAACTCATAGTGACCATACATACAATAGCTCTGAACCTTGTCCATTGAGCCAGTTGCACTGACTCCTACACTTCTACTCCCATCACCCCAGTTACAAAATTCCACTGGAGAGGCAGCTATGAGTTCAAACTGAAAAGTAGTTTACATAACTGCCAGAGACTTCCAGTGATAAGAAGTTGTTGTTGTTATGTGCTCTCAAGTCGACTACAACTCATAGGAACCCTATGCACAACAACTCTGAACTCTGCTCTCTTCTGAACCAATCACTCTATCTCTGACAGACCCACCCTCATTACCCCAGTCACTGTGTCAATCCATCTCATCTGGAATTATCATCTCCTGTGCTGTGAGTAGGAGAAATCATCTACAGTGTGATGTTGAGATGAAATTTCAGACTTTTAGTGAGCCTTTAACCCTGTTTTGTAACTTCCACAAGTGTTTCTTAGTACTACTCCTGTTTGTTTTTCGTTTACATAGATGAAACAGGAAGGCTAAAGTGAGCTTATAGGGGAGAATGTCTTCCCCAAGGTGGGTTAAAATGCTAGTGATGCCTTTTCTCAGGATAGTAGACACATAATTCATTCTGCATATTTTATAGTGTTAGAAGGGGATACCTCATTGAGTATATTTCACTAGAGCAAGGAGCTGGTCATTTTGCATATTTACCATTAGAAATTGATGAGCACTCTTGAGGTGAAACCCATGATAATATGTCTTTCTTCTACCATAAAGTTCTCTTTATCAATTTCTTACTCTCATGCTAGTCTCTACACAATTCCCAGGAGTTGATAAAAAATATACTTTATGTGTTTCTATGAGTTTTTAACTTGGTCAGCTTTTGCTCTGCACCTGCAGATATGCCTCGTGAATCTCAGGATTACATAGATACTTTCCCAAGTTTCAGAGGGGCTGGTTGACAAGTGACCTCAGTAATTTTGTGCTGGGTTCAGAAAAAAGTTGGTTTTCAGTTTGTTTAGCTTTCCCCTATAAGGATAAGAATGATGACGTCTAGGATTTTTCACTTTGGAACTAAAGTGGGTAGTATGGCACTATATTTAAAAATGGAGTTTTGGTACATAACCTTGACAATTTTAAAGAAGTATCTTTATGTTCTGAATTTCTTATTTTTTTTAAATCACAAAATATGTTAATCATTATAAAATATGTTTAAGCCATATGTATAAGGCATAAACTGAAAGAATTTTTATTTTTTCCTTTGATGTATTTCAGTGATTAATCACATTGATATTTTAAATGTTGACTCAACTTTGCCTTCTTAAACAAGCTTTAAATAACTAACATATTTTGTTTAATGTTAACGTATTGCTTAATACTTTATTTGGAATTTCTTATAATCTACTTTCAAAAATATTAAATAGATGGTATTTGTAAGAACGTTAACTAGAAATTGTATGTTGCTAATTATTCAATACCTTTTTTTTTTTTTATTCAATACCTTTGAACCTACTACTTTTCAACTATCATTTTCTCATTACATCCTAGCTCTAGAACATTCTATTTGGCAGATGGTAAAGGACCAAACTATAGATGGGTAACATAAATGGATAAACATAGCTGATTGTGTTTGGAAAGTAGTAAAGTTAAAAGAATAATTTTATTCAGAAATCTTTAAATTGATTTTTCCTAAAGTTTCTTTGAATTATTGTTAATATTTCTGAATGACTGGAATTCTGTTTTTAAAGACCTTATGTTCAGTTCTTATTGTATCTACCCTAAAGTGTATAATAAAGTCTTTAAACTTTGAAATGTTCAATGACAAATTAATCATTTACTATTATTAATTTTTACTTTAAGGTTTCTATTGCAGGGTTTAGAGTGAGCTTTGCTCACATTCATTGCTCTCATGTCAGAACCTACTCAGAGTTGACCTGTCAGAGGGGTTTCTGCAGTTGTAAATTGCAAGGGAGATTTCACATCTTCTTCCCATAGAGCTGCTGATGAATTGGAACTGCCAGAGAGGCGCCACCTTGGATTAGCAGCACAACTCCCTAAAGACTGAAACACCAGAATTCCTAGAGAGAGAGAGCTTAAGGGAGATAATTTATGAGAGCAGTCTCATTAAAAAATTATTGCAAAGAAGGAATTATGATTTTTGCTTGCTGAACATACAGCACACAATAAACTGGTAAAGACTGAACATTTTTATTTATTGCTATCCTCTGTGTAATATTCTTCACGACTATTAATCTTGTGGTGCTTCTGCCATATTTATCAGCTAAGGGAAACACTAATACTAGCTGTCCAAAATTGGTAAGAGACAAAGGATTCTCTTCATCATAGTATACTATAGCCTCGAAAGTCAATTACTATTTAACAATTCAGTAAGCATGCACACGAGTTGTTTCATTTTGTTTTATATTTTAAATATTCGAAAATTAAACAGCTCTGCACTGGAAACATATCTGTCTCTCTTTGTGTATTTGTAACAACGTAATAAAAATAATGTGAAAAGTTGACACATTTTCATTTTTCTTAGCCATCCTTATGTGGATGAAATGGTTGATTTTGGAGAGCTCACAAGCCTTTCCGCCCAGATTCATGCCAGGGAGCAGACCAGGAAGCCCTGAAGTGACATAGCTACTTAGGAGCTGAGCCATCATATTAGAAGTTAGTTAGAAGCCTCCTGGGGGGGGCGGGGCTAGAGACAAATGCCCAAATTATCTGCTGGGTTTTTATTGGGGAAATACTTTTGCATGTTGCTACTCTTAATAACGTGGATACATATTTGTTTGCTTGTCTATCATCTGATCTTTTGGGTGCAGCACTTATTTACCAGATGTTATGCTAAAGCAGAGTTTTCAGATTAAGACAGACTAGGAAGAAGGATCGGCCATACACTTCTGAAATAGAAGACTTTTGAAATCCTAAGAATAATAGAGCACACTGAGAATATTAGATATAACACTGAAAGCTGAGTTCTCATATCGGGAAACATAAAAATGAGGAATAGCTGCAAATAGCCATTAAAAATTGGAACATGGTGCGTAAAAAGTATGAATGTAGATAAATTGGACATTGTTCAAAAAAAGCAGGGTAACGGTGGGCAAGGTCCAATGGTGATTACTTTTATAAAACATAATGCATGGGACTGATTGTATGAAATATGACGTGAATGAAGTAAAGGGAGAAACACAATGTATACAAACTTTGCGAGCAAACCAAAATAAAATAATTTTTAAAAAAATATAAAAAGAAATTGAATCCATAAATATTGAAAATCAAAGCATTGACAAGATGGGCTTTATTGGTATGGACCACTTTTTATTAGCTAGGAACTAAAAAGTGCGGGGAAAAAATGAGGTCACAGTCACAGTCAAAAGGACTATTTCTAGACCTATCCTGAGGAGCAACGTTGTGAATGACAGGATCCTATCCACACAAATAAAAGGAAGACAAGTTAACACAGCTATCATTAAAATATATGCACCAATAACTAAAGGCAAAGAGGAGAAAATAGAAGACTTTTACCAACATTTTGCAGTCTGAAATACATTAAACACTAAACCAAGATTCATTAGTAATGATTAATGACTGAAATACAAAAGTTGAGAACAACAAAGAAGGACTAGTAGCCAGAAAACATGGGGTTGGTGAAAGAAATAATAATGGAGTATAAAATTTTGTAGAGTCAATGATTTATTTATTGCAAATACTTATTGAAGGTACATAAAGCTGAATTAGGACCATATGGAAATAGAGCAATTAGGTCCCTTCAAGATTTTATCAATAGGTTTGAAAATTACAGTACATTGGGCTCCTGTGTCCAGAAGCCCCAACATTATTTCCTCTCCACCACCAGGCCACATTACCCCACATGTGCATATTTCCATACGTCCCTTATTAGGGGTTGAGCCAGAAGATCCTGGCCTTCTCATTAACCTATATCTCCGTCAACTAACTGACTTGGCCTTTTTCTTTATGTTGGAGGATCAGAGAATCTTTGTCTCAAGTCCATTAATGTTTGCTACATTCACATCATTCCTGAGTAGTCATCAAAAAATCTCCACCCACTAGTGTAAATTCTTTTCCCATAGTGTCTTATATTGGTTGCCTATGAATTACCCTGATATTCTTTGTACCCTTAAAGCCTGTAATGGGAAATCTTTTTAATAGAGCAGACAACATCTTCAATTGTCGTCTTGTTCTCCAGGAGCAAATCTACCTGAGATTCCCATATGGGGAAAACATCCATAATTACCATCTCCTCCATGACCTCTGTAAGGGGCATATTAAATGGATGAATGTCCTCAGTGCCATAAAGCCAAGCCTTTGTTTGAATGTGTAGAACACCAACTGTTTCCTCGGTAGTATTCCACTTGTTATTTAGACAGAAAAGGACAGTTTTCTTGGAAGGATAAATAAGGTTAATCAGACCTTAATCATCCCCTCTGGAATACCTCCCATGTAACTGTATTTTCTAATTTGTCTCTATCTATCATACAGAAACTACTGATAATGATCTACAAATTTATGTATTCCCTCTACTCCATATCCCTTGATCCTCCTCATCTGCCTCCTGGACTACTATTTTGGTAATTAGAGGTAGGAGAGGTATTTCTGGTTCCCTCATTGGGTTTTTGTTTTTGTGTTTTGGGTATTTTTTTATTTATTTCCCTGGGGAACCTCTGGTAGAATTTTGTTCAATTTTTATTTCAGCAATCCCAGTATCTGCATTCTTTCCTTTGCATATACTGCCACTATGGATAACAGAACCCAAAGAATTGTAAATTTATCTCTTTCCTTATCTTCCTGTATTTCTTCCTGTGTCCAATTAAACATCTTCCCGGGGAATTGGTCCACAAACTTCATAACCCTTAAGTAAATTCTGTTTTCTATAACTGTCTGCAACATAAGAGCTGTATTGTTCAATAGATATTCCTTAATCCACACAGGGTCCAAAGGTTTCTGATTCTTTTGTTTACTCTTTTTCCTCCAAAGACACATATTACAGAGAATTTAGACCTTTGTAGCAAATCCCACCACACTGACACTAATTGATTTGATGTTTTGTCCTGCTAAGATTCATATCAGGGTATTTATGAGAATCCTCAGGTCAGCGTACTCCCAAATGCTTTTTTTATAGGTCCATACTTGCCAAGAAATCTGGAGGACAGCCAGCTGGGCAACTAACAGGAAGAGAATGATATTTGTTCCCATTCCAAAGAAAGGTGACCTGATAGAGGGCAGAAATTATAAAAAAATATGATTAATATCACATGCAAGCAATATTCTGCTGAAAATTATGCAAAAATAACTGAAGCAACATGTCAACAGAGAACTGCCAGATGTGCAGCCTGGGTTTAGAAGAGGTCATGGTACTAGGGATATGATAGCTAATGTTAGATGGATCTTGGCAGAAAGCAGAGAGTACCAGAGGAATGACTATGTGTGCTTAATTGATAATGCAAAAGTTTTCAACTGTGTTGACCACAACAAGCTGTGGCTGACTCTGAGAAGAATGGGAATCCCAGAACATTTGATTGTGCTTATGCAAAACCTATATTTGGACCAGGAGGCAGTCATCAGAACAGAGCAAAGAAACACTGCATGATTCAATATTGGAAAGGTGATCTGTCAGGGAAGTATTCTGTCTCCATACCTTTTCAATCTGTATGCAGGATAGGTCATCCAGGACGCTGGGCTGTACAAGAAAGAATGTAGCATCATGATTGGTGGAAGATTCATCAACACCCTGTGTTATGCAGATGACACAACCCTGCTTGCAGAAACTGAGGAGGACCTGAAGTGCTTGTTGCAGAAGGCAAAGACTACAGCCTTCAATAATCAATAGATTCTCACCACTGGGCCAATGGGCAGTATCAGTATGGATGGTGAAGAGACAGATGATTAACAGTTTTAGTTAGCTTGGCTCCACAGTCAGCACTCTTGGTACCAGCAGCCAGGAAATCAACAGAAGAATTGCATTGGGAAATTCAGCTGTCAGAGACTTCTCCAGAGTACTGAAGAGCAACAACATCAAGCTGGAGACTAAGGTGCACCTGAACTGGACCATAGTCTGCACAATTGCGTGCCATGCATCAGAGAAATGGACAGTGACTAAGAACGATAGGAAGGGAATTGATGCCTTTGAGCTGTGGTGCTGGACAACAAACAGGTTTGTCCTAGAGAGGATGAAGTAGGGCTGCTCCTTGGAGTCAAGGATTCTGAAGCTTCCTCTGACATACTTTGGTAATGTTGCAAGGAGGGACATCATGTTTGGGAGAGCAGAGGGACAGCACCAGAGAGGAAGACCCTCAATGAGATGGATCAATTCAGTGATTCTTTAATGGGAGTAGGTTTGTCAGAGACAGTGATGTATTTACAGGCTAGAGCCGGGTTTAGGGCTCTTGTACATAGGGTCACTATGACTCACAAGTGACTCCATAACAACAACAACAACAACAACTTATATTACTAGCTCCATCTGTGGCTCGTTTCCCTAATTCTTCGATGTTTTGTGTGTTCAAAAATTTGCTACAAGGTCCTCTAATGATTCAGATCCCTCAGGGAAAGGACTCACGTGATTGTAGGTATGCAGGCCCAGACTGGCTTGTTTTTTGTTTTGTTTTTTAATAACTGGTGAGCAATGGACCAAGCTAGAAACAGTAGGAAGCTTCAACACAGCCACATTGCTACTCCTCTATTTATGTTTTCACATACTCTGTAATGTGGAGAGTGCTGTTTTTATATTGCTGCTTTAGCTGTTGATGATTAGCAATACCATTTTGATTTACAAGACTATATGTCTGCAGTTAAGGTAGGTGGACACCAGAGGGGTTAACTAGTGACTTAAAAAGGCTGACTTTTAGGCTAACATCACAGCAGGAATCCCAGAACATCTGATTGTGGTCTACCGTCAGAGAAAGAGAGAAATATTTTCACCAAGATGGACCGATAGAGTGACTGAAACAATATCAACCTTAGAAGCTATTTGCAGCTTTGTAAATAGCTCAATAACAAACATATAATAATTTCAATTTCTTTTTAATGCTATTACATGAGTGCCCTGATTCGTGTAATTGTTTAACCTGTTATGAGACTGAGTTGATATAAATGGTCACATCAGATTCCCAGTGATAAAGTTGTTATTGTTGTTATGTGCCATCGAGTCACCTGCGACTCATAGTGACCCTATGTACAACAGCCCTAAACCCTGCTTTGTCCTGTGCCGACCGCTCTGCCTCTGACACACCCATACCGATTACCCCAGTGACTGAATCAATCCACCTCATAGAGGGTCTTCCCCTCTTAATCCATCCCTCCACCCTCCCAAGCATGATGTTCCTTTCCAAAGACGGGTCCCTCCTTACAACGTGTCCAAAGTATGTTAGATCCTCAGAATCCTTGCCTCCAGTCTGCTTGCCAGTTTAACCCTCTCCAGGTTGAATCTGTTTCTTTTACTAGCAGTCCATGGTACACCCAATACTCTTCTCCAGCAACACAGCTCAAAGGCATCAATTCTTCTACTATCCCCTCTAGTCATTGTCCAACATTCTGATGCATAACAAGTGATTGCAAAGACCAGGGCCTGTGTCAGATGCACCTTAGTCTCCAGAATGACACCATTGCTCTTCAGTACTTTGGAGAGGTCCCTAACAGCAGACTTCCCATTGCAATACGTCTTTTAATTTTCTGGCTATTGGTGCCAAGAGTGTTGACTGTGGAGCCAAGCCAACTAAAATTGTGAACAATCTTAATCTCTTCACCATCCACTATGATGCTGCCAATTGCTCCACTGGCGAGAATTCTTGTCTTCTAGATATTGATCCTCAATCCACATTGAAGGCTCCTATCCTTGCCCCTTTGCAGGAAGCACTTCAGGTCCTCCTCCGTTTCAGCAAGCAGAGTTATGTCGTCTGCATAGCATAGATTGTTAATGAGTCTTTCACCAATCCTGATGCCACATTTCTCCTCGTAGAGCCCAGTCTCCCAGATAATATATTCTGTATACAGGTTGAAAAGGTATGGAGACAGGACACATCCCTGGCATACACCCTTCTCAATATTGAACCATGCAGTGTTTCCTTTCTCTGTTCTGATGACTGCTTCTTGGTCCAAATATAGGTTTCAAATTAGCACTATCAAGTGTTCTGGGATTCCCACTCTTCTCAGAGTCAGCCACAGTTTGTTATGATCCACAAAGTCAAACGCCTTTGCATAATAAATGAAGCACAGATAGGCATTCTTCTGGTATTCCCTGCTTTCAGCTAAGATCCATTTAACATTGGCTACAATATCCCTAGTACCACAACCCCTTCTAAATCCAACCCGGACTTCTAGTAGTTCTCTGCTGATGTGCCGTTCCAGTTGTTTTGGATAATCTTCAGTAGAATTTGCTTGCATGTGAAATCAATAATAGTGTTATATAGTTTCCAGTGATAATAGTAGCAGTTATTATTGCTGTTGCTGTTCTTAGGTGTTGTTGAGTGAATTACAACTCAGCAATCCCATGAAAAACAGAATGAATTTTGGCCTATTCTGCATTATCCTTATACTCTCCACCACGCTCATGTTCACTGTTGTGGTCATTCTGTCAGTCTATCTTGTTGAAGGGTTTTTTCTCTTTCTCTGACTTTCAACCTTTCCCAGAATGTTATCCTTTTCAGGGGCTGACCCCTCCTGAAAACAAGCTCAAAGTATATGAGACAAAGTTTCACTATCTTTGTCTCTAAACACCTGTACTTCTTCCAAAACAGATTTATTTGTTCTTTTGACAGTCCATAAGATATTCAGTATTCTTCATCAACACAACATCTCAAAGGCATTGATTTATCTTCTGTGATCCTTATTCATTGTCTAACTTTAAGCTACATAGGAAGTAATTGGAAATATGGCTTGGGTCAGTTTATAAACTGACATCTTTACTCTTTGGCACTTTGGAGAGGTCCTCGACAGCAGAATTTTTTAAAATGCAACATACATTATGACTTCATGACAGCCATTATCATATTGATTATGGATTCAAATAAAATCATATCATGATGGCTTCAATCTTTTCCTTCATCTGTCCCAGTATTCCCTATTAGTTCAGTTGTGAGAATCATTTTTCCTTCCTACTAAGATATAATCCTTATAGAAGTCTTTGGTCTTTTGCAAGATGTGCTTTAAGTATTCTTCACTTTAAGCAGGCAAGGTTGTATCCTCTCCATAAAGCAGGTTGTTGATTAGTCTATATCCAATCCTGATGGCAAATTCTTCCTCATATAGTATGCTGAATTCGTGATTTCCTCATGATACATATTTAATCTGACATTCATTTTGGTCTTTTCTTCCTCTTCTGTCTTTGTAATGACCACCTGCACTCTTCCTGGATGATACATTTAACATCCTCCCACAACTC
>NW_006399894.1:5565662-5569143 GCF_000299155.1 Elephantulus edwardii
ACCCACTTAACTTCCCAGCTCCACCCTCCACCAGGATAACCCTTCTCATCTACCAAGTCCCTTCAGAAAATATCTTCCATTGTCCAACCCATGATCTGACAGTTTGTATCTTAAGCTTTCTTGGCTTCTGTGATTCCAAAAACCTCGACTGCTGACATTTTTCTTCTGACCAGTGTCTTTTAAGTTTAGTTGTGCTGTCTCCAAGGGAAGGTGACGTGTCCTGTAGAACTCCTGTAGGGCCCGCCGGAAATCCCGGGTACCTTTGAAAAACGCCCATCCGTTGCTTATCTGAGGTGGCTACTGCTTTCAAGCTTCCCTTCCACCCAGGAGCACGCTTGTCAGAGTTCCCAAGGGCTTCTTCCCACCGGAAATCCCTCCAATCATATAAAAATTATTACTTAATCTGCCTGTTTGTCTGGAAAGGAAGTAAATGGGTGTGAATGATTTTATTTCAAATATAGAAATCCTTTCATTTTACTAACAAAAGTTTACTGTTAAGTAAGGTAGTGTCTCACCCTCCTATAAAAGCCTATGACCTCTCCCAGACAGGAATACAGTCTTGGAGGTGACTCCCTGTCTCCCAGATCTGTGTAATAAAGTGTATTTATGGATATTGCAATCTGTTTGTCTTATTGGCTATTGACTACAGAAAGAATCCCTTGTGTTCAGTAGCATGTTCATGCAAAGTCTTTATCTAGTATAAGAAGCTGTTGTAAAAATGAATCAACAGAACAGTGCTTGTTTTAAAATAGGAAAGATGTACATAATGTTTGCATTCTTTTTTCATGTCTATTTAATCTCTATGCTGAACAAATCATTTGAGAACCTGAACCCTGTGATGAAGAATGTGGCATCAAGATCGTAGGATGACTCAACAACGCCTATGTAGATGATGCAACATTTCTTGCTGGAAGTGAGGAGAACTTGAAGTGTTTGCTGCAGAGAATCAATGATTACAGCCTTCAATTTAGTTATATCTCTGCATAAAAAAGATGAAAATCCTGAGCACTGGCCTAACAAGCAGCATTGTGATAAATGGAGAAAAGATTGAAATTTCCAATTATTTTTTCTTACTAGGATCCACAATCAACATCCTTGGTACCAGCAGTCAGAAAATCAGCAGATTTATTGCAATGAGCAATTCGACTGTCAGAGAACTCTCCAAATTACTGGGGAGCAATGATGTCAGTTTAAAGACTAAGTTGCAAATAATTCAAATCATGGTCTTTTAATTTTTCACTTTGCTTCTGAAACTGAATTTTGAATGAGTATGATAGGAGAAAAATTCATGTCTTTGAGATGTGGTATAGGAGAAGAGTGCTGAATATCTTACAGACTGAAGGGGGAAAAAAGATCAAAAATATATGTCTTAGAAAGAGTTCACCCAACATTCTCCTTGGAAACAAAGATCGTCAAATTTCTTCTCACTTGTTTTAGGCATATTGCTAGGAAAGATTCTTACTTGAAAAGGGATACCCTGCTTGAGGGTAGAGGGTCAGTGAAAGACCAAAAGATCATCAATGAGATAGACTGGCACAGTGACTGCAACAATGGGATTAAGAATGATGACAACGGCACAAGTCAGGGTTCAAATCTGTCTTTCACAGGGTCACTATGAGTTCTACTTGACTAAATATCATCTAACAACAACATAGCAGTTGATGCTGACAACATGGCATTTTAACTTTAGGTAATACTTGTTAGAGCGAACAAACAAATTTTGCATGGATATTCTTTAGAAGATTCTGTTTTTGTGAGGATGCAACTCAGGCTTTTCAGTATTTTATTTCACTTATCTAGTATTAATTAATGTGATAATTTATGATGTTTGTAACCAAGGGATTTTGTAAAAGAATACTGACATAACCTAGAAAAGGCGTTTTATCAGCTCAGATAAAAAAAATCTTCAAAATAACCTCTAAAATTTAATATCTTCAGTAATTTAATAAAAAAATCAATAGAGTGCTTCTTGACATTCTTTATAGAAAACAGAGTTTAGAATCAAAGGGGAGCTCTTTCTGTGGTAAGGAAAATGGATTGAACTCAAACACAAGGTTATCACACATATAAAATGCATCTCCATGGTTCATTTTTGCATTTTGATATCACAAATGACAGAGACACATCATTAATCCTAAAGTTTTGAGGATACAGAGAACACTTGAAGAGTTTAAACACTTAATGTTGGGACATGTTTTGAACGCTTTGCTGGTGTTTAAGGTGTATATACTTTATCAGCTTATGTAGATGACAGATGTGGACACATTTCTGGAGTGCCTTTACCAATTTTATATCATCTATTTAATGAAACACCAAGTGTGTGTCAAAATGATAATTAAAATTTTGTATTTTTGTGTTGTTAAAAAACTCACATCAGTGTTTATTAAACCATGAAGGCTAAATACTATAGGATATATTTTGAGATGTCAATAGTTATTTTAAAAAAGTAGGTAAAAGATCATTGTTCAAAATGAAGATAATATGTTATGGTATGAAATGATAAATAATGTGTTACTCTAAAATGATCTCTGTTGCCACAGTGGTAAGGAGTTGCACCACCAACCCAATGACATGTAGTTCAAAACGGCTCCACTGGAAAAAGATAGGTAACTTCCTCCAGTGTAATTTATTGCTTCTGAAAACCAGCTGAAGGGTCAGCTATCAGTTGGTTCCAACTTGATGGTTCACCAACACAACAATTGCTATACGTCAGAAATCAAATGAAAGTTGGTGGCAAAAGGGAGTAGAAAAACTCTATGTCAGGTGCTTGATAAGTGACTGATTGTTTCTTTGTATTTCTCATAGCTATCAAAGACCAGGAAATCCCATTGCTCTGTGTTCAGTGTGTATACATGTTCAAATCAATCTGTTTCCAAGACAGATACAGATAACAGTATCATATCAACAGTATTAAAATACCACACAATATATTTTTCTGTTTTAAAATTTATTATGCACAAGAAAGATGCATAATTTTCTAATCACCATGCTTCAAAGGGTCAATCTTTCCTCAGAGTCTTATTCAAATGGTGAAATTTTCAATAAATAAAATCACTGTCCTTCTAGAAAAATCAAGAGTCACACATACACACATATAAATTATACTGTAGCATTTGATATTGCTGAAAATCATAATTTTTAAAGTAAATGTGTTATTATTTCTTTCTCTAAATTACTGGAATATTGATAATGAAGAACAGAAAGTCTTTTTATTAATTTTAATACTCTCAGACTCACATTTATTCCAAATCCTATATTGTTGAGTCAATTCTGACCTATGATGACGCTCTAGGCAGTGTAGAACTGTCCCACTAGATTTCCTAGAATATAACATATAACATATTTTAATTCTTTTCTCAAATAAGGTTTACTGTACTTAATGGGAGCTCTGATGGTCTAGTGGTGAGCAGTTTCACAGCTAATACTAAGGCAAATAGTTCAAATCCATCAGCTGCTATACTGGAGAAAGATGGGTAGTCTC
>NW_006399894.1:5571903-5572865 GCF_000299155.1 Elephantulus edwardii
AGGGGAAGACCCTCTATGAGGTGGATTGATTCAGTGACTGGGGTAGTCGGGATGGGTGTGTCAGAGGCAACGAGATTGACACAGGATCGAGCACAGTTTAGGGCTGTTGTACATAGGGTGGCTATGAGTCACAAATGACTCGACGGCACATAACAACAACAACAACAACAAGATATTTAGTACATATGGATAAAGGATTAATCCCTAACACATGCTTTTTATTATTTCAAATTATTCATTGTTCTCTTACTTTATTCAGGCAACTACTTCTTGGTTCAGGAGTTTGTTTCACTGCCAACTCAAAGGCATGTAGTTGGAATCCACAAGTTGCTCCACAGGATAAAGTTGGGCAGTCTTGTCCTGTGCAGTTTATTGCTTCTTAAAACCTATTGTTGTTGTTGTTAGTGCTGTCAAGTCAATTACAACTCATAGTAACCCTATGAACAAAAGATCTGACCCTTAATCTATCTTGTGCCATCCTTACACTTCCTGAAAACCCATTGAAGGGTCAGTTATAAGCCAGTTAAGGCTCACTAGTACATAACAACAGTAATAATAGGTTTTATATAAGCACAATTAAGTGTTTTGGGATTTCCATTCTTCTCAATATTATAGAGGGGTTCTTTTGTCATTCACACATTAAAATCTCTAAGTTATTTTGAGCAATATCTATTATTTATGTTACCAGGATATGATTAGTACTGATGCAATAAGTGCAACTGTAATTACTCAATGGAATCATCTAGTATTGTTGGTTGTTGTCATTTTCAAGTGCCAGCCAGTCAACTATGATTCATAGTGACCCTGTGAACACAACAGATTTGAATCCTATCCTGTTTTGTCTACATCACCTCTGGCACATCTGAGCCCTTTGCTGCTGCCACTGAATCAGTTCATCTCATCAAAGGCCTTCCTTTCTTCCAGTGACCTCCCACCATTCAAAGCACAATGTCCCTCTCTAA
>NW_006399894.1:5581985-5596666 GCF_000299155.1 Elephantulus edwardii
TGTACAAATTTGTATTTACTATTTAATTTCAACTCCATATGAATTTTTAAGAAATGTTTTCCTTAGCTGCTGTTTCTTGTAACCAATAGAGATTTTTAAAAAATATTTTGTAAAGAAATCTTTCTGCTTAGTACATATGAGGCAGCACAAAAGTGTTGTCAAATTAAATGGCAAATACAAGAAAAAACATGGCAAAAAATAAGATCATCTGGTGATCTAATGCCAAGAAGCTGCCCTGCAATCTTGAAGACATGAGGTTTGAAGCCACCAGCTGCTCTGAAGGAGGAGGATAGGAAATCTCTGTTTTCTTTTTATTATATCCTGTTTTAGTCCTCTGATTGATAAAAAAAATGCAGCAAGAAAACATTTCTCAGTATTTTCCAGTTGCTTTGGGGGTGGGGAAGGGCAGAATCTGACATCAGAGTTTCTAAGAAGTCACTTTGAAATAGGTGCTCTTTTCTAATAGAATGACATTATTTATTGCTCTAAATATCAATAATTCTCCTAAAAATGGTTTTGACTGACAAGTATTCTGTTCTGCAATGGTAGATCATTGACTAAATATTGTTCACTAGAAATATAAACAGAATTTTAAAATTAAAGGAGATTTAAGCAACACATATCTGCTTGAGCTAACCTGTCTTTTGAAAGAGAATCTGCTTTGGTGAGAAAAGTTGCGAACATGAAAAGATGAAGGGTTATGAAATCCATGTAGCTACATATGCATGCTGTATATCCTTGGGAAAACTATATAAAGTCTTTGACTTAATTTTTAAAATTAATAATGACTAGCTTACTTGGCTAATTTGAGTTGAATGAGGCAATGGTAACACCTTAAAGACTTCTTTTCTCGATAATATATTCAAACTTATGTACACATTTAGTTTATCCAACTGGTGAAGTTAAAATGAGACTGCACTGAAAATTATCTAAAAAGAACTATGATTTTTCACATTCTTGATCCTTTACTCATATGGAAGAAGTTTATACTGTAGGAATCATGAATTTTTGTGTGAAATTCTCTAAGATTTAGGAAGATTTGCCTTTATTCTTTTATTCAGTGGTAGTAAAACTGGAGAGTGATATCTTTTGACTTTTGTCTTTATGCTGCAGTTCTCAGAACTGGAATTGGGTTATTACCAAGAGCAAACTTATTGTAAATGACCTTATAAGCATCTTTGTGATGACCACTATTGGTGAACTATTTTTTACAGTACAAGATTAAAAAAAATCCTTGGTAATGAAGATTATTAAAGGAATGGCTTTTTTGTTTGGATGGTTATATGACTGTTTACTTTTACACAATGCTGCAATTCAGTTTCTTACAAGAACTAGAATGAGTTTGTATTGTCTCTCATCCCTCTCATGCACTAAATATAACCTAGAAGTGGCATGGCAATGTTAGTGCATGGGAAGAGACAACGACAGTTATTTAAAGTGTAAGTTCCTGAATGAGTAAAGTTTCAAAATAGTATGTATTATTAAAATAATGATTTTACAAAGAATTATGAAAATGTATAAAAGACCCATTTCCTGGAGAAAGACATCATGTTTGAAAAAGTCCTAGTCCAATGCTTGGACAGTGAAGAAGAGGAAGGCCCTCAACAAGGTAGACTGACAGAGTGACCACAGCAATGGGCTTGAATGTGTCAGAGATTGTGAGGTTTGCATAGGATGGGACAGCATTCAGGTCAGTTATTTATATGTCTGCTAAGAGTCATACATGACTCAGTGTTACTCAACAACAACACCAACAACAATAGTAATGTAAAATCAGAATTAAGTCCTAAGGAATGAAGCTAGAATCTATTTAAATTAATCAGTGTTACATTTATGCAGGTATTTTACAAAGGGCAAAGCTTCTGGCCTTAGGGCAATCACACAAATTCCACTTTAAATTGCCACATTTATCTATACTTGACTCATTGAAGTTGTAGGAACTGTTCTGAGTCACTTCCAATTTCTGTAACTATTTAAAATATAGTTATTAAAGCAAAAAGTGAGCCAAAGTAGAGATTATAACTTTCAGGAGATTATAATTGTGGAATTATATTTGTGAGATTATAAAATTATGCCCAGAATTCTACTACTTCTTGATATTTTTGTTTATACCATCAAGTAGACCATGATTTATTGTTGCCCTATGAATGAGAGCCTGGATTATTTCCCTATCTTGTGCCATCCTCATGTTCTTTACCATGCTCAAGACCAATGTTGTAATTACTGTGTCAATTCATGACCACCAATGTACAGAAACAGTCATTGTCTTGTCATGCAATCCCTCCGCTCAAGTCCACTCCACTGTGCAGTCTTCATTCTCGACTCCTGTCATGACAATAATACCCAATCATATATCTTTTAAACAGTTCTTTCCCTCATCTGTTTCAATGCAGTATACATCATTTCTTCCCTCCTTCTCTGTCTTCCCTCAACCTGGATGTCAGTCTCATTTTACAACAGTGGCACTATGTAATATGTCCTTTTGTTACTGAGATATTTCACTCAGCATAATGTTCTCCAGGGTCATCCACTTTGCATAATATTTCATGAGTTCCTTATTTTCCAATGCTGCGTAGCATTCCATTGTGTGAATATACCAGAGCTTCTCTATCCATTCATTTGTTGATGTGCGCTTGGGTTGTTTCCAGCTCTTTGCTATTGCAAACAAAGCTGTAATATAAACATGAGAATTTTTCTTACTTTTAAAGGAGAATAGTGAATTGGGGGGAGGGGTGGGCAGGGAGAAAAGTGCAACAATGAATGACTAGAAACCCTAAGTGTCTGTAAACTTTCATTAAAATTAATAAAAACAAAACAAAACAAAAACCTAACCAGAAAAACTGAATGATGAATTGATGGAAATTCCATTAATTTCTATGTTGAAAATGGAATGAAGTTTAGTTTGTTTTTCTTTGTGTTCATCGTTAAAATTTGGTTTTTATTAATTTTTAAAATGTGTTATGTACTTATGTGAATTAAAATTCAAAATTATATTCAAAGGATACTCAAGTCTTACTTCCCTCTGCACATACTCTCTTTTTATTCTTGTTCAGTTTCTCTCTCTCTCTCTCTCTTTCTCTCTGTGTGTACGTGTGATATATTTCCTAAATCAAAAGGTGACCTGTTGCATAATATGCAAGTACTATTTCGCCCCTTGCTTTACTAAACAATATTTTTAGGAAATTATCAGTTAAGAACTTGACCCCTTCCTCTTTAAACCAACTTGAGTTTTGTATTATCTCAGGGTGTATATGTCATATACAGGGTATCCATTACCTAAGTTACTTAGAGAATTCCTGGGAGGGCTCATGAAATGGAATCATCTTTCTTAGGGATGTGGTTTTTAAAAATATATGATAAACAAAAACTCTAAGTATTGTAACTCTTCAACACTCATACAAAACAAAGAAGTCCAAATGAAATAGTACAATTTCTTTGATTTAAATTAGTGTTTAACCTTATGAAAATAATGGCAATGGACTGGGATTGAAATTTGGATAACATAAGGAGTAAAAACATAGGCCATGAACTCAGATTAACCATGAAAATCTCTGTAAACATTTTAAATTTGCTAACTACTTGCTTGCTCACAACGTTTTAATAGTGACTATCAACTATTTTATTTATATCTTAGGCAACAAAGAACAAAAACAGTTATAACAATGTGTGGTTCTAAGCTCCTACCCTGAGCTTATTGAAACAGGCGCATTCACACCTTTAGTATTGCAGTATTCATGATGTCAGTTGCAAAAAGATTACAGTGTTCCAGAAGCAAAAATAATTTGAGTAATAATAATTCATAGTTTTGCTGTGATGCTATTAAGCTATAAAATTATTTGAAATAAAAATCACTGAGTTCATAGAAATACAGTTTCACAACCCAACATTTCCAGTGATTACAAAAAAAAAAGAACAGTTTATTTCAGCAGGATATAGCTTTTTCTTAAGGAACATCTCCCCTTAGGTATCCTTAAAACACAATGTAAATCCAGAAAAGAGTTTTGCATCAGAAATCTTATACAGTTGCTTAGGCTAAACTACACATATACATGCAGAGAAGAAAGAGGAAGGAAAAGAAAAAACATTGCTTCCGTCGAAAAACAAGCACTTTTTCCCCCTGGTGTCATGTCTTTGGATATGTACTGCCCTGGAGAAATGTAGAAATTATTTTTATACATGGAACTGCCTTAGAAAACTAGAGATTTTAGTACAAAGAAATCAATTCACTGAAAGATGCCCACATGCTGCTGTTATGAGTTACTACATGTGTGTACATGTGTATATATATACACACACACAAGAGGAACTTACAAAGGACCCTTGTTTTACAGTTACAATTAAGCTGTACATTAGCATAGTGGGTTTACACCTTCTCCAGGCCTGAGTTACACTTAGTATTACAAATAATATTATAACAATGCTGAAAATACTGATACAAAACAGCTTTAAGATGATATTTCCAAAAAATATCCATCCTTTTTAAATTGAACTGTTTAATCCAAGTTTACTTTTTGAATGTTTCAGCTTTAAAAAAGATTTTCCAAGAAAATATTAGTGTTTAAAACATCTCTTAAAATGTCTATTAAATGACAGTTATTCTTAAATAGATCATTTTTTTTACAAAGTATAATCCAAAAGTCTATTTTCCAGGAAAACAAAACTATAAACTCCAAAATTTCAAATCAAAAACATTATTTGTGATACATAGTATTTCCATATCCTGGGAAAAAATCCTTGATTATTTTTTTCATGCTTATTTTATTTACAGATTGAAAATACGGTAGCAACACCAACTTTCAGGACACATCAAGCTGAATTCCAAAATAAATAATCATAATTTTTCTAAGATTTCTTAAGTATTGCTAAGCCCAAAATGCATACCTAGATGGATATTACAGCATCTAAAGTATAGTAGGAAGTTTAGATAGCAGCCTCATTAAGTCTAGCAAATCGCAGCACATATTGGCCTCTTTTGGCAGAATTACAAAGACACAAAGAAACATTTGGCAAACATTTGTATTGATGCACATTTGTCTTCCTTTAGAAAACAAAAATTGCAAATATGACATATTTGCCAGATTCTCTACTTTATTAACTTGAATTAAAGTTTGAACATTTATCAAAGCTCCATAGTCAAAGCTAGAGGAGGAGATCTAATGGGTATCCCCCAAAATAGAGAGCTTAAGTGTGTTTTAATACTAGGAGAAGCATTTCAAATAGATGTTTAATATAAGCAGGTTAGGCTGATACCATGCAAAACTGCTATCTCATTTTCCCTTTCTTTGTTAAATTTGTATACACTGATGGATTCAGTCTGTTGGAAAATACAGGAGAATAGATCATGCAGTAAATTTAGCAGTTTCAATTTTCATGGACTATGCAGGACTCTGTCACACTTACTAGCTTTATCAACTTTATCTTTGAAAAGGAAACCTAGAGCTTGATTCTTACCTTTTTAAAACGTATTTTTTCATAGCTTGATATGTACTGTTTCATTATTAATGAAGCATAGATATTTTACTTAGATATACTGATCTATTTTATGTATACAACTTATTACCCAATTCTTTTTCTAACAGAAATACTTTGTCACCAAATTAATTTAGTATGATTGTTGGAGTTTTTTCCTAAACTCAAATTGCAACAGCTTACTTTGTGTTTTCTGTCTAGATGCCTAGATAATCAGGGCACTGGATACAGGGCTACCAAAAACTGACTTGTTCATCTATGCCTCAGTTTTAGTCATAGATATGACTTGATGAATTGAATGCAAATCTGGATATAATTTTAAACAAACAAACATTAGACCATATACATTGAACAAATAGAAGGAAAGTGAACTAAAATCTATTAATGTTCATTCCATCCTCTAACTTTTCAAAATATGCTGATACTTCAATGACAATGAATCAAAGGACATAATGTATCATGCTCTATGTATCATTTGTGAAACTTCCTCCAACTTTACCAGTTTACTAAGTTCTGTCTTAATACTTCATCATAAATAGCAAAAGTTAAAAGCAAAAAATTTAGAAGCTAGAAACTGTCACTTGCTATTTGCTAGCAATTACTCAGTCTGAAATTCTTTGTGAACTAGTGTGAACTAAACAGAAGATAAAAGAAATAGCCTTCCCCCTGAATAGTATTACAAGATAAGCTTGAATGTATTTAATAGAGAGATAATGTATCTCTAGGTTACAAGCAAGCAAATTTCATTCTTTAAATAAATATAACATCAAGTATCAGACTTTTAAAACCACCTTTCTTTTCTCCTTCTAGTATCTAAGTAACTTAAAATTTTTTACAATTCCTTTAGCTAGTCATTCCTCACATCTATTTTCACAGTTAACACCATCAAGTGATCAGAGTGCTATTTGATATTACCTTCAATGCATATCAGTGAGTGACAGAAATAAAAGATAAGTAAGTTAGGGATTATATTAACCAACAAGATGGTGCCATTTATTACACACATATATATAGTAATATCTTCAAGGCAATTCAATCTAATTCACTTCACATGCTCAAGCCTCCATCCTAAAAGAAACATAAAAGTGTAAAAATCTTTGTTGGTAATAAAAAATAAAAAGTAGTAAGAAGTATATGATATGTGACGATTCAAAGGCGAGTTGTGCATTATACATGAGAAACACTTGGTTCTAACTATCTTCATTCTATTCAGAGACAGGAATAAGGCAATTACCCATCCTGTTGACCTAGAGTCTGCAGTTCATTGGTGTGTAAATTGTGGTGGAGAAAGACATTCTTCCTGCTATACATGTGTAAAGAGATTGGCCCTCTTGGTGGTTGTCCAAACCTGCCAATAAAGGTTGAATGCTGCTGTTGGGTGGCATCAGCTTGGTCCTTTGGTTTTTCTGAGAATGTGGAGAACCCTTCGGTCTTAGATGCAGGTTTGAGAGAGCTCTGCACGCCTGTGGCCCACAAATTCTGAGTGATCTCTGAAGGAAGGGCGTCATATGTTCCTCGTGAATGTTTGATAACTTCCACAAGTTCCTTGTCCTTCAAGAAATTACTTAAGCACAGACTTGAGAGTTGATATGTCTTGTTTTTGTAGGGGCTTGTCTGGTCAGTTGCAGAGTATCTAAAATGGTCCTCGGTGAGAGTATGCATTGGTTTTCTGTCCCTTGTGCTGAGGCTTTGGCTCACAATTCGACTTCGATACATAGCCTATGAAAAGAACACAAAAAGGAAAATATGTCTTTAAAATAAAATGCATTAATTGCTTATACAGAATACTAAGTGGTATTTAACTGTTTTGTATCTTATGCAAATTCCAAACATTTCCATCAAAACATAGAAATATATTAATAGAATTTTCAAGGTTAAAATTTTCATTCAAATGTGATTACACATGATTAAAAAAGCTAATTTATTTAAAAAGAACATTTTTAAAGCGACTTACTAATTTCCCAGGTTTTATTACATTGCATATACTCAGAACACCTGTTTTGTAATTGTTATATGCTGTTGAGTTGATTCAACAGTATGAACAACAGAGCAGAGCTCTGTCTTATCCTGTGCTGTCCTCACCATCTCTGATATACTTATGCCCATTGGTACAGTCACTATATCAATTTGTCTTGTTGAGGGTTTTCCTCTCTTAGAGTGACTCTCAATTTCCTGAAAAACGATGTCTTTCTTCACGACTGGACATTCCTAACAACATGTCCATTGTGTATAATATATACCACTTATATGAAAATATAACTTGAAAATCCAAATTATATTAATAACCAGTTAGGAAATTACTAAATTTTGTTTTGTTGGTTTTAATATATTATGTTTTTCCATGGACATGCCCAGTAAGAGTGAGATTTCATTATTATTATAGATTATCATTAATTGTACCCACCTTAAGAATTAAAATTCAGGAATTACAATTCCAAAATAATTCAATGACCAATCTCATTGATTTCACATGCAAGCAAGATTCTACCAAAGATTATTAAAAATACCATGGACTGCTAGGAAAACAAACAGATTTGTCCTGGAAAGGGTTAAACGGGGTGGCTCCTTGGAGGCAAGGATTCTGAGGCTCCCTCTAACATTCTTTGGACATGTGAGGAGAGACTGGTCCTTGGAGAAGGACATTGTGTTGGGAGGGTGGAGGGACAGCGCAGGAGGGGAAGGCCCTCTATGAGGCGGATTAATTCAGTGACTGGGATAATCGGGATGGGTGTGTCGTGTCAGAGACAGTGCGATTGGCACAGGACAGAGCAGAGTTTAGGGCTGCTGTACATAGATAAGGTTGCTATGAGTCACAAGCAACTCGACTGCACATAACAACAACAACGAGGAGACCAACACATTATTTAGAAGAAACTCAACATTTGGTTCATTCAATCTTTGAGACATACTTTATTTATCAAATTAGGTCCATGAGTATCTGAAATCTTCTTGCTCACCAGAAGACTAAGCTTTTTCTGAAGTTGTAGACACAAGATATAGTTCATTGAATTATGCTGTGAAAAAGTAAAATTGTATTATCTTGGAATTATTTCTGAATTCCTTTTAAAGTGTACATTTTCTTGTTTTAGAAAAATCATTGAGGTTGTAGTTAAAATTATCTGACTCATTGATCTTCCGATTAAAAAAAAAAAAAAAAAGAAGAGATGTGTTGTTTCCACAGAGAACGGAGACCTTCCCAATGAAAACTAATCTTTTCCTTTAAATAAAATTTCTATTTAATTCTTTTTTATTTACAAAATTCTTGTACATTGTTTTTCAAACAAATGGGATCTTTCCCACTTCTTTTACCCATCCCTCCATCTACCCATCAAATTGTGCAACCCTATGATTATCCCTCACACATACACAGCCTCCCCCCTGCCCATCCTCACCCCTCTGTTTTTCCCCTTAGATCTTCATACACATTTTACTAACAATCTATTTCTAAGTAATGGTCATATATAGTATGTGAGAGAGTTTTCTTTTGATTTATTGACTGCTGGAGTGTTGATTGTGTATTTAAGCAAGATGAAATTGTTAACACTCTCAATCTCTTCTCCATCTATCATGAAGTTAAAAATTGGCTTGGTGGTGAGAATAATTTTTTTAATGTTGAAATGCAATCCACATTGAAGACTATAGTTCTTGATCTTCTGTAGCATATGCTTCAAGTGTTTTTTCAGTGTCAGTAAACAAGGATTGTCATCTTCTTTGCATATCTGTTTCTTTTTTTGTTGCTGTTGTTTTGTTTTTGTGGGTTTTGGGTTTTTTTGATATTTGGTACTTGTTGGGCTTCAATTTTTTTTGTTTTTGGTTTTGTTTGTGTGTGTGTGTATGTGTGTATTTCTTATCCATAGAAACAGATAAAGTTAAATACTTACACAAAATTATTTTTTTCTCTCTTTTTCTCATCTTCTTTCATATCTCTCACTCTTATTATCCAATTTTGATTTATTAATTTTTTAATCAAGATGCTTATCATCTAGATTCTAATTACTCAATGAAACTATTTCCATCAAGTTTATAATTCCTCAATGGAATTATGTCCCCTATTTTCCTTTGTGATTAACATTTACCAAGAAAAATTTTCAGATTGTCTTTCTATTCAATATCAAGCTGTTTGTCCAATGGTTTGGAAGAGGTTCATATTTGTTTCCATTCCCAAGAAGGTTGAACCAAAAGAAAGTGGAAACTATCAAACAATATAATTAACACTACACTCAAGCTAAATACTGCTGAAGTTCATTTAAATATGGCTAGAACAGTACATAGACAAGGAACTACCAGAAGTTCAAACAGGATTTAGAAGAGATAATGGCACCTGGGATATCATTGCTAATGTCAGGCGAATTCTGGCTGAAATAAAGAATACCATAAGAATGTAGATTTAATCTTTATTGATTATGCAAAAGCATTTGATTATATAAATCATAACAAATTATGGCTAACATTGAGAAGAATGGGAATCAGAGCACTCAACTGTGCTCATGTGAAACCTAAACCTATACCAAGGGACTGTTGTGCAAATAGAGCTAGGGAACAAAATATGGTTTAAAATTAAGAAGGGAGTGCTCCAGGTTCATATTCTCTCTATACATCTTCATCTCTATGCTGAGCAAACTATTTGACAAACTGGACTCTATGAAGAAAAATATGGCATTAACATTGGAGGAATACTCATCATTATCCTGTGTTATGCAAATGATACAATCTTGCTTACTGAAAGTGAAGAAGACTTGAAGTCTTTGTTGCAGATGGTCAAATAATACAGCCTTCAATATGGAATGCATCTCAATGTCAAGAAAACAAAAGTTCTTACACTGGACCAATAAATCCAAAATGATGGATAAAAGATTGAAACTATCAATAATTTCACCTTACATGGATCCACAATTAACATCCTTGGCACCAGCAGCCAGGAAATTAGGAGATGATTGCACAGGGAGTGTCTGCAGCCAGGGATGTTTCCAAAGTATTGAAGAATAAAGATGTCAGTTTCAGGACTAAGGTGCATCTGGTTCAGGCCATGGTCTTTCCAATCACTTGCTATGTATCTGAGAGCTCAACAATGGATAAGGATGACAACGAATCTATACCTTTGAACTGTTGTGTTGCAGAACAATACTGAACACACCATAGACTGTCAAAAGAACAAAGAAATATGTCTTGGAGAAAGTGCAGCTAAAAGTGCTCCCTGGAGGCAAAGATGATAAAGTTTTGTCTTACATACTTTGGGCATGTTGCCAGGAGGGGCTATTCCTTGGAGAAGGAAACCATGCTTGGAAAGGCAGAGGGCTGACATAGGAGGGTAAGACCTTCTAGTCAAGTGGATTGACACAGTGATTGCCACAGTGGCCTTTGGTGTGTCAGGAAGTGTGAGAATAGCACAGATAGGACAAGGTTTGTTACTCATAGGTTCTCCATAGGTCACATTCAACTCAAAAGTACCTAAAAACAACAACAATGTCAAGCTACACATGTCTTTCCTTAGTGTCTTTTTAAATACTCATAGTTTTTATCAGACACTTACTTGAGTTTGTCATTTTAACTATATAACATATAGTTAATAGAGAAAGTAAGGCTGGTTACAAGGTGTATAAAAAACACATTTCTATACTGATACAAAATGCTTCAGAGACTCTCTTACATTTACCAAATAAAACTATTTGGGTATGACTTTGCTTGTTCAAAACATGGCTATTTTCCAATAATCTAGATACCTGATTAATTTAGAGACTAGAACTTTTATCTCCTTAGTGTTATTTTCACATAAACTTATATAATTGTTAAATGAGTTCCCCACAAACCACAAAATCAATGTTATGTTTACTATCTCCATTCACTTATTAGAAAATTGATTAGTACTACTTGTGTAATGTTGAGAGAAAAATTTTGTTTCTGGACTACAGACCCATTAGTCGATCCACAATGAGAATTCCAAGTGATGATATTTATTTTCCTTTCTGTTTTTTAAAGATGATGCACATGAAAGTAGAGAAAGTGGGTGGGTTTTTCATTTCCATTACTTTAATATTAAATTTGATGTGAAAAATCATTTTCTTTGTATAATAACTCAACCCTCTTGGTAATATTGCATTACAGGCAATACACAGTTCTAATAAAAACATGTTGAAAATTATTTAAAAACCTCAGACACACAGGCAGCCTTAGCATTCCTTTTCTGATACATTATCTGGTACTTTCAAAAATAACAGCTACAGTAAGTAGATCTACCATAAAAAGAAAGAAAATGAAGACTTTCACTCATAGTTTATGTAAGACAAAAATTACAGATTGAAGTTACTAATCCTTATTTAAGGTACTTGTTGACTCAGTGATTACCAACGGAGATTGTGAAAATTATGCAGGACCTGGCGAGGTATCAATCAATTTTACATGCTAATATAAGTAATAGGACAATGCTAAAGAGAAACTATGTCAGTCTAGAGATTAAGGTTCGCCTCATCCAAACCATGGTTTTCTCATTTGCTTGCTATACATATGAAAAGTGAACAATGACTAAGGATAACATATAAGAATCTCTGCCTTTTAGTTGTGATGCTGGAGAAGGATATTGAACACACAATGAACTACCAAAATTACAAACAAGTCTGTACTGGTGAGGGTAGAACCAGGCTGCTCCATGGAAGCAAAAATCTTAAAACTCTACCTCACATACTTCGGTCATATTGCCAGAAAGAACAAGTCCTTGGAGAAGGACATCATGCTTAGAAGGGTCAGCACATGAGAGAAAAACCCTAGATGAGATGAATTGACAGAGTGGCTGACAATAGGGTCAGGTGCATCAGCGATGGTGAGTTTGGCTCAGGATAGGTGATAGGTCAAGTTTCTGAGCTATTGCTCATAGGGTGGGTATAAGTAGTAGTCAACTCTAAGGCACATAAAATAATAACACAATGGCACAATAGATTGGGCACAATGCTGTTAATAAAAAGTTTAGTGGTTCAAATGCACCAATCTTTCCATAGGAAAAAGATCAGGTAGATCTGTGAAGGTTTACTGTGTCCTGTCAAGTCACTGTAAGCCAGAATTGAGGTGAAGGGAGTCAATTTGGTTTAGTTTGGAACTTTGCATTAATTAGCTGCTGTTTTTCACTTGAGAGAAAGCTTTTCTATTTTCCTTATTTATAAACGAATTACTTGAAAGCTGTCATTGGTCAGTACTTGTTGCAATTGTGGGAATGAAGGCTTTATTCTGAAAAGTATGTGTATTTGGGATGGGAAGGGAGTATGAAGAAGTAACTTGGAGTGTGGTGCTAAGATTTTTTCAACATTATGCAATTGACTGCCTTTGAAAACCCACTGAAGGATCAGTTATGGGTTGATTCTAACTCCACAACAAACAAGAAGAACAAATATCCATTGCCTCAGGTCCCCGACCCACCCATTGGCATGGTTTCCAGCTGTCTCAACTGGAAACATGTGGTTCACAGTTGATCAGCATCTTCAACATCAACAACAGTGTCAGTCCAACATAAGACAGAGAATTACGGAAATTGTAGTAGAGAGGCTGTGGCAAGGCATAACATGATGGAGCCCTGGAAACAGAGCCAGAGTTAAAGGTTCTGATTGCTAGATAATTGAATTGCAAGCGAACTTGTGACTGCTGTGAAATAAAACTTGCTGGATCACTGAAGAAACTAGGGATTTCTTGCATTTGTCTTGCTGGACTGAACCTGGACTTCCATTTGTTGATAGAGAAGCTGTCTGAATTAATTGAGAAATTGTGTTTTGCTGTTAATCTGACTTGGGACTGCTAGATTTAACTTGAACTTCCAGTGAGCGATATTTTTTCCCCTTTCTTACCCCCCCCAACCTCTTTTATTAATAAACCCCACAACTGTGAGTAAATTCAAATCTGTGAGTCATTGGCAATGCATTTCATTCATTGAATTTCATTCATTCTACCCTGTAGAAGTAGGTGCAGAAACATGGGGGTTCATGGGGTGTGGGGAATATCTGGTTTTATAGAGATCAGTTTTATACTGTTGATGTTGTTGCTGAGGACAATTCTCCTTTGCAGAGTTAATAAAAGTCAGACTCAGTCTTCCTCACTTTTGTCTTTGCTCCTTTTAAAGTATATCACAGCATCCACTACATTCATCATCCTAATTATGTATTGTTATTTTATTGTAAAACAATAATGAAGAAAATATTGGATTTTAAGGCAAAAAACTCTATGCTTGGTTGTGCTTCTGTGTATATAGATTTGAGTGAACACTTTCATTTTCCTGGGTTTCAGTTACTAAGTTCATGAATAATACTATTGTTATGTTCCACTGAGTTGACTAGGACTCACAGTGAACCTATCAACCATGACTTTGAACTGAGCCACTCTTACTGTCTCTGGTACACCTGACTCCATTGACATTGTCACTGTGTCAATACGTATCATCTAAGGTCTTCCTTTCTTCTGCTAACATTCTACCCTTCCAAATATGATGTTCTTCTCTAAAGATTGGCCTATCCTGAAAAGAAACCCAAGGTATATATAACGGAGTTTGAATACTCTTGCATCCCAGGTATAACTTGGTTTCATTCCCTTCAGGACAGACTTTTATCTTTTGACCGTCCAGTACTCTTCTCCAACCCCACAATTTAAAGATAGTCATTATTCTTCTGTTATCCTTAGTCATTGTCCAGCTCCCAGTTATATAGTCCATGAAGAGAATGATGTATAATTAAAATACAGAAGAAATATAAAAACTAACTAAGTATATTGTTAGTTCTAAAATTATATATTTGGGATGTATATTTTATTCTACATGACTTAGAAAAACATATAGACAGAAATATGAAAGTTTTCCTTGTTGAAAAGAATAAAATTTATTTTGGCAGATATTTGTGTATGGTTTCCATATCACAGAGGGCAAAAATTATTTCTCATATCATTAATTGTTATTAATCCTCAGAACAGAGCAAAGGACCTCTGCATGGTTCAAAAATCAGGAAAGAAGTGTGTCAGGGATGCATCCTGTTGCCATATCTTTTAAATCTGAAGGTGGAATGAATCATTCAGGAGGCTTGGCTTTATGAAGAGGAATGTGACATCAGGATTGGAAGAAGATTCCTCAAGAATCTGTGATATGCAGATGATGTAACCTTGCTTGCCAAAAACATTTGATATAGAAGATTTCCAATATGGATTGAAGTTAAATATCAAGAAGACAAAGATTCTCACTATTGAAGCAA
>NW_006399894.1:5605207-5612174 GCF_000299155.1 Elephantulus edwardii
TGGGAAAGTCAGCTGTCCAGGACCTCTCCAGAGTACTGAAGAGCAATGATGTCAGGCTGGAGACTAAAGTGCACCTATTCTGGGCTATAGCCTTCGCAATTGAGTGTTATGCATTGGAGAGCAGGGCAGTGACTAGGAATTATAGAAAGAGAATTGCTGCCTATGAGCTGTGGTACTGGAGAAGAGTGTTGAACAAACAAGTTTGTCCTAGAGAGGGTGAAGCCGGCATGTTCCTTGGAGTCAAGGATTCTGAAACTTTGTCTGACATACTTTGAGCATGTTGCAAGGAGGGACCAGTCCTTGGAGAGGGATATCATATTTGGGATAGTGGAGGGACAGCACAAGAGAGGAAGACCTCGATGAGATAGACTGATTCAGTGATTGGGGTAGTGGGAGTGGGTGTGTCAGAGACAATGAGATTGGCACAGGATAGAGCAGGGTTTATGGCTTTTTTACATAGGGTTGCTATGAGTTGCAAGCGACTCGGTGGCACATAACAACAACAACCACCCCAGAAAGTACCCAATAATCTTTCTAGATGTCAGTGTTAACACATACAACCTGATCTTAAAATACTTAAGACAGCCATTCTTTGTTAGTTAAGTTAAACTGATACTTGGTTTAAGATATTTTTAGGATATTTTTGTTTGTTTTAAGGTTTAAAAATAATCAGGGCAATTATCTTAGAGGTTCATCGGTCTGCCTTGGCTCAGAAAAGTTTAGAATAAAAAATAATTTTAAATTCTCCTCTGCACTTTTTCTCTTTTGAGTAAGAGTCTCTTTGATACCAAATATTCAGCAAGAGTAAACAGGTACCATCCAGTTCCTCTGTTTTCACGGCAAAGGAGACAGTTATTCATGGAATCAGTTAACTACACATTCATTTCTTATGCCCATTTCTGACTCTACTTTCTTCTGTTGCTCCATATTATTAGAAACACATTACAGTGTCTTGTATGGTCATTTGTAAGATTTTAAGAGATCAGATACTGTGATATAGATTAAGAGGTAGGACATGCATAATCTTTTTTCTTCTTTTCTTTTTTTAAATTATTTTAAATTTTAATGAAAGTTCACAGAGACTTTGGTTTTCCATTCATTCACTGCTGCACTTGGTAGATGTGACCTGCCAAATTTTGGTTAGCTGTACATTAAAAAAATTTTCTATCAATCAATAATTCCATCTAATTGTAGTGTTTCTTGATTTTATGCAAATTATTCCTACTTATAAATACTTCTTGGAGAAAAGCAATAAAGTGTTTAAAGATGATTGTTTATTCATGAAGATTCATCTAGTACTATAAAGGTCTTTAGATTTTAATTCTTATATACCTTTGTATTTGTCAAAAAATTAAGTTAACTTTTAAATCTAAGTTGATTGATTGCTAGTAACATAAAATCATTGTATCAATTCCTTTAGGATTATTAAGTGCATTTAGTTTATTATTTTTGCATTTATTGATAAAAATATGCCTGGATATTATTTTAAAATTGCTTCAGATGCATTCAAGTATTGTTGTTGTTACTGTTCGGTACCGTCTCTGACTCATAGAGACCCTATGAACAAATGATCTGAACCTTATTCTAACTTGCACCATCCTCACACTTCCCGACACATAGAGCCCATTGTGGAATTTACCATGTCAATCCACCTGGTGGAGGGTCTTCCTCACCTTCACTGACCCTCCACACCTCCTAGTATCATGTCCTTCTCCAAAGAATAGCCCCTCCTAGTAACATAACTGACTTGACAGCACATAACAATAACAACAACGAGAGAGCTCTGTTGGCCTAGTGGATAGAAAGTGATGCTACCAAGCCAAAGGTGGGTAATTTTAAACTTTGGCCCTAAAGCCTGGTTTTAATTGTTTTGGGTTAAACTTTCTTTTAAATGGTACAGCACTGCTCTGTTCTTTTGCTGTACAGAGATAACTCATGTTTGTTGTGGTGCTAAACACTGTGACATGGATGTGTCAAATGCAATAATGGTTACCCATGGTGGACAGTGTTTGGTGGAGCTCCCCAGTTAAAACAAGCTTGGAAGCAGGAGCGCCATCCACTTCTGAAACAGCTTACCTCTATAAACTCTATGAACTTGGAGAAACAATGAAAATTATGCAAGTGTTCGGGCCTTTCGTTCATAAGTTTGCTATGAGCCATCTATGACTCGATGGCACTTAACAAAAACAACAATAACATACCCAAAGTATGTGAGGTGAAGCCTCATCATTCTTGCCTCCAAAGAGCACTCCAGAGGCACCCTCTCTAAGACACTTTTGTTTGTTCTTTTGGCTGTCTATCAGAAGTTCAATGCCACAATGCCCAAGATAATATCCAAGATCACAGCTCAAAGGCATCAATTCTTCTGTCATTCTTATTCATTGTCTAACTCTCAGATGTATAGCAAGTGATAAGAAAGACTATGGCCTCTATCAGTCCTCAGATTGACATCATTACTCTTCAATAATTTGGAGAAATCATTGCAGATTTTTCTGGTACAACGTGTCTCCTTATTTCCTGACTGTTGGTGCTAAGCATATTAATTGTGGATCCAAATAAGATGAAGTTGTTGACAATTTGAAACTCTTCTCCCTCATTGTAATGTTGCCTATCAGTCCAGGTAAGAATCTTTGTTTTCTTGACATTGAGATGCCATTCATACCAATGCTTTCCTTGATCTTCTGCAAACAAGTGACTTCAAGTCTTTCTAACTTTCTGCCAGCAAGCTTGGGTCATCTGCATAACACAGATTATTGATGACTCTCCCTTCAGTCCTGATACCATATTTCTCTTCATTGAGTCCAGCTGTTTGAATAATTTGCTCAGCCTACAGATTAAATAGGTATGGAGAAAAATACAACCCTGACACACTCCTGTCTTAATTTTAAACCATGCAGTGTTCCCCTGCTCTGTCAGCACAACAGCCTCCAAATTAAGAGTCATTTAAACCTTCATATAAGTCAGTCTACCAGATTATCAACTTATCTCAAGTGGAAATTATTCAGAAGATACAGATAATTTGTAGATAGAGAAGAGTGATACTACTGCAGGATGTAGACATGTATTACATTTCATTTATTTTCTCCTGAAATATTCCAAAAATAGTTAATGTAACGGATTTACTGACACACGTATTTCAGATCACCTGACAGTCCTTTAAGATTCATTAATCATTTTTTCATAATATTCCTTCATTATTTGAATTTCATTTTTGGGTAATATTCACCACTGATTTGTCAGTTTGCCACACTGTCACAATGGAAACAATGTCATAGCCACTTCAGGTGCCAGTCAGGTCCATCATGGTGGACAATATTTAATGGAGCTTCCCAGAATAAAATAGACTAAGATGCAGGACTGGTTATCCACTTCCGAAATAATGAGTCACCCAAATTCTTACAGATAGTAACAGAACATACTCAAAGCATACTGAAAGGTGAGGCACTCAAGTTGAAAGATACTACAAATCTGACTAAAACATTCAGCATGATGGATTGACATAGTGACTGCAAAACTATGGTTAAGCATGGCAGAGATTGTGAGGATGGTACTGGATCAGGCGGTGTGTTGGTCTATTTAATGGAGGGTCACTCTGAGTAGAAGCTCAGGACAAAGATTAGACAGTACTGGAAAGATTGTTGGTCACCTCTACTGTGTCCTACAGGCCAATTGGAGCAAGAATCAACGTGACTAGAGTGTTTAGGTGTTCCTTTTTTAAATTTAATGAAAATTCTATATTTCCAGATTTTTCACAAAGAATTTATATCATATACTTCAAATGCAATTTTTAGGTTACAGACTTTTTTCCAGTGCTGCTTATTTCTCTTCAGTTACATACACAATTTAGCATATCAAACATCATTTAAGAGAACTCAAGTGACATATACAGGGAAGAAATATGACAAATAAAAAGAAGGAAGCATTTCTGATTTGGTGGCATAATGTCATTTAAAAATAATAGAAAGTTTATAGCACCAAAATATTATAATAAATGTGTTTGGAAATATAAGGTATGAAGATAGATTGAGGTTTCTAATGAAGTATTGTTCATTTTTCTTTACTTGATTTTCTGAGATGATTTTATATAATATTAGTAAGGAATAAGACACAGCAGGAAATGAATTAGGGTGTACAACATTATGGTCAAGATATCATTACATATAAGAGAGACCAATTTTTATAGAAGCATGGAATTTTAAGAGAACATTCTTTTACCACAAAAAGACTTGAGCCTTGAAGATAAGAGGTTTATTTAATAATAGCAATTTTTCAAATAAGCATTCATTTTTATTTCCTCACTAGGATGAGTTTATGAATGTTAGAAACACTTACTAGAGGGTGTAAAAAGGAAATCAAAGGCTCTTCCCCCTCCCCCCGCCCTTCAAAAAGCTATTTTATGAAAGCAAATCGTTTTCTTTGCAAACTTAGAGTAGGCTCAAAATGTCTGCTAACAAAGGGAAAACAGATGGGCTCCCAGCTTTAAAGTTAGTCATCCTTAAAAACATCTAAAATTGATTTTTAAATAGAAAAAATTAATCAGTAAGATATAGGAGACAGATGAAACTTACACATTGCTAAGATCTAAAAAAGTTAATGCCAATTATTTTCATTTAATTAATGTCAATTATATCATTTTATTAATTTCAAATAACATTTCATGCTCATTGAAAACATGAGCTTTTACATTTTTACTTAATAATAAGTAATCCGAAATGTTCTGAAGTCTGTAAAGTTCATATTTAACAAGATTTTATAAGGAAACTATGGCTAAAGTGAAAAACGACTAACTGGCTCAAGATCATAACAATTTTTACTGGCAGAATGAATGACCAGCTGGAGATTTCCTGAAGCACTGTTAATGGTTGTTACTATGACTAAGTCAACAGCTTTCTCTCTGCTGGGCAGACAGATATGTTTTTAATGTTGGGGGAGGGAAGGTTGAAAGGTTTTTGTGTTTAGTAGCTTAAATACACATTGGAACATATATGCTATATACCAGCAATATCTTTGGACTGTGAATATGTAAATAAAAACTTTTATCTGTTTTTAAATGTGAAATTAAAAGGAATAATAAATAACAATTATTTGAGTAATACATAGAGGATGTTTTGTGCTGACTCTTAACAAATGAAGATCAAAGAATAGTAAATTGGATGATAAAATCTGGCTAGCTATGTAAAAATATCCTTTGAATGCTGTATTTATTACAAGAACAATGATAATAGTATTGATAAAAAAATTCATTGATTGCACTCTAGTTACCAGGAACCCCATGTGTGGCATGGTAGACAAAAAAGATTGTTATTTTAGTTCTCTCTCTCTTTCTCTCTGTTTCTCTTTCTCTCTATTGTGGCTGACACCTTTCTGAAGAAGGTCACTCTGTAACACTGGTTAGATTCAAACCACCAACCTTTCATTTAGTAGCTGAGTGCTTAATAATTTACACTATCCAAATATGGCAAGGAATAGATAATTTATAACCGATGCATTCCTAGACAAAAAGCTACTATTTTATGTTTTTAGAATTTATGTGAAAATGTACTTAGTCTTCCCAAGTACTAAAAGGAATTGTGAAAAGTTTTCAAGAAATGACTATAATTTTTTTCCCCATAGTATACTTTTACTTCAAAGGGTTTTGCTAGAAAAATAATATGCTACACATCAGTGTGCTTTTGAATAGGTCTTGTTAAGCACCAGAGAAATTATTGTAGAAAACACTAATAAAGACAATAAAATTAAATAATAGCCTTACTGTCAAAAGAGTACTGGTGACACAATGCATAATTTCTCAGGCTGCTAACCAAAAGATCAACAGCTTCATGGAACAAAAATAGAAGTCTCTTCTCACAAAGATTTACAGACCCAGAAGCCTGAGAGAGGGTCAATATATATTAGAAGTGACTTGAGAACTGTGGGTCATATTTTGTTCCCCATTTCAACCATGAAATTGTTAACTATGTACTTTTGTCTATCTATCTACCAATCTATCTATTTAGAGATATCTTATATTACATTCATATTTTAGCACAGTGGTATATCTAGATTTAGCTAAATTCACATCAATAAACTGAAGCCTACTCTCAAGAGAGTGAAGAGAAGAGACTGTTTCTTCCTCCACAGGAAGCATAAACAGATACATTGCTATTGTTATGTGCCATCAAGCTGACTACAACTCAATATGATCACTTGAACAACAAATTGGATGTTGGCCTATCCTGTGCCATCCTCATCATCTCTGATATATCTGAACCCATTGTTATAGTCAACATATATCAATACATCTTGCTAAAGGTCATCCTCTTATAGTAATCCTTAACATTTCCTAAATGAGATTATAGGTATAGAAAAACTAGAAAAAAAGAGTCTGCATAATACAAGTGTTACCATTCAAGCCAGTAAAGATATTGCTAGAAATTACATAATGAAGATGACATCATTTTTTATACAATTTCTTCAAGGAGATAAAGGAATATTTATTTCTTTTAAACGAACTTAAAGTTTTCATTTTAAATAGTTATTTGGAAATGTTGATGGACAGAGGATGAATTTTAGTGTAGGAACTAGAAAGCAACATAGAAGGCCAGACATGACACAATAGAATAGGGATATTAGCAAAAACAAAGGCACAGAATCCAAGTGGTGAAAAGGGAAAGTAATTTTTGTGTAAAAGCCTATTTTCTAGGCATAATTTGTTACAAATATTTACTAATTTTTTAGGAAATTTGACTATGCTTATACAAAACCTATACTTGGACCAGGAGGCAGTTAGAACAAAGCAAGAAAACACTGCATGATTCAAAATCAGGAAGGATGTACACCAGGGATGCGTCTTATCATCATACCTTTTCAATTTATATGCAGATAAGATTAATTTAGAGGCTGGGCTGTAGGAGAAGGAATGTGGCATCAGGATTGGAGGAAGATACATCGAAACCTTTTTTATGCAGATGATACAATCCTTCTTGCT
>NW_006399894.1:5613759-5614880 GCF_000299155.1 Elephantulus edwardii
ATGCTGGGTAGAGTAGAGGGACAGTGCGGGAGGGGAAGACCCTCTATGAGGTGGATTGATTCAGTGACTGGGGTAATCGGGATGGGTGTGTCGGGGGCAATGAGATTGGCACAGGATAGAGCACGGTTTAGGGCTATTGTACACAGGGTCACTATGAGTCGCAAATGACTCGACGACACATAACAACAACAACAATGACATCAAGAGCATCATCCAGGAAGAAACCAAAAGAGGATTATGAAAACAAGGAGAAAGACAAAGACTAAATGTATGTCACAAGATGCTCTGAAACTTATACTGGAACAAAAAGAAGCACAAACAAGAGGACATAATATTGAGGTAAGAGAACTGAACAGATGATTTAACAAGGGAGCTCTAGAAGGCAAAACAAATTCTTCAAATAAAATGTGCAAGGTGTTGAAATTACAAATCCAGAAATGAAGAATGTGCTTGGCATTTCTCAAGTTGAGAGAACTGAAGAAAAAAATTAACGCCTTGAGTTCAAATAATTCTTTGAGTGAAACCTTGAATGATTCAGAGAGCATCAAAATAAGATGGAAAGAATATAGTCTCTGAACCAAAAATAATTTGTAAACCTCGAAGCATTTCAAGAAGTAGCATATGATCAGGTAGCAGATGATAAAGAGCATACTATCAATTGAAAGAAGAAGTCTAAGCTTTATTGAAGACAATGACAAAAAAATAAGGTGCCAAGAATGGAGGATGGAATACCAACTGACATGCTTCTGGAAACAGATATAACCTTAGACGTCCTCAACAGTCTTTGCCAACAAATATGAATAACAGCTACTTGGTCAACTGACTTGAGGAAAACTATATTTGTTCTCATTCTCAAAGTAGGTGATCCAACAGAAAGCGAAAATAGTTGAATAATAGCATTAATATCACATGCAGACAAAATCTTGCTGACGGTTATTTTAAAATCGCTGGAAAAGTACCTCAAAATGGAACTGCCAGAAATTCAAACTGGGTTTAGCAGATGTCATGGTTTAAGAGCAATCAATGGCCCAGTCACAAAAGGACAAATATTACATGATGCCACTGTTGTAGAATGGGACTGTCCTTGGGGTTGGGGAGAGACTGAGTAAGATGGGTTCAAT
>NW_006399894.1:5614980-5624732 GCF_000299155.1 Elephantulus edwardii
CAGGATTAGATTTGTTGTTCATAAGGTAAATATGAGTCTTAGTTGACTCGGCAGTATCTAATAACAGTATAAGAACAACTTCAATGAAAAAAATTAACTTTAAAAAAAAAATAAACTTCTGGGGAAGTTCTACTCTGCCATTTGATGTTACTATGAGTCACAATTGACTCTCCAGTGCCTAAAAATACAAAGAAGAGGGCCATCATGGTTGGCCCTCTTCAAAGGTTGAGGCCATCATGGTTGGCCCTCTTTGTTAAAGGTTGAGGATCACAAAAGAGAGGAAGATCCTTGATGAACTGGATTGACAAAATGACTTCAGCAATGGGCTCCCATGTGTCAGCAATGATGAGGATGGTACAGGATAGAACTGTGTTTAGACAGCTCATTCATAGGATTCCTAGTTATTAACCGATACTAGACAGCATACAACAAGAACAATAGAGTTGTTATTGACTTGGGGAAACTAACTACAACAGCCACTGGTAGCTCTTGAACACTTGACATGCAGCAGTTTCAAATATATGTGAAATGAAGTAGAAAATACACATTTTCTTCAAGACTTAATACAAAAAGAAAGTAAAATACTATCTAATAAATAATATTTTTAATATTGACATCATGCTAACTTAACAATACAGTAGATAAAAGTCTCAAAATCAAACTGGATACTGACTCATAGTAAACCTGTAGGATAGAGAAAAATTACTAGATTGGATTTCCAAGACTGTTATCTTTACAGAAGCAGATTATATGTATTTCTCTGATGGAGTACTTGGTAAATTTGAATGTCTGAATTTTTGTTAGCATTTAAATACTTAACCACTGTGCCATCAGGGCTTAGGAATATTGTTACTAAATTGATTTAAACAAAATTAATAATTACAATTAAAAAATGATGATATGCTACAGCATGAGAAGAGATCTCAAACATTTTAAATTCAAGGGTTTATTTTATGCAATTATAAAATTCTATAAAAATATAGAAGACAGACAAATCATTTTGTCTCAGATTATATTTGTAATCACAATTAAGATTTAGTGCAGTTTCCATGTACCAAGAAATCTGTGTTCTCATGTCTTATTATTTAAAAATTACTGACAAAAAAAATTACTGATAGATTTTTATCACACACTTTTTAATAAGAAGGGAATGAAACATTTACTCTGAAATATTTATTCACTATTAAAATGTTAGCAGATAGTAGAATGTGGATTGTAGCTCAAACTGTTGGATATTCATGCTCAGACTGTAGCCCATTCCTCTCAAGCTTGGCTCTATCAACATTTGGGACTAGATAATTCTTTGTTTTGGGGAGCTGTCTGCTGCAATGCTGTAAATTTAGTATCATATGATAGATGCCACACATATTTTCTAGTCTATTTGTAATTCAAACAAATCCATTGACCTCAAGTCAGTTACAATTAATATTACCCTTCCTTAAGTTTCCAAAAGTGTAAACCCATACTCTCTCTCATCTTTTTCAGGCTGTAATCTTTTTGTTGTTGTTATTGTTGTTGAAATATGAGTGAAAGTGACAAAGACAATTTGTACACATTTTGTTTTAGCACATTTACTTTATATTCACAGTTAATTTGGACTTTTCCAACATCAACCCCATAATTCTGATTTTTATTCATTCTATACTTTTTGTCTTCTCTTTAGTTAAAAATATAGTGTCAATTGTATTTTATAAATATATATATACATATGTGTCCTTTCCCTACACCCATTTTAGTACGTGTTGTTGTCTACTTATTTTAATTTCCCTAACTCTCCCTTTCCCACCCTGATAATCATCCAAAAATGAGCCTGTTGGTGTGTAAACTTTCCTTTAATTTTTTAATAATGTTGTTATTGTGTGCTGCTGGTTTGGAACCAACCCATAACTGACCCTCCAGGGTCATTAAATCACATGAAGAAGATTTCCCATCCTTCTCTCATGGAGAAGTCAGTGGGTTCAAATCGTGTGTCTTTGAATAGCAGCACAGTTTCTTATGACTAGGCCACCAGGGATCTGCAGTTTTTGTAATAGTTGTCTTAAACCTTACTTGTTTTGTGACTGAGAGTTTATATCTAATTAGCAGGAAGCTGTCTATAATTCTCTCAGAGGATGGACTGAAGATTCCAATCATTAATATTTTAGTAAACAGTACATCACATAGTGGACTAAGTTGCTAGGACTCCTTATTTTAATTGCAAGATTCCAAAATTTATACAGGATTGTTGTTGTTATTTGCCATTGAGTCACCCATGACCCATAGATAACCTATGTACAGCAACTCTGAAGCCTGCTCTGTCCTAAGCCAGTCTCACTATTTCCAACATACCAACACTTACTGTCCCAGTTACTGTACCAATCCATCTAATCCAGGGTCTTCCTCTCCTGTGTTGTCCCTCCACACATCTGAGCATGCTATCCTTCTCCAAGGACTGGTCTCTCCTGGCTGTGTGCCCAGAATATGTGAGATGGAGCTTCAAAATCCTAACCTCCAAGGAGAAAATTGGTTTCACTCTCCCTAAGACAGAACTATTTGTTTTCTTGGCAGTCCATGCTATGTTCAAAACTTTTCTCCAGCACCACAATTCGAAGCAAGTAGTTCTTCTATCATCCCTAGTCTTTATCCAGAATTCTGATGCATAACAAGTAATTGCGAAGACCATGGCCCAGATCAGGTGCACCTTCATCTCCAGACTGACATTGTTGCTTTTCAGTACTCTGGAAAAGTACCTGACAACACATTTTCAAATGCAATTCATATTTTGAGTTCCTGAGTGCTGGTGCCAAGAGAATTGATTGTGGAGCTGAGCAAGATGTAATTGTTAACAACCTCAATCTCTTCTCCATCTATCATGGTGCTGCCAATTAGCCTAGTGGTGAGAATCTTTGTCTTCTTGATGTTGAGCTTCAATCCATATTGCAGACTTCAGTCTTTGACCTTCTGCACCAAGTGCTTCAGGTCCACCTAAGTTTTAGCAAGCAAGATTGTGTCATCTGCATAATGCAGATTGTTGATGAGTCTTTCTCCAATCCTGATACGACATTACTCCTCACAAAGCCCTGTTTCCCAAATGATCTGTTCTGCATATAGATTGAAAAGGTATGGGAACTGGATGTAACCCCAACACACTCCTTTCTTGATTTTGAACCTTGCAGTGTCTCCTTGCTCTGTTTTGAGGACTGCTTCCTGGTCTAAGCATGGATTTTGCACAAGCACAAACAAGTGTCCTGGGATTCCCATTTTCCTCAAGGTTAGCCACAATTTTTTGTGATTCACCTAGTCAAATGTCTTTGCATAGTCAATGAAACAAATATATACATTATCAAATCCAAATGTAAAATGGGAGGCCAAATTTCACGCAATTCAGAATGTAGAATCTGTTGTTCAGTGGGTTGCCTTAAGTTGTAGTCGACTAGATTACACCTAAAAACAACCAGTTATTTATGCCACAATGCTTGTCTAATTTAGACAAATAAGTTATTAATAATGCATACTTCAATACAGAAATTATGACTTTTAATAAAATGACAGACATTATGAAAGTAAAATTAAGTGTAAAATTACTGTACTTTATTTAGAAAGATCTGGTGTCACAGGACCTAAAGAATTTCACAGCTAACCCGAAGGTTGTACTTCTCCAGAGTTTCTAGTCCAGAAGTAGCTCTTCCCATTAAGATTTACAGCCACATAAAATTGATGGAAGATTACTATAGACAGAACTCACTCCACGGCAGTGAGTAATACTTTATTTAAGAAATCTTGTTAGTGTGCTATGTAAAGTATCAGATTGTTAGCTGAAATATGGGCTGTTTAAATCCACCGATCACTCTTTAGGAGGACATTTGGAAAGTCCTCACTTCAAACAAAGGTTTACTTACAGCCTCAGAAACCCAATGAAGACAACAATGAACTGGAATAAACTCAATGGCAGGGGACCTTTTGGTATACTTTAACAAATATGTGTCAGAACAGAATTTTAAAAGACAATTTAAAACATGCTGTCTGATTTGTGTAGTATATAATCCATATTCAGTAGGAGTAATTAACACCGTACAAGGCACAGTGCATAAAATTTGAAGATTTCCTCATTCAGAGTATCCTAGAGAGCAGGAGAGCACCCATGAATTTGATTAAATAACTCTTCTTTCAGTGATATAACAAAAGTCTTTAAAGAATGTTCCCCATTCAAAACAATAGAATATTAAGAGTTATTTAAAAATAAATGCTCTTTTTTACTTTTTCAATACATAGCATAGTCCTTTAAAGTAAGCTGATAGACTTGAAACATGTCTCATTCTCACTGATAGTCATTGAAATGTCAGTGGATTCAAATCACATTATTAAATATAACAGACTGTCCTTTTCCTGTCATCATTCAGAAATATGATTTCTAAAATAGTTATAAATACCAGGACATTTCTTTACAGAAGGTTTTGGCACATTGCTGGATCTGTTTATATCCACAGATGTGGAATCTGTTTTCAGTGATAAAGAGGGATTTTGTAAAAGGTCTAAGAAACACTCTACCTTAGAGATATTGTATATAGAAGTAGTTACTGCTTTGCAGGCAGGAAGCCTTGTAATAAGTTCATGTAATAATGAGAAAGAAACATTAAAAGGTTCTGACAGGCAAGACCTGTTTCTTCCAGATTGCACAAAATTACCAAGAGGTGTGGAATGGAGAAAATTGTCTAGATTTAAATTACTTCTGCTGCCTCAACCTCACTTTCAAATTCTTTAGGGAATACTAAATTCTCCTGGTAGGAATTTAGGACTCAACAAAGTAAGAGGAAGTGCACAAAATAAGCATGGAGAATGGTAATAAGACTAGCCAGAGGCAGAGTTCCCAGCTGCCCTCTCAAGAGAAAAAGACCACAGTAACCCCTAGCCCCTCAGGAATAAAGTGAAAGATTTATTTTCCCCAGCATCAACAGGCATATTGTCTGTGTCATTTACATCCAAAGTAACTAAACATGTGATACAACTAAATGCTATGGAAAGATGTTACTGTTTCCATGTGCTGTAGAGACAGAAATCACTCATAGCTGATTCTCCAGTGGGTTTTCAGGGGCAGTTAATTGCACAGGAGGAGATTGCCCATCTTTCTGCCTTGGAACAGCTGGTGGATACAAACCCTGGTTGTTGGGGTTGCAGAACAACTCCTTACCACCAAAAAGCAATACAGTTCCCTGTAGAAAGGTGTTGTTAAGTATCACCCAGACGAGTGTAACTCACAGTCACCCTGTGAACAATAAGATCTGAACGTTGCCCTATCCTGTGTCATCTTTATCATCCTCTACTCATTTGAGTTCATTGCTGTAGTAACTGCACCAATCCACCTCGTTGAAGGCATTTCTTTCCTTCACTGTCCTTTACCTTTCCAAACATGGAATAACCTCTCCTAACAACATGTCCAAAATATGTGAGATGAAGCTTCACCATCTTTGCCTCCAAGGAACACTCTAGTTTCATGTTCTTCAAGTCATACTGTGGAAACGGAAATTGTCTTTAAAACTTTGTCTTTCTTCCTCTCTCAATTTATACGTGTTTTCATGAGAGTGTGTGTGCACCTGTTTTCCTCTATGTGAGCAGTTCCCTATTGTTAACAGACAAATATGAAGTGAGGATTTCTGTCAATTAATGCTTATAATAGCAATAAGAGAAATAAAGTAAATGACTCAATTAAGATATCTCAGAAGGAATAATATTGTATAAATGATGTTGTTGTTGTTGTTCTTATGTACCTTCGAGTTTGAAGTGACCTGTCGCTGACTGAGTAACAGGTTTTCAGAGTCAATAAATTGTAAGAGAAGAACTCGCCTATCTTTCTCTCACTGAGCAGCTAATGGATTCAAATCACAAGCCTTCCAGTTGGCAGCACAATTCCTTACTTGGCCACCAGAACTCCCGGCATTACTGGTAGGGCAGAAAATTTTACTTTAAAATTAAATAGCTATATAAGCAAATTTACTGTAACTGATTTTATAAGTTTTCACAATTAACAATAATAGATAATTATTGTAGCTTGTTACAGAAACAATATATAAAAATGTCTTTTGTTTATATTCCTAGATGCCTACTACCTAGTACATATATATGGTGAAATATTTTCATGGTAAAATAATGTTTTGTGATTATTTTTTGAAAAGGATCTAGAGTAGCCTAGTAATTAAACTGTGCCACCAACTCAAAGGTAAGAATTTCAGGTGTATTGGCTGCTCCTCGGACGTAAGATGGGCATTCTCCTCCAATACAATTTACAGTATCTGAAAACCAGCATGGCCAGCTGTGATTCAGTTCTGACTTTACACCAATGGGTTGCAGTTATTCACTTTTGAAAAAAAAAATAAAATAAGCTGATATGATGACACTTTATGTGAGTAATTCTTTGACACTACAACAAATCCCTGTGGCTTTCTGAGATTAGAAATATTCCTCATATACTAAGCCCACTGCATAGCACTGGTCTGTCCATTTCCTGTACAGAGGTAACTCGTGGTTGCTGTGATACTAAACACTGTGTCAAACTGATGTGTCCAATGTGATAATGATTACCCCTGGTGGGCAGTGTTTGGTGGAGCTCCCCGATTAAAAGAGGTTTGGAAGCAGGAGTGGCATCCATTTCCAAAATAGCTTGCCTCTGGAGACTCTATGAACTTAGAGAAATGATGATAGCTATACAAGTGTTAAGGTCTTTTGTTCATAGGGTGGCTATGAGTTGTCCACGACTCTATGGCATCTAACAACAACAAGCCCATTGCTGCCAACCAAGGTGAGTCTCACTAACAGTGACCCTTCCTAAATGTTATATCTTAATGAGAGGAAATAATTCATCTTTATGACTTCTCAACAGCATAAAATGTTATCAAATAGGCTAGTATGACTCTGTTCTTGTACACTGCAAATGAGTAAAATATATGATGCAATTGTTTCATAATCTAGACTTAGTCTTCATGCCTCTGTTACCAGGATTGAATTAAAAAACAAAACATTACCATCAAGTTGAGTTTTACTCATCCTATTATAAATAGGGATTGCGATGTTAAAATCTTTGTGGGATGAAACTGTCCATATTTTTCAACAAAGCATCTAGTGAATTTCAAACACTGATGTCTTGGTTAGTGGGCTGACACCTAAAGCTCTTTGTGAATAAATAAAGAAAATCCTAAAGTTTTGCATAAAAGATTCATTCTTGTGAGCAATTTCACCCAAAATCACTGCTGGGAAGATTCTAAAAGACATCATTTGACTAATCCAAAATGTTATATGTTGTTGTTTGTTGCTGTTAGTCATTCGAGTTGAAACTGAGTTGTTTCTGACCCTCCCATGGGTTTTTCAGAGGCAGTAAATCTCACAAAAGGAGATGGTTCTTCATTCTCCCATGAAAAGATTACATGAGAAAGTGAAATAAAAATATAGCTCATTAATTCTTTTATATTGGTATAACGTAATTTCACTAAGTCTGGAATCAACAAATAATGACAATGAATAATTAAATATTTGAATTAATTTTTAGATACGATAAATTAGAAATTTAATCATAGCAATTGTAACCTGTTAGGTGATATAGAATTAATTTTAACTCATTGCAATTCAATGTTGCAGAGTAGTTTGGTTGATATTTAAAGTAATTTTTGTATAATTTATTTGTTATTATTATTGTTAAGAATATACACTGCAAGCCATACATCAACTCAACAAGTCATAAATGAACAATTTAGTCATTTGATTCCATTTTTTTTAGAGCATGCAATAATTCACACCACCTTTTCCTAAACTATGCCTTTCCCATGAATATAGACTTACTACCCCAGAAGGTTGCTCCAGAAGATCCAGAACTGCAGCCTTCAATATGGATTGAAGCTAAATATCAAGAAAGCAAAGATTTTCACCACTGGGTAGCATCAGTATGGATGGTGAAGAGATTGAGATAGCTTAATAGGTTTAATTTTGTTTGACTCCACAGTCAACACTCTTTGTAACAACAGCCAGGAAATCAAGAGAATTGCACTGGGAAAGTCAGCTGTCCAGGACCTCTCCAGAGTACTGAAGAGCAATGATGTCAGGCTGGAGACTAAAGTGCACCTATTCTGGGCTATAGCCTTCGCAATTGAGTGTTATGCATTGGAGAGCAGGGCAGTGACTAGGAATTATAGAAAGAGAATTGCTGCCTATGAGCTGTGGTACTGGAGAAGAGTGTTGAACAAACAAGTTTGTCCTAGAGAGGGTGAAGCCGGCATGTTCCTTGGAGTCAAGGATTCTGAAACTTTGTCTGACATACTTTGAGCATGTTGCAAGGAGGGACCAGTCCTTGGAGAGGGATATCATATTTGGGATAGTGGAGGGACAGCACAAGAGAGGAAGACCTCGATGAGATAGACTGATTCAGTGATTGGGGTAGTGGGAGTGGGTGTGTCAGAGACAATGAGATTGGCACAGGATAGAGCAGGGTTTATGGCTTTTTTACATAGGGTTGCTATGAGTTGCAAGCGACTCGGTGGCACATAACAACAACAACCACCCCAGAAAGTACCCAATAATCTTTCTAGATGTCAGTGTTAACACATACAACCTGATCTTAAAATACTTAAGACAGCCATTCTTTGTTAGTTAAGTTAAACTGATACTTGGTTTAAGATATTTTTAGGATATTTTTGTTTGTTTTAAGGTTTAAAAATAATCAGGGCAATTATCTTAGAGGTTCATCGGTCTGCCTTGGCTCAGAAAAGTTTAGAATAAAAAATAATTTTAAATTCTCCTCTGCACTTTTTCTCTTTTGAGTAAGAGTCTCTTTGATACCAAATATTCAGCAAGAGTAAACAGGTACCATCCAGTTCCTCTGTTTTCACGGCAAAGGAGACAGTTATTCATGGAATCAGTTAACTACACATTCATTTCTTATGCCCATTTCTGACTCTACTTTCTTCTGTTGCTCCATATTATTAGAAACACATTACAGTGTCTTGTATGGTCATTTGTAAGATTTTAAGAGATCAGATACTGTGATATAGATTAAGAGGTAGGACATGCATAATCTTTTTTCTTCTTTTCTTTTTTTAAATTATTTTAAATTTTAATGAAAGTTCACAGAGACTTTGGTTTTCCATTCATTCACTGCTGCACTTGGTAGATGTGACCTGCCAAATTTTGGTTAGCTGTACATTAAAAAAATTTTCTATCAATCAATAATTCCATCTAATTGTAGTGTTTCTTGATTTTATGCAAATTATTCCTACTTATAAATACTTCTTGGAGAAAAGCAATAAAGTGTTTAAAGATGATTGTTTATTCATGAAGATTCATCTAGTACTATAAAGGTCTTTAGATTTTAATTCTTATATACCTTTGTATTTGTCAAAAAATTAAGTTAACTTTTAAATCTAAGTTGATTGATTGCTAGTAACATAAAATCATTGTATCAATTCCTTTAGGATTATTAAGTGCATTTAGTTTATTATTTTTGCATTTATTGATAAAAATATGCCTGGATATTATTTTAAAATTGCTTCAGATGCATTCAAGTATTGTTGTTGTTACTGTTCGGTACCGTCTCTGACTCATAGAGACCCTATGAACAAATGATCTGAACCTTATTCTAACTTGCACCATCCTCACACTTCCCGACACATAGAGCCCATTGTGGAATTTACCATGTCAATCCACCTGGTGGAGGGTCTTCCTCACCTTCACTGACCCTCCACACCTCCTAGTATCATGTCCTTCTCCAAAGAATAGCCCCTCCTAGTAACATA
>NW_006399894.1:5637837-5642931 GCF_000299155.1 Elephantulus edwardii
GATGTCAGTTGGATTTTGTCTGAAGAAGAAAAAAAAAATACCAGGTAGGTGTATATTTGTGCTTTGATCATTTTTTCAGTGTTTGATAGTATGTATCATAACTGATGGTTAATATTGAAAAGAATGGGAACTGAAGAACTCTTAATCGTCCTCAAGAAAAGCATATACATACCAAGAAGCAGTTGTTGGAACAGAACAAGGAATGATTGCATTGTTTAAAATCAGGAAAGGTGTGAATAAGTGTTTCATCCTTTCCAATTTGATGCCGAAAAAAAATTATTTGGAAAGCTGAATTTTATGAAGAAGGATGTAGCATCAGGATCGTAGCCACATCTTAACTTCAAGAGGAGCTCTGGTGGCTTGTTTTTGTTGATTGCCTTCATGTCGAGCATGACTTATAGCGACCCTATGAACAAAAGGCCAGAAGCCCCTCTACAACTATCGACATTTATCAAAGTTCTTAGAGTTTCCAGAGGCATATTATTTAGGAAGTGGATGCCATTCTGGTGCCTTGGCTGTAAAGAACTGTGTTACCCTTTCAAAAGGACTGTCTTTGTAATTTGTGCTACTAAGATTAATAGTAGACTATTTATGAGAAACTTCAGGTCAGTATACTCCCAAATTCTTAACCAGTCGCCGAAGTCCATACTTTCTATTAACAGCTCCATCTGTGACTCAGTTCCCCAATTTCTCTATGTAATGTGGGTTCAAAGATTTGTTAGAAGGTCCTTTAGGGACTCAGACCCTCAGAAGAATGACTCACATGACTGTAGGTATGCAGGCCTGGTTTTTTTGCAGAAACTGGTGAGCAATTGGTCAGGCTGGATGTGGGAGGAAGCTTCAACACAGTCACTCTTATGTTCCTGTGTTGGTGTTTTCACATACACTTGCTTTTATATTGCTGCTTCACCTGTTGATGATTAACAAGATCATGATGATTTGCAAGACTATGTGCATGCAATTAAGGTAGTTAGAGACCAGAGAGGCTAATTAAATGAAAACAAAACCCTTTTAGGTTAACACCACAGGTAAGCTGTTCAAATATACTAACTGCTCCATGAGAGAAAGATGAACAATCTCCCTACATGCAGTTTGTTGCTGATGTGTACCATCGAGTCAAGCTGACCTATAGCTGATCCTCTGGTGAATTTTCAGAGGCAGTTAATTGCTGGAAGGTCAGTTAAGCATTGGTTCCAACTTGATAGTATACAACATCAACAAAATCAATAAAGTAAAAGTCTTCACCCCTAAGCTAATGGGCAATATTGCCATAGAGAAAATATTTCTATTTTCTGTGATTTAATAATACTTGGATTCATATTGATACCCATCATGGTATTTCAAGAAACCAAAAGACATGTTGCCTGATACCTGCTGTCAAGGATCCCTCCAAAGTGATAAAGAATAATAATGCCAGTTAAGACTGAGTGATTGATTACAAGCAATCATCTTATCAATTGTGTCTTATGCATCTGAATGTTGGAAAATTATTGACAACAGAATTGATTCCTTTGAATTGTGGTGTTGGATAAGAGTACTGACTATACCATTGACTGCCAAAAGAAGAAATAAATCTGTCTTGTACCTTTAAGTAGTACAACAAAAGTTCTCCTTAGAGGCAAGAATGATGTTACTTACTTTGTATATATTTTTAAGAAGAAACAGTCCTAAGTGAGAGACAAAATGCTAGAAAAGCAGAGGTAAGTCAAAGAAAAGATATTGTTATATGCTGTCAAGACACCTGCGGCTCATAGCAACCCTATGTACAACAGCCCTAAACCCTGTGCTACCCCGTGCCAATCTCACTGTCTCTGATACACCTACCCCCAATACCCCAGTCACTTCATCAATCCCTCTCATCGAGGGCCTTCTGCTTCTGTACTGTCCCTCCACCCTCCAAAGCATGACGTCCTTCTTCAAAGACTGACCCTGCATTGTAACATGTCAACGTATGTCAGACAAAGATTCAGAATCCTTGCCTCCAAGGAGCAGCCTGGCTTCACCTTCTCCACGACAAACATTTTTGTTCTCCTAGCGGTCCGTTGTATATTTAATAATCTTCTCTAGCACCACAGCTCAAAGGCATCAACTCTCCTTCTATCATCCCTAATCATTGTCCAGCTCTCAGATGAATAACAAGTGATTGCAAAGACCATGGCCTGTATCAGGCACACCTTAGTCTCCAGACTGACATCATTGCTCTTCAGTATTTTGGCGAGGTCTTGGACAGTAAACTTTCCCAATGCAATATGTCTTTTAATTTCCCTTTACAAAGTGAACTGACACAGTGACTATTACAATAGACTTGAGTATGACAGAGATCATAAAGACAGTGCAGGATAGCACAAGATTCAAGTCTGTTTTTCACAAAGTAGCTGTGAGTTGAAGTAAATTCTATCACATCAAATAACTTGAAGTGTTTCTATAATGTGCTTTTCCCCTCCCCCTACCAACTTCTATAAAGTGTATTTATCTACTGTGATTCTGATTGACCAGATAACCTGAGTTAAAGCTTGATTAATCATCAGTTAAAATAGTAGACTAAGTGCTTATTAGTCATGGTATCTATATGTAGATTAAAATTTATTATATATATTTTATATTTATATTCATGTGTGTGTGGTCAATTCTAAGGAATTTTGCTATTTGTCTAAAATTCTCATTCATTCTAAAACTTTTCTTTGTGCACAAGAGATAACTCTTAGGAAACAATTAAAATAAATTTTCATACACACATTTCCCAGAGAACTTGATTAAATATTCCTGGTGTTATGCTCTGAATATTATAGTAGAAAAATGTTTCTTAGATGATCTTTCACCAAGTGATGTCTATAATAAACTTTGATATTAATTCTCCTCTGAGTTAAATAATCCCTTGGCATGACCTATAGCTGACTATTATTGTAAAATATTTAACTTCTGAATCAAAGAAGATGTATTATTCTGGACTGTTACATGATCAGGTTACATGCTACCGATCCATCAATCCCATCAATCAAAGAACATGTATCCTTGAGCTTTACATCATACCAATTATTGTGTTAGTAAATCTCAAATTGACTAGATGAGAGAAGTACAGCTTTATGTCTTATTTTACTACTGTTGTCATAATAAAGCACAAGTGAGGATGAATTTAAAGAGTAGGAAATTGATAAGTAGAGACAAGATTATGTCCTCTTGATATACACTGCTCAATCCTTCTACATCAGAGATCAGAAACACCTAGTAAAATACACAGGATGACAGTCTTGGCACACTGAACAGCAAAAGAGGAGAGAAATGGAATAAACCCTGAATAGAAAGGATGACAGAACTAAAAAGTAACTAAGGAGTGATAGAACAGGGATTCACACAATGTCTTGTCTTCTTATGAGAAAATGGACACACAGACAAGAAGAAGTCATCCTTAGAATTTCATAAATTGAACATAGTACCCCCAAAATACATGTATAAAATGATAAAATGTAGATATTATGTTTTGATCAGCTGATAAATCAAGTAACTTTATATAAACTGTAAAAGGACTATGAGTAAAATGCAACATTCCTTAAGTCCATCACAGTCTTGATCTACTGTAAAGGGAATTTCTCTTTGGTGTGATCTGTAACACCTTTAATCTTATAAAAGACAAAAGGGGTAGAAATCGTGAATCGTCTTCCATCCAATGTGAACACAAACTTTTGTGGACTCTGCAAAAGTCACAAGACTCTATTGTGGTAGACAGCACAGAAATTGCATCATGCTCTCTGTCTCTATCTCTATCTCTATCTCCTTCTCCATATCTATCTATCTATCTATCTATCTATCTATCTATCTATCTATCTATCTATCCTCTTTGCTTCCCCTATTGAAAAATCTCTCTTCCTTTATTCTCATTTGTGCTATTTTCTAGTACTAATTTCTACCTCCTCCCTCCTCCTCTTTTTTATTTTTAGTTTTCCTCTACCCATTTTCTTCTTTTTATTTTTTCCACTTCATCTGTGAAAGACAAATACTGTTCTTCTGCCAATTAGCCATTCCTCTAATTCATGCCACCTACCATTTCACCCAATGTATGAGCATCACATATTTTCATAATTGCATCAGTGGGTCAATGATAAACTCAAACCTAAACCCAATGCCAATAACTCAGTTCTGACTCAATTGGGTTTCTAAGGCATAAATACTTACAGGAGGATATTATTCCTCTTTTGGGGGGAAACTAGTGAATTTGAAACTCTGACCTTTGAGTTAGCAGCCCATATCATGCTATGGTACTAGGACTCTATTTGTTCAAGCTGCCCTCAGCTACTTTTCACTGTTGTTGCTAGGTGCTGTCAAGCCAATGAACCCTGTTCTATCCTGTGCCATCCTCACACTTCCTAACACACAAGAGTCCACTACAGCAACCACAATGTTATTCTACCTGGTTGCAGATTAAGAGTCTTCCTCTCTTTCTCAGACCATCCACCCTTGCCACCATCATATCCTTCTCCAAGTAATAGCACCTCCTAGCAACATGCCCAAAGTGTGTAAGGAGAAGCCTCATCATTCTTTCCTCCAAAAAGCACTAAGACAGTTCCATGATACATCTTCAAGGAAATGAATATATACAGCTAAGCACAATTGATAACAGTGCATCTAAATTCCAAAATCAATCTCCACAATAGTCTATGTGTTTCCTATTGCCAAAGGGGCCTTTTAGAGTAGTGAGAGAAGATCTTCACCCTGAAACCTACAGTGTCCCTTTTCAGTAGAAGGTAGCTAAAAGAATACGCCAGCCCCTTTCCCTTATGAATCAGGGTGAAGTCTCTCTCAGGGAGGAGTGATAGGGAATGGCAAAGGACACACTGACAAAGGAGATGAATCAGAACTGGTTTTGACAAGAACTGTGGCAATGGGACAGTTAAAACAGACTTTCAAGGGGGGAAAAAAGAGGAACAAACTGGGGGAGAGGGTAGAGAAAATAGTGCAACAATGAATGAATGGAAACCTAAAATCTCTGTACATGTTCATTAAAATTAATAAAATTTAATAAAAAAATAAAAAATAAAAAAATGTAAAAAAAAAAGACATATTTATTCTTTTGGCTGTGCAAGGAATGTTCAGTGCTCA
>NW_006399894.1:5643031-5660565 GCF_000299155.1 Elephantulus edwardii
CTCCAACACCAAAGCTTAAAGGCATCAATTCTTCTTCTGTCATTCTTTTTCCTTATCCAGCTCTCAAATGCATACCGAGTGATCAGAAAGACACACCTTAGATCTCAAACTGACAGCATCACTCCTCAATAATTTGGAGAGGCCCCTAACTGCAAATTTTTCCAATGCAATGTATCTCCTTAGTTCCCAACATCTGGTGCTAAGGGTGTTAATTGTGGATCCAAGTAAGATGAAGTTCTTGGCAATTTCAATCTCTTTACCATCTAATAAAATTTTGCCTATCAGTCCAGTGATAAGAATCTTTGTTTTCTTGAAAATGAGTTGCAGTTCATACCAAAGGCTGCAGTGAGTAATTTTCACAACTAACAGACAAAGTTCCATAACTACATCATTCTACCTGCTTGGGACAAGTAGAGATTGTTCCAGTGGAGCCTAATTCATAAGCATACTCATCCATTCTACCGGACCAGGTATGATAAAACAAAGCAAAACCGAAATTAAGTCTAAATAAACCACCAACAATGCCTATAATCCCTGAAATAAGCTCACTTCCAGAATTAAGTTTAAGATTCACTACTCACTAGGATAACCCTATGAAAACACAAAAGAAAAACTTTACCTTTCAAACAGGGTCACATTCACAAGTACAATGTTTAGAATTTCACTACAGGCAACTCAATCCATAATAAAGTAGGCAATTACTTCATGCATAGTTTCAATCAGTTAAAAAATTGTAAAATTATAAATAAATTCTACATTGCAGGAATCTTTTTCTGGCAAAGGTTCATATACAGACCCTGGCACACACAAAAAATATTAACCAAATACTAACCAATAATTCAGTTACGATTTGAATGTGTTCGATGCTGTGTAGAGATACAGTCACCTTTCTCCTTTTCCTTATGAAGATGTTGGTCCCTAAACGAAGTAAGTTCTTTCAGAAATGTATTAAATTTAGATAACGAATAAAGAAGTATGAAGAATAAATGTCTTTGACTTGTGGTATTGTGAATTGTCCAAAGATAAGTTTATCTTTTTAAGGTGCAAAAATAAGGAGTCTTTGTCTCATGTGCTTTGAACTTGTTATCAGTAGAGGATAGTCCTTGAAAAAAAGACATCAAACATAGTAATGTAGATGATCAGTGAAAAAAGAAGATGACTCTCAACAAGATAGATGTTGCTGTTGTTATGTGCTATCAAGTCACCTTGACTCACAGTGGCCCTATTTACAACAACCCTAAACCCTGCTCTATCCTGTGCCAATCTCACTGTTTCTGATACACCTATCCCCATTACCCCAGAGACTGAATCAATCCATCTCATCGAGGGTTTTCCTCTCCTGTGCTGTCCCTCCATCCTCCCAAGAATGACATCCCCTCCAAGGATTGATCAAGACTTGCAACATGTCCAAAGTATTTCAGACGAAGCTTCAGAATCCTTGCCTCCAAGGAGCAGCCTGGCTTCATCCTCTCCAGTTTGAAGTCGTTTGTTCTCCTAGCAATCCATGGTACATTCAATACTCTTCTCCAGCACCACAGCTCAAAGACATCAACTCTCCTTCTATCATCCTGAATCATTGTCCAGATCTCTAATGAATAGCAAGTAATTGCAAAGACCATGGCCTTTGTCAGGTGCACCTTAGTCTCTTGACAACATTGCTCTTCAGTACTTTGGTGAGGTCTCTGCCTTTCACAATGCAATTCATCTTTTAATTTCCTGGTTGCTGGTATCGAGATTGTTGATTATAGAGCCAAGCAAACTGAAACTGTCAACAATCGCAATCTCTTCACCATCCATCATGATTCTGCCAATAGGCCCAGTGGTGAGAATCTTTGTTTCCTTGATGTTGAGCTTAAATCTATATTGAAGACTACAGTCCTTGACCTTCTGCAGCAAGTGCTTCAGGTCCTCCTCAGTTTTAGCAAGCAGGGTTGTATCCTCTGCATAATGCAGATTGTTGATTGATAGGAATATTTATTATAATGAAATGTTAAGAGAATTGGTGTTAGAAAATCAAAAGAAGAATTTGTTCAGCATTTCTCAAGTGGAAAGAACTTAAGAATAGATTAAAACCTCAAGTTACAATACTGAAATATGCTAGAGGAAAATTTTGATGATTCAGGAAGCATGAAAGGAAGAAGGAAAGAATACACAGAGTTACTATAATAAAAACATTGCTGACTCAGAATCATTTCCAAAAGTAGCATATGATTAAGAAACAATGGTACTAAAAGAAAAAGTTCAAGCTTCTGTGAAGCATCGGCAAAAAATGAGGACCCATAAATTGATGGAATATTAAGTGACATATTTCAACACACAGTTGTAGCTCTGAATATGCTCACCAGGTTGTGCAAAAAAATTTGGAGGACAGATACCTGGCCAATTTACTGGAAGATACTCCTATTTATTTCCACTCCCCAGAAAGGTGTTCCAACATAGTGTGGAAATTATATTGCAATATCATTAATATCACATGCAAGAAAAATCTTAATGTAGATTATAATAAAACACAAAATCCAACAAAAACAAATGGCTAGAATAGTACATCAACAGAGAACTGCCATAAATACAAGCTAGGTTTAGAAGAGGCAGTGGCACGAGGAATATCATTGCTGATGTTCAATGGGTCTTGGCTGAAAGTAAAAGATACCAGAGGATTTCTATTTGTGTTTTATTGACTGTACAAAGGAATTTGACTGTGTGGATCCACCAAATTATAACTAACATTGAGAAGAATGGAAATCTCAGAAGACTTGATTGTACTCATATAAAATCTATCCCTAGACCTGGAAGCTGTTGTCCAAACAGAGCAATGAAACACTGTATGGTTCATAATCAAGGAAGGTATGCATCATGGATGTATCTTTTCCTCGTACCTCGTACCAGAAGACTGGAACATCACTTGGGGCAGTGGGAGGGGTGTGGGAGGATTGTGTACCAGGAAGGGAGCCTTTCTTTTACTTTTGAAAAAGGGGAGTGAACTGGGGGGCAGGGGGAGAGGGCTGGGTGGGTAGAGAAGTGCAGCAATGAATGAATGGAAATCCAAATTCTCTGTAAATGTTCATTAAAATTATTTTAAAAAAAGAATGGAACATCAGTATCAGAGGAAGACTCATCAATAACCTGTGTTATGCAGGTAATACAACTTTACTTTCTGGGAATGAGGAGGACTGGAGGTGCATGTTGAAGAAGATCGAGGGCTAGGGCCTTCAATATGGACTACATCTTAATATCAAGAAAACAAACATCTCCATTACCAGGACAATAGGAAGTATCATAAATGGAGAAAAAACTGAAGTTGTCAATAATTTCACCTTTTTCATATCCACAATCAACATCCTTAGCACCCTCTGCTGTGAAGAACCCCTTTAGAGGTCTTAAGACGCATGATGTCAGTCTAAAGAATATGCTGTGCCTGATCCAAGCTATCATCGTTTCAATTCCTTGTTTTGCATCTGCAAGCTGGACAATGACAGATTGACAGAAGAAGAATTGATGCTTTTGAATTACGGTATTGGAGAAGCACATTGAACATTTTATGGACTGACAAGATAACAAACAGATCTGGCCTGAAGAGAGTGAAACCAGGGTATTTCCAGAAAACAAGGATGGCTAAACTCCATCTCACATATTATGGGCATGTTTTCTCGAGTGGGCAGTCCTTGGAGAAGGACATTCTGCTTGGAAAAGTGAAGGGCCTGTGCAAAAGTGGAAGACCCTCGATAAGACAGATTGACACAGTGTCTGTGGCAATGGAAGGAATAAGTGTGTTGGAGATGGTGAAGTTAGCTCAGGATATAGTAGGGTTTTGAGCTGCTGCTCATAGGATCACTGTGAGTCCTAGTCACTCAAAGGCACATAACAACAATAATACCAATAACCTTCAATAATCAACCACCTAAGAATTAAGAAATTATGTTGTATATGAATATGTTTCAAACAAAGATGTAAATTGATTTGTAAGTTAGTGGTTCTCAGGTGGGGCAATTTTGTATCTCAGAAATATTTCTGATTTTCCAAATAAGGTAAAGAGAACCTTTTTTTTTTTATATAGGGGTAGAATTCTAAATACATAAAGACAGAAAACTTGTCATAAATTAAAATGTGATCCCTAGCAATATTTTATTGAATTTCGTCAAAATCTCAAGAATGAAGTATTTTCCTAGCTCTAACACCTTGTGTAACTACAGATCTAATTTATCAATTCAGGTTAAATAATCTCTCCGGTATACTTCATTTATAACCATGTCAACTGATTATCCCACAGCCCCTCAGTTTGGTGCCTATCAGCCTCCAGCATAGACAATGATCCAACACAGGATGCCATTTAGCTGCACTGAGTAATTGCTCTTCATTTCACTGTTAAGAGGCACTGTGCTTATTGATTATGGTCGCACCTGAAGCATCACTATATTTTTTCCCCCAACAACTCAAATCTTCTTCTATTGATCAACTAATGCAGTTCTTCTGGCAAAATTTGCTCCATCAAATACACCAGACAGGAAGAAAGTGGATATTATGTAAAAATGTACTATGGGAAGAAGTTAGGGACAGGTACTTTCTCATCTAAGACCACTGCTATGGAATCAAATGGGTAAAAAACAGATAAGAATTTACCACTCTATGTTTCCTTTATTCTAAACACTTAGTAACATAAATATAATTATGTGCCCAGATACATTAAAATAGCTGTCTATTTACCTTTCTACAACTGAACAGGAAATCTGTTATTGAGGACAGTATTCACCTGCGGATATACTTCTATTTGGCTGTAAGTATGAATGTTAAAGTGGTAAAATATCCTCAAGTTTCTAGGGTGGCATAAATGGTTTGTTCTGGTTGCTGTAAGTTGCAGTTGACTGGGGGGCACATAAACACACCACCTTACATAAAATTGGAGGTTTTAAACTAGCTAGCAGTGCAGTAAAAGAAAGAGCTGGTCGTCTACTAATAGAAAGACTACAGTCTAGAAATCCTTTAGAGAAATTCTACTTTGTAAAATATGAGTTATCATGATTTGTAACTAACTTGACAACAAAAAGTCTTTTCTGTTTGTTGTGGCTATATATCTATTCCTTTTCTACATACCCCATTCTCCTCAACTTATATCTAAACAGTTGTTGTTGTTGTTATGAGCTGTCGAGTCACTTGCGACTCACAGCGACCCTATGTACAACAGCCCTAAACCCTGCTCTATCCTGTGCCAATTGCATGGCCTCTGACACACCCATCCCAATTACCCCAGTCACTGAATCAATCCACCTCATAGAGGGTCTTCCCCTCCTGTGCTGTCCCTCTATCCTACCAAGCATGATGTCCCTCTCCAAGGACCTGTCTCTCCTTATAACATGTCCAAAGTATGTCAGACGAAGCCCCAGAATCTTTGCCTCCAAGGAGAAGCCTGGTTTAACCCTCTCTAGGATGAATCTGTTTGTTTCCTTGGCAGTCCATGGTACATTCAATACTCTTTTCCAGCACCACAACTCAAAGGCATCAATTCTCCTTCTATCCTCCCTAGTTGTTGTCCAACTCTCTGATGCATAACAAGTGATTGCAAAAACCATGGCTTGTATCTGGCAGACCTTAGTCTCCAGAGAGACACCGTTGCTTTTGAGTACTTTAGAGAGGTACCTAAGAGAAGACTTTCCCATCGCAATACATTTTTTGATTTCCTGGCTGCTGGTGCCAGGAATGTTGACTATGGAGGCAAGCAAACTGAAGCTGTGAACAATCTCAACATCTTCACCATCCATCCTGATGCTACCGATTGGTCTAGTGGTGAGAATCTTTGTCTTCCTGACATTGAGCCTCAGTCCATACTGAAGGCTGCAGTCCTTGACCCTCTGCAGTAAGAGCATGAGGTCCTCCTCAGTTTCAGTGAGCAGGGTTGTGTAGTCTGCATAACGCAGATTGTTGATAAATCGTCCACCAATCCTAACCCCACACTTCTCCTCATAGAGCCCAGCCTCTCAGATAATCTGCTCTGCATACAGGTTGAAAAGGTATGGAGATAGGACACATCCCTGGTGCACGCCCTTCCCAATTTTGAACCAAGCAGTGTTGCCCTGCTCTGTTCTGACAACTGCCTCTTGGTCCAAGTATAGGTTTCTCATTAGCACAATTAAATGTTCTGGGATTCCCATTCTTCTCAGGGTCAGCCACAGTTTGTTATGATCCACACAGTCAAATGCCTTTGCATAATCAATGACACATAGATAGACATTCTACTGATATTCTCTGCTTTCAGCTAAGATCCATCTGACATCAACTACAATATCCCTAGTACCACGACCCCTTCTAAACACAGCCTGGACTTCTGGCAGTTGTCTGCTGATGTCTTGTTCCAGTCATTTTTTGGATAATCTTCAGTAGAATCTTGCTTGTATGTGAAATCAATGTTATTGTTCTGTCGTTTCCACACTCAGCTGGGTTGCCCTTCTTTGGCATGAGAACAAATATAGATTTCTTCCAGTCAGTTGGCCAAGTGGTTGTTCTCCAGGTATCTTGGCACAGCTTGGTGAGCACATTCAGGGCAGCATCTGTTAACGAAAATATGTCAATTGGTATACCATCTATTCCTGGGGCCTTAGTTTTTGCTATTTCCTTCAAAGCAGTTTGAACTTCTGCCTTCATCACCATAGGCTCTTGCTCAAATGTTATTTCATTAAATTCTTCTGTATCTGCCAATTCCTTTCGATACAATGACTCAGTAGAGAAGAAAATATTTAGGAACTATATTGTCAGGTGACATCAAGTCAGACCAACCCATAGCTGACCCTTCAATACGTTTTCTGAAGTATACACTGCAAGAAGAAATTACCATTTTTTTCCCCAGGAAATAACTGATGGATTCAAACAACCAACGCTTAGGATTAGGCTACTAGGTCTTCTTTAAGGGAGGTGTATTCTCCAACTCCACCAAATTCATATGAGTGTGTGTATATAAAATATAGCTATCATCTAATTTTTATGTAATTTCCAAAACTATTTTCTTTATATTGATTTACTTTATTACATATTTTTGCTCCCTTTAGTCTCTCATCTCTGTTCATTGGGTTTTGTTTTTTGTTTTGGGGTGGGGGGTTTGGCTTTAAAACATACCGAGTAAGAATTGTACTCTGAGACAGACAGCTCTTAATTATATATCATCTTAGATAGAGCAGGGTTTAGGGCTGTTGTACATAGGGTCACTATGAGTCACAAACGACTCGACGACACATAACAACAACAACAACAACAGTCATTTAATGATTGTACAGTATTGAAGAAATAACATTTTTTCTACTTCATTTTCCTTCTTGTAAAATGATGATACATGGTTGTTATTAAAAAATGATAATTAAATTGGTGGAAATACCAACAAAGATAAAACTTACGTAACAGTAACAGCAACAATGTGAAATTCAGTTGTCAAGTAGATAATAAAAAGTTCTAGGCTATTCTTAATTTACTCCAATTAGGACCAGATAAATTACTACTCAATTTTCCTGCCACAACATCTTTTATCACTCTCGTGTATCAGCATTACCTTAGGTCATCTACAGATATATGTTCTTGTTGATTGCCTTCGAGTCGAACATGACTCATAGTGATCCTATGAACAAAAGGCCTGAAACCCCTCTACAACTATCAACATTTATCAACATTTATAGAGTTTCTGGAGGCATCCTGTTTAGGAAGTGGATGCTACTTCTGCTTCCAATCTACAGACAGATAATAAAAGATCTTACTCTCAGAAAGAGGCAAGAATAAATTAGCATATCATAGGCAATATTCTTAACACATAGTAATAGAAACAAGATTACTGCTGACAGAAAGGTAAACATTCTAAACAGGGCAATGGTATTAACAAATGTAGGGATATCTAATATTTCACTAAAGTGAAATTTCATGATTATGATAAATTTTATCACTAATAAAATAAAGTTTTGTCAGGAAAATGAAAGATTAAATGTGCAGCGATAAAATGGACATCATTGTATTTTCTTCACCTTAATTGTATTTACATAAAATCTATACCTAGACCAAGAAACTGTGGCTTAAACACAGGAAGAGAATACTATATAATTTAAAAATCAATGAAGGTGTGTATCAGGGACATATTATTTCTCCATATCTATTCAATCTGTATACTGAGCAAATAATTTAAGAAGTTGGACTTTATGAAGAAGAATGTGGTGTCAGGATTGGAGAAAGATATACCAATAACCTGCATGATGCAAATGGCACAATCTTGCTTAATGAAAGCGAGGAGGACTTGTGTTGCTTAAAGCAGATCAAAGACTGTAGCCTTCAATGTTGGATTACATCTCAATATCAAGAAAATAAAAATCCTTCCCACTGGGCTAATAAAGAACAACATGATAAATGGAGAAAATATTTAAGTTATTAATGGTTTTGTCTTACTTGGGTCTACAACCAACACCGTTGGTACTAGTAGTAATGAGATCAAGAGACAGAGGTACAGCGTTGGAAATGCCTGCTGTCAGTTACCTCTCTAAAGTCCTGAAGATCACTGACATCAGTTTAAAAAGTAAGGTGAGCTTGATTAAAGCCATGGCCTTCCCAAACATCTGCTAGTCATCTGAGAGGTGGACAATGAGTAAAAATGACAGAAGAATCGATGCTCTTGTGGTATTGGAGAAGAGTACTGAATATTTCTCATAGACTGTAAATCTCTGTCTCACATAATTTGGGCATAATTAATGCAGGAGGGGCTATTCCTTGGAAAAGAACATCATCCTCAGAAAAGGGGACAGGCAACGAAAAAGAGGCAGATATGTAAATGGGCTCAAATCTGTCCGAGATGAAGAGGACGACACAGAATAGATAGGGCAGGATTCAGATCTGTTGTTCATTGAATCACTGTTGTTCATACTCTAGTCAATAATAATAACAACATTCACATTTAAAAATTTAAGCAATTAATCACTACCTTAGGATATGACATTTGTTATTGTTGTGTACCATAGAGTTGGAACAAACTCATTCTCCAGTGATTTTGCAGAAGCCGTAAGTCACATGGGAGATGAAGCTTGTGTAGCAACTGGTGGATTGGAACTGCTTATCTTCGTGTTGGCATAATTTTTTACCTCTTAGCCACCAGAGCTCCAGTATGGTTTTAGTGAAGACTATTTTATTTTTGGAGAAATTATGTTTGAAAAAAATCAAACAAATTTGTCATGGAAATAGGGCAACCAGAGTGTTTCTTAGCTGTGAGATTTCATCTCATGTGTTTTGCACATATTACAAGGAAATATCAGTCCCAAGAGAAATACATTATACTTAGAAATGGATATATACTTTATATAGATTAATAGAGTATATATGAGTAACCATTAACAGGGGAGCTCTTTAGTCCATGTAAGAAGCCATGTTGCAATCTTAAAAGCTTGTGATGGTGCTTTCAGAGGATGGAGATAAATTAACTGTCAGAACTAAATGAACTTTGTAGCACTGACCTAAGCCATGAGGTTGACGATCAAATGGCCTGTAACCATGATGTTGTTGCTGTTGATTGCCTTTGAGTCAAGCGCGACTCACAGTGACCCTATGAACAAGAGTCCTAAAGCCCCTCTATAACTATTGACATTTATCAAAGTTCATGGAGTTTCCAGAGGTAAGTTTTTAGGAAGTGGATGCCATTGACAGAGAAGCTATTTGAACTGAGAGATTGTATCCTACTCCCAGGAAACACTACATGGTTCAAAATTAGGAAAGATGTACAGCAGGGATGCATACTAACTCCATAACTTTTGAATCTGTGTGCAGAACAGATCACCCAGGAGGCTGGGCTCTGTGAGGATAAATATGACATCAGGATTGGAGGAAGACTCATCAACAATCAGCATTATGCAGATGACGCAACCTTGCTTCCTGAAACTTAGGAGGATCTGAGGAATTTGCTGCAGAAGGTAAAGGACTATAGTCTTTACTACGGACTGAAGCTTAATATCAAGAAAACAAAGATTCTTGCCACTGGACTAATTGGTAACATCATGATAGAAAGTAAAGAGATTGAGACTGTTAACATATTCAACTTGCTTGGCTCCACAATGGACACTTTTAGTGCCAGCAATGAGGAAATAAAAAGACAAATTACACCGGGAAAATCTTCTGTCAAAGCCTCTCCAGAGTACTTAAGAGCAATGATGTCAGTCTAGAGACCAAAGTATGTCTGATTCAAGCCATGATCTTTCCTATTATTTGCTATGCATCACAGAGCTGGTCAATATCTAAGGATGATAGAAGAAGAATCAACACCTTTTGAGTTGTGCTGGAGAAGAGTATTGAAACACCATGAACTGCTAGGAGAATAAACAGGTTTGTCATAGAGAGGGTGAAACCAGACTGTTCCTTGGAGGAGGCAAGGATTTTTAAGCTTCACCTGACACACTTTGGGAGTGTTGCAAAAAGGGGCCAGTCCTTCAAGAGGGACATTATGTTTGGAATGGTGGAGGGACAGCACATGATACAAAAACCATGGATGTTATTGATTGATTCAGTGGCTGGGGTAATGGAGGTAGGACAATGAACTTGGCTCAAGATAGAGCAGGGTTCAGAGCTGTTGTACAGAGAGTTGTTATGAGTAACATGTAACTCAATGGCATTTAACAACAACAACAACTTTCCTATGATACTCACAACCATGAATATGGTATTCTAAGTCTGTGTAGTCATTCCAGTTGACTTCTGACCAAGTGGAGAAATGAGATTGATGTTTGAATTGGTATAAGGAGGGCTAGCAGTGTGGGAGACTATGTCTGATATTATAGGAATTAGGTTTGTACTATAGATGTTGTTGATGGAGACAATGCCTTTTTGTGGAATTAGTAGAAGTCAGAGTCAAAATACATGTACATGATAGGATATAAAATAGGAATTACTGATGGATTCATCTGAAGGCTTATTTCTTTAGCCCAGGTACTTCTAAGGAACAGTTTGGCCAGACTTTTCTAAAATAAATTTGTTCTTTGAACAGTCCATGGTATATTTAACACTACTTAACAACACTGAAGTTCAAGTGTATCAATTCCACTGTGTCCTTCTTATTCCTTTGTTCAACTTTCATATGCATAAGAAGAAATTCAGAAGCACATGGCTTGGATAAGTACCTCTTAGTTTTTAAATTGATATCCTTGCTCTTTAGCATTTTAAAGAAGTCATTGACAGTAGACTATTCCAGTACACTATATCTTGATTTCTTGACTGCTGTTTCCTTGAGTGTTGATTGTGGATCCAATTATGTTAATAATCTTTAGCAGTTTTAATATTTTCTCCACTTAGCATGATGTCACTTATTTATCATCTTGTGAAGATTTTTGTGTTCTTTGTGTCCTAGTACAATTTATGTTTGTGCCTGTAGTAAGTGGCCTTATTCCGTAAGAATTTTATGTATTCTTTGTTTTCAACAAGCAAGGCTGTATCATCTGCATATGGCAGGGTGTTAATGAGTATTCCTCAAATCTTGATACTCTGTTTTTCTCTATAGCCCGGTAGTTTTTATTCCTTTTGGAGTATACATATTAGGCGCTCCGGTGGTCTAGTGGCAAGAAGCTGTGCTGCAATCTCCAAGGCACATGGTTGGAGGCACCAGCTGCTCTGCAGTAGAAGGATGGGCAATCTCCTGCCATGCCTCTGAAAACACATTGTAGGGTCAGCTTTGGTTCAGTTCCTAATCTACGATACACAACAACTACAATAACAACATACTTAGTGACTATGATGAAAGGCTACAACTCTGAGATAATTCTTTTCTGATTTGAAGCCATAATGCAATAATAAACAATTTAAAAGGTAGGTGCAGTGTCAAAGAAGGAAGTGATCTTCAATGAGAGAAATTGACACAATGACGGCAACACGGCACAGTAAAGATTGTGAGCGTGAGACAGAATTAGGCAAGGTACTGATCTGTTGTAGATAGAGTTGTTGTGCGGTTATTAGATGCCACTGAATTGAGTTAGACTCACACTGACTCTATTAACAACAAATCTGAACCTTGTGCCATCCTTTGTCGTCATCACAATCTCTGACATACTAAAGCCTATTGCTGTAGTAAATGTCTCAACTCACCTGATTGTCTTCCACTCTTTCCCTAAGCAGTTTTGCAAGCATGATGATCCTCTCCAAGGAATAGAGCATGTGAGGCAATGTTTTATCGTCTTTTCCTCCAAGAAGGACCCTGATGCCCTTTTTCTAAGACATATCTTTTCACTTTTGTCAGTCCATAGGATATTCACTTGGATTCTCCAACATCGTAGCTCAAAACAGTAATTCTTCTCCCAACCTTATTTATTGTTCAACTCTCAGGTGCATAGAAAGAGATTGAAAAGATCCTGACTTGAAACAAGTGCACCTCAGCCCTCCTACTGACATCATTGTTGCAAGATTGTATCATCTGCATTTTAGAGTTTACTGATGAAGTTTCCTCAGATCCTGCTTCTATGTATTCCTAGGAATCAGAGTCAATTCCTTGGTATATACTAACAACAATAATACCAATACCTAAAAGCAATATGTCCCTGAAGTGATAGGTAAAAAATGATCTGCTGGTTCAACTGTTTAGAGACTATTTAAAAATTTTGAATGAAATATAATATTAAAATATTCTCATTTGTCATTTAAAGAAGTATAAGATCAAAATATGTTGGAGATATTTCTGCAGCTCCCTATGAAGGTCTTTAAGCATAGTTAGATATAGTATCTTTTTGATGTTTAATTCAATTTGATAATCTCATTGATCTAACATCATTCATTAGAATTCACGTTATTCCTCCTAGTGATAAAATATATTATGCTAAGGGGATTGTGATTTCTGAGGTAAGTTTCTCCCCTCTTTGCTTTAGAAGTCACTGAACTTACAAAGTATTTATGAAAGATAACTTTAGTTATCTTGGAAATTAATTATTTTTTATGATTGTGATGGGAATATTCTGGTATTTTTGCCTGCTCTTTTTCCTGGTGCTTTTGCAGACACCATATATATCCTATAGTTCTTTGTTTCCTAAGGGAACTTGAGTTTTATCACAGACACAATAATTAGAGCATCCGCTGTAAGATACTCCAAGACAAAAGGGAAAACAGCTATGTCTGGTTCTTGTTCCAAAAATACCAAATATGTCTGAGTGAAACTGTAGCCAGAGTGCTCCTGGGAGGCAAAAATGGCAAAGCTTCATCTCCCATACTTTAGGCATGTTGCTAGGAGATGCTATTACTTTGAGTGGGACTTCATGTTTGGAAAGGTGGAGGTCTGATGAAAGAATTAGATGGGTTGACACAGTGACAGCATCAACGGGCCCAAGTATGTCAGAGATGAGGAGGTTGGCACAAAATAGAGCAGGGTTCATTTCTGATGTTCATTAGGTTGCTGTGAGTCATACTTGAAGACACACTGAACAACAACAACAATGAAAGACTTGCTACTCTTTAATATAGAGCCAACTTAGAAAGAACAAACCAAATATCAACAAAGTCAGTCGCTGAGTAAATTGTGATTTATAATGATCCTATAGCTCAGAGTAAAACTATCCTATATGGTCTTCAAGTCTCCTTTCTCCAAATTGAATAGTTAGTAGTTTTGAAACTTTGACCTTCAGTCTAGTAGTTAAGTGCTTAACTACTAAATGAATAGTGCTAACTTCAGTTAACTACAAATAGGTAACAGAATAATAGCAACAACAAAACAAATAAATAACATCAGTCATCTACAAATGCTAACAATTTGCTTTCATAGATAATCACATTTTGGGAATAGGTACAAAGACATGGCATTTACCTGGCTGAAGGTCTTTCTTTCCACCAACCTTCCACCCTTCCTAGCATCATGTCCCTCTCCAAGAAATAGTTCCTCCTAGCAACATGACCAAAGTATGTGAGGCAAGGCCTCATCATTCTTGCCCCCGAAGAGCACTCTGTCTACACTCTTTCCAAGACATATCTGTTAATATCTTATCATATTACTACACATTATTCAAGCATGCTTTTATAGGTCTAAAAATCTATGAAAGTAGCTACTCAATAAAGCGACTTGAATGGTTTTATTCCAAATATCATTTTTTCCTTATCACACACACACACACACACACACACACACACACACACACACACATAAACTCCTTAAGCTAACTAGCAAGCTTCCTCCTCCAAACTCATCTCAATATTCTTTATCCTCATTTAATTCTCGATTTCTTAGACTAGCTTACAATTGCCATTAGACCACCAGAGCTTCCAGAGTAATATTAGCTTAAAATATTTTACATCCTAATAAGCCATCTTGTCCATAGACTGTAAAAAGAACAAACAAATCTTTCTTGGGGGAAGTGCAGCGACGGTCCTCTTATGGGTCTTGCTCCTTAGAGGCGAGAATAGTGAAACTGTGTCTCACACATTTTGGGTACGTTATTAGGAGAAGGCAGACTTTGGAAAGAGACACCAAGCTGAGAAAGCAGGAAGATCAACAAAACTGGGAGACTCTCTGCAAGATGTATTGACACAGTGACTGTAACAATGTGTACAAACATGTCACAGTTAATAAGGTTGACATAGGATAGGGCAATATTTTGATCTATTATTCACAGATTCACTAAGAATCATAGTGACACAAAATAACAACAAAAGTTGATGTTTTCTGGCCAGTAGAGCTAGTCTGTAGGACAAAATAAAAAATTAAAAAGTGTAAATTGTATGTTGTTTTTAAATGCCATCAAGCCGAGGATAACTCATAGTGACCCTGTGGACATAACAGATCTGGACCCTGTCTTATCCTGTGCCATCTTCATACTTCCTGAACACTAGAGTCCATTGAAGCAGTCATGTGTTAATCCATCTGGTCAAGGGTCTTCCTCTCCTTCACTGCCACTCCACTCTTCCAAGCACCATGTCCCTCTCCAAGGAATATGCCTTCCTAGCAACATGCCCAAAGTATGTGGGGTGGAGAAACCAGTTGCACTCTCTCCAAGAAATAGATGCGTGTTCTTTTAGCAGTCAATGGGATGTTCAATATTCTTCTCCAACACCACAGCTCAAATGCATCAATTCTTTTTCTGTCTTCTTTATTTACTGTTCATCTCTCACATGCATATAAAGATATTGGAAAGATCATGGCCTGAATCAGACATACCTTAGTCCTCAAGCTGACATTATTACTCCTCAGAAATTTGAAGAGGTCCCTAACTGCAGATTTTCCCAGGGCGGTGCATCTCCTTATCTCCTGAATGCTGGTACCAAATTATATGGGGTGACTATAATCTGGCATTTACTTTAAGTTCATTGAAAATTCATAGAAAGTATTGATCTTACATAATTTGATTCTGCTCTTTCTAAACTAAAGAGGAAGATTAAAGTGATTTGAATAGTACAATGAAACTATGCCAGAATTGAAATGCTAATGTAGATGCAGCTTTTGCTGATGTAAATATTTTTATTGGGGTATATATAGTTACTAGGAGAAAACTATTTCACTTTTTATTTGAGAAATATATTCTGAAGTGTAACTGTTAAAATATGTGTAAGGAATAATTTGTGGTGTGTGTTTTCCACATTTTCCTTATGTTGGCTTCATGTAGAAGAGTTAGCAGTTGTTCTTTAACTACATGTATGACGATAGAAGAAAATATATGTAATTCTTCAATTCTTTCATTTTCTTTGACAACTAATCAGTTCACGCTCCAATGAAATTATGTAAAATATGTTTGTCCTAGGAAGAGTTTTTTGAAATATGAGTCAGTTTATGGTAAAATAATTTCAGTTCATTTTCTTAGATGGGGTAATTTCCAGTTTTCTACTTCTTCAAAGCAGAAGAAGAGAAAATAAAGGACGCAAAGGACATGGAATATAAAGTGATTACATTGCAAAGCATAATTGAAACCATGTGCACAGCAATATTTGAGTAAACAGCAGGCATATAATTGTCAAATCTTCTATTTTAAAGTAGGCATATGGATAACAGGAAATAAGTTTGAAATTATCTTTATGTGGAAGCAAAATTACTTCCTCTTAAGTATGCATCCCTTAGCAGAACACTTAACGTATTCTGTATTTGAGCAGAAAAAAATCTTGTGGAAGTACAGTAAGGATATGTGGATTGGATTAAATTCTGAGCAAGTATTCAATCCTCAAACTGTATATATTACACAATAAAAGAAATTATTTAAGTGAAATATGCTCTAGACTAATAGTATTTTATCTTACAGTTGTATGCTATTGCTTTTGAAGCCTATAAAATGGATTGTTTTTTAAAAGATCCATGAAGACAACACAGTTACTGACTAGTGTAGTTTTCAGAAACCTTTTCCTTTGTAAGTTAATTTAAAAACTCAGCATTATGAAGGCTCTTTAGGTAGAATTTTAATTATATTTTACTCTAAAAGTCCGAGAGACTAGGTAAAAATAGCCGACTTTTCTTTAAAAATATTTTCTGTTTTTAACGTATTGCTAAATTTAGTATCAAGTTAGCACTAAATCACACCTGACCAACCTTCCCAATAGTTTTCAGAGGTAGTAAATAGAATGGAAGGAGATTGTCCTTCTTTCCCCAGATAGCAGTTGAAAAACTTGAATTGAGTGCTTTGGGGTTGGCAATGCAACTCTTGACCACTGGAGTGTGTGTGTGTGTGTGTGTGTGTGTGTGTGTGTGTGTGTGTCTGTGTGTCTGTGTGTCTGTGTGTGTGTACTTTTCACCAGCTTTTCTACCTCAGAGTATCCAACCTAAAACAGCAGATAATTTATCAAAGTAGTAAGAGCATGACATTACGATCATATAGTTCTGCATTGTAAAATTGTTACTGACTTTGTGAGAGCTATTTTAAAGATCTGAGATTCTGTTTCCTTGCTTATAAACTATAAGAAAGGAAGCTGATAATCCTTCTTTCAAAATTCTGTAATGATTAAATGACATATACAAAGTACACAGGGAATGCTTAATTCTTAATATGAAATTTATACATAGGACAACCTATGACCTTAATTCTATTACTGACATCATAGAATATGAAATGTAATTTAATTGTAGAGAAATGGTACAAAAAGACACATTTGCTTGCATCAATAGTAAACACATGCACATACACACACAAATACAGTATTATAAGGTTATTTCTGTGTATGGTACAGCAAAGTAAATGTGCCTTCTATCCCTGCACATAGTAATCCAGAATATCTCTAAATATTGTTCCCCCAGGACAACTAAATCAGGCCTTTATATATAATTACCCTTATAAAGGCAATACAATTAAGAGAGAGTTTCAGAGAATATTTGTACTTGCGTGTAAACAGTTTTTTTTCTCGACTAGTCAAAATTTTATACAAAACTCATACAACTCTTAACATTGTTGTTGTTATATACCTTGGAGTTGCTTGTGACTCAGAGCAACCCTATGTACAGCTGCGTGAAACTCTGCTATATTCTGTGTAAATCTTATTGTCTCTTACATATCTAACCACATTTCCCCAGTCACTGAATCAATCCATCCCATAGAGGGTCTTTCTCTCCTATGCTGTCCTTCCACCCTTCCAAGCATGAGGTCCCTCTCCAAGGA
>NW_006399894.1:5661455-5663550 GCF_000299155.1 Elephantulus edwardii
ACGATGAAGTGTTCTAGGATTCCCATTCTACTCAAAGTTAGCCACAGTTTGTGGTCCACACTGTGAAACACCTTTGTATAGTCAATGAAACACAGATAGACATTCCTCTGGTATTCAGCCAACATCCATCTAACATTAGCTATGATACCCCTAGTACCACGGCCTCTTCTAATTCCACTATAACTCTGATATATGCACCAACAACCAGAGCTAAAGAGGAGGAAATAGAAGATTTCTACGAACTTTTGCAGTGAGATATATAAAACATGTAATCAAGTTTCATTAATAATAATGGGTGACTGGAATGCAAAAGATGGAACAAAGAAGAAGGGTCAGTAGTTAGAAAACATGGACTTGGTGACAGAAAAGAAGCTGGATAGGGAATGATAGAATTTTACACAATTATTTATTCATTACAGATATGTTTTATAAGAAACATAAATGCAGGCTATACACATAGATTTCATCTGAGAGTATGTATAGGATCAGATCAATTACATCTGTGTAAAAAACCTCTGGAGAAGCTCAGTATCAGCTGTGAAAACTAGGCCAGGTGTTGATTGTGGAATAGACCACCAACTACAACTACTCATATTCAAGTTCAAGCTGAAGCTCAGAAAAATTAAATCAAATTCACAGGAACCAAAGTATGACTTCGAGTATATCTCATATGAATTTTAAAACCATGTCAGGAACAGGTTTGTGGACTTGAACACTAATGATAGAAGACCAAATTAGTTGCGGGATATCAAGAATAACATCCAGGAAGAGTGTAAAAGGTCATTCCAAAGAGAGAGGAGGAGGAAAAGACCAAAATGGATGTCAGAAAAGACTCTGAGTATTATGACTCTGAGCACTGAGAAGCCAAACAAAGGAAAGAACTCAAGATACTGAGGAGCTGGACAGAAGACTTCAAAGGGCAGTGCAGGAAGACAAAGTAAAGTATTACAATGAAATGAGCCAAGAGCTGGTGTCAGAAAATCAAAGGGACAGAGCCAGCTCAGCATTTCTTAAGCTGAAGGAACTGAAGAACAAATTCAAGGTTTGAGTAGCAGTACTTAAAGATGCTTTGAGCGGAACATTAAATGATCCAGGAAGCATTAAAAGAAGATGGAAAGAGTATACAGAGTCATTGTAGCAAAAGGAATTGGAGGACACAGAAGAATTTCATGAAACAACGTACAAGCAAGAACCTGTGGTGATGAAGGAGGAAGTTCAAGCTGCACTGAAAGAATTGGCAAAATAATTGATAGTATACTAAATGGACAACCACCTGGTCTACAGACTGGAAGAGATGTTTGTACCAATTGCAAAGAAAGGTGATCCCACAGAGTGTGGAAAATATTGAACAGTATCATTAATATCACATGCAAGCAAAATTCTGCTGAGGATTATCCAAAAATAACTGGAACACATCAATACTAAACATTAATTCGATCTTAATGTTGTTATTAGAAGCTGTCCAGTCAACTATGATCAGTAGCAACCCTTTGAACAACCGATCTGAACTTTGTCTTGTCTTCTGCCATCCTCAAACTTCCTGACACACGAGAGCCCGCTAAAGCAATCACTGTGTCAATGTACCTGGTCTAAGGTCTTAATCTCCTTAGCTGACCCTCCACCTTTTTGAGTTCTCCAAGGAATACTTTCTCCTAGTAACATGCTTAAAGTCTGTGAGGCGAAATGTTGTTGTCTTTGGCTCCAAAGAGCACTCTGGTTGCACTTTTACCAAGACATATATTTGTTTGTTCTTCTGTCAATGAAATGTTCAATAATCTTTTCCAATATCAAATCTCAAAGTCATCAATTCTTCTTCTGTCATTCTTATTCATTGTCCAGCTCTCAGATGCATAAAAAGTGATCAGAAATACCATGACCTAAATCAGATTCACCTTAGTCCTCAAACTAGCATCATTATTCCTTAATAATTTGGAGCAGTCCCTAACAGCAGACTTCCCCAGGAAAATTCATCTCCAGATTTGCTGAAAGCTTTTATCAAGGGTTTTGATTGTGGATCCAAGTAAGATGAAGTTGTTGGCAGTTTCAATCTTTTATCTATTATGATGGCCTATAAATACAGTGTTAAAAAATTTTC
>NW_006399894.1:5664005-5666706 GCF_000299155.1 Elephantulus edwardii
CAAATTAAAACTAAAGAACGTTAAATTAAATCCACAGGAATAAAAATTTTATCTTCTTCTATGAAGGAGGTAGTTAAAGGTGGTCTGAGAGAATTGGGGGGGGGAAAGCCCCCAGGAATTGACTGTATATCAAATTGATATATTTCAACAAGCAGAAGCTGTCCTAGATGGGCTCACCAAGTTGTGCCAAGAAATCTGGAGGACAACCACCTAGTCACTCCCGAATTTAAAAACCAACTCAGAAACAGGTATGAGGCTTTGAACACTAATGAACAAAGACCATATTAGCTGTGGGAAGATATCAAGAATATTGTCCATGAATAATGCAAAAATCCATTATAAAAAAGAAAGAAGAATAGACTAAAATGGATGTCATAAGAGACATTTGAATATTGCATTAGATGTCTAAGAAGCCAAAGCAAAGGGAAGAAATTAAGAAGTGAAGGTTCTTAACAGACATATAGGTCAATGGAATAGAATTGAGAACCCAGAAATCAGCCCATCTAGCTATGGTCAATCGATTTTTGATAAGGAGATGAAGTCAGTCAAGTTGGGAAACAACAGCATTTTAAATGAATGGTGTTGGCAATATGGAAAACTACCTGTAGAATACGCAAGCAATATCCACACCTCACTCCATATACAAAAACAATTAAAAGTGGATTAAGGACCTAGGACTAAAACCAAGGATTATAAACTTCATTGGAGAAAAACTTGAAAGAACACTAGAATCCCTAATTCACAACAAAAACAGTCTTTCAAGCATCCTGGAAAACCTAAAACCAGGAGAGGATAAAATATATGAATGGCACCGTCTAAGAATAAAATCCCTATGCACATCCAATAACTTCTCCAGCAGGGTAAAAAGGGAAGCCACAGACTGGGAAAAAATACTTGGCAATGACATGTCAGATAAGGGACTTATTTCTAGAATTCATAAAATACTCAAGCACCACAACAAGATAAACAACCCAATTGAAAAATGGGCACAGGATATGAACAGACACTTCACCAAAGAAGACATTCAGGTGGCTAACAAGCACATGAAGAAATGTTCAAAATCTCTAGCTCTAAGAGAGATGCAAATCAAAACAACTATGAGCTATCATCTCACCCCAGTAAGAATAGTAAAATTTAACAGAACAGCAAGCAATAAATGCTGGTGAGGTTGTGGAGAAACTGGAACTCTTATTCATTATTGGTGGGAGTGTAAAATGGTGCAACCACTCTGAAAGGCAGTATGGCACTTTCTCAAAAAGTTGGAAATAGAAATACCATTTGATCCAGCAGTTCCACAACTGGAAATATACTGTAAAGAAACCATAACTGCTTTCCAAACAGATATATGCATATCTATGTTTATTGTGGCTTCATTCACAATTGCAAATAGCTAGAAACAATCCAAGTGCCCATCAACAAACAAATGGATAGAGAAGCTTTGGTATATTCACACAATGGAATACTTTGCATCATTGAAAAACAAGGAAATAATGAAATATTATATAAATTGGGTGACCCTGGAGGACATTATGCTGAGTGAAATATCTCAGTCACAAAAGGACAAATACTGCATGGTGCCACTGTTTTAAAGTGGGTCTGACATTGGAGTTGGGGGGAATCTAAGAGAGGATATTCTATACCGCATTGAAACAGATGAGGAAAAGAACTGTTTAGGAAGAATATAGGATTAGGTATTAGTGTCATGACAAGAGTCCAGAATGAAAGTTGCATAGCGGAGTGGACTGAGCGGGGATTATATAACAATGAAAGGTGTTTTTGTTTGCTTGTTTATTTGTTTGTTTTTTACTTTTCAAAGAGAAAAGTGACCTGGGGGAGAGCGGCAGGCAGGGAGGAAAGTGTGTAACAATGAGTGAATGAAAATCCAAATTCTCTACAACTGTAATTAAAATAAAAAAATAAAAATTTTATGAAAGAGAAAAAAAAATGATGCTGAACAGAAGATTTCATAGGGCATATTGGGAAGACAAAACAATGTATTATAATTAAACGTGCAAAAAGCTGGCGTTGGCTGCACTCGTTTGGCATTTCTTAAGCTAAAGGAACTAAAGAACAAATTCAAGCCATGAGTTGCTTGTTTAATGAATGAATGATTCAGGAAGCATTAAAAAAAGATAGAAGGAGTATACAAAGTCACTGTACCAAAAAAAAAACAAAACCAAAAAACAAAAAAAAACCCCAGAAGAGTTTCAAGAAACAACACAATCAAGAGGCAATGTTGATAAAGCAGAAAGTTCAGGATGCTAAAGAGTAGGAGGAGATTATTCATCTTCCTCCTGTGGAGCAGTTGGTAGATTTAAACTGCCTGTCTTTGGGTTGACCATGCAATTCCACCAGAGCTCACTAACACTCTGTCTATCTCTAGTGAAATAAATGGGTTAAACTTTGACCTGTAAAAAAAAATAATAAATCCCCAAGAATTTATGGAATACCAATTAAAATATTTAAACAGATGTTGCTTTGGATGTTGTGCCAATAAATCTAGAGGACAACTACCTGGCCAAATTACTGGAAGAGATCCATATTTATTCCCACAATGAAAAAAAAAAAAAGGTGATCTGACAAGAGTACGGAAATTATCATACAGTATTACTAATCTCACACACTAGCAAATTTCTGCTGAATATTATCCAGAAACTACTGGAACAGTCTATTGACAGAACTACCAGAAATGCAAGCTGGG
>NW_006399894.1:5667266-5673953 GCF_000299155.1 Elephantulus edwardii
GGAATTCCCATTCTTCTCAATGTTAGCCACACCTTGTTAAAAGTAAGTCTAATAGGTAGCCTTTGCTAGTCTATTTAGTCAAAGAATTCCAGCAATGAGGAGCTTCCATACAACCTGTCCTACTTTCAGGTGATTAACTTTTAAATTTGACACTTTGTTCACAGGACGGCAGCTACTCATTTTGCACAAGATGAAGAATGGGAAAAATATAAGTTCACATGTTATACAAGGCACAAACAGTACCATGAAATAGAAAAGGGATAATATGAAATGGTGATAGTTAACACACACACTTGTAAATAAGAACAGCAAAACTATATAAGGTTGACTTAAACAGTTTTAAGGGCAGCACCACAACAACTCAATGCTGAAAAATAAATGAGTGCACAATTGTGTAAACCATTATACTTAAGAGAAAATGTCTAAGAAAAAGACTCATATCTTAACTTTTCAACAACTTAGTAATGTTTAAGAGCAAGAGTTGAACCTCAGGTTTTGAGACTTACTGGCAAGGAGAAAATGAATTCAATAAAGGGAGGTTGAAGCTATATTAACCTTTATTTTCTAGAAATTTTCAATCATCAATTCATTAATTTCTCACAGAAATTGTCATTTCACTTTTATTCATAGCTTAGCCAATTCCTGAATAAACGATGAAATTATCCTAATGAGGTCAGATAAAATTAAGCACAAAATTATTTATTAGGGCATAAATGAAAATGGCCTTGAAAATGTATTTGTGAAATATACAATTAAATTATATCCATGGTGCAGTCCTCAGAAGAGAACATTCAAAGTATTCTATGTTCTTCAGAATATTCCTCTTGAGAAGTTTAAAAATTGATATGTGACATTATAAAGTAACTCAAAGACAATGCCTGCCTAAACAGCAGAAATAATGATTTTAATACTTTGGCCTGAAATTAGCCCATTTCTTATTTATACATTATTTAGTCATGAAATAATTATTGTAGTTCTATTAAATTCCTGTTTACAGTTGATTATACAACTATGATCAAAATCAAGGTTTGCCTCCCACAGGACTCACTAAATAAGGGGAAAGAGTACAATCTACAATGAAATAAATAAATACATTCCTGTATAGTTAATGGATGTGAAGAAAATGAATATGGCTAATCAGCTAAGAAAATTACTAATTAGGGCATAGAGTTAATTTAACTACATGGTAAGTGATATCCTCCAAAAGGAAGCATAGTCTGACCTGGAAACTTAATGGTGCTTGCTGTTGCTGTTAAGTGTCATAAGTCAGAATTGACACATAACTGCCTCTTCAGTGGGTTTCACAGGCTATACATCCCACAGGAGGAGAATGCCCATCTTTTTCCTGGAGAGTAGCTGGTGAATTTGGATTGTGTGCCTATTCATAAGATCAGATCACATAGAGATAGACTACCTGTAAAAAATGGTAATTATTATGAGAAAGCATTTATTCATTCAGTTGCTGTAAACTGATGCAAACTACCAAGCACCTGGTGAGGGATTAAACACATAACAGGGAAGAAAAACTACCTGCTATACGATATCATGAAGCTTTTGATCTAGTTAAGCAGATATCAGTATAAACATATTTCATCAATTGGAATGAGTTGGGTTTTTTTGTTTTTGTGTTTTGTGGGGGTTTTTTAGAGAAGAGCAATACTTACATATTTAGTTGTATCAGCTAAGAATACAATCCACATATTCAGTAGTATTAGGATATTAGTTATTTTGCATGTTTTATTATGAACTAACTTTTTTGTAGTCAGTGTGGGTTATCCTTGCTTTTACTTTCTTTTAATTTAGCCCAGTTTAAGATCAATGTCAATATCACATGAAAGAAATATAATATTTGTATATAGTAAGTTATACAAAATATTTCTTTAGCTGCTTCTAACATCTTCAATAACCAAATAATATGTCTACAGAAAAAAAAAACTAAACAAAAACAAAAAAACCTTGAAAAGAATTGCAAAATATATATTGTTGTTCTCTACCATAGAGAAGCAGTCCATAATTGACCTTCTGGCAGGTTTCAGAGGCAGTTCATTTCACAGAAGGAAATTGTCTACCCTTCTTCAGAGCAGCTAGTGGCCTCGAATCCCTTGCCTTGGAGATTGCAGCACAACGTCTTGCCACTAGGCCACCAGAGCTCCTGGAAATTATATAGTGGCAATATAAACTCAGCTATCAGGTTATGTGATTAATTTGCTTTGGCACAGGTGATGAAAATTGTCTTTTTCATTGAGCAACACTTATTTTGAACAGGGTATATTTATCTAGTATTATTAACATCTGTTTATTCAAAACCATATCCATCTGTCAATTGATGATTTGCCACAGATGGCAAAAAAAGAACCAACTTTGTCGATGAAAGCAATATTGTTAAAATGTTTTAAATTGTCATTCATTGCTTCTTTCTTTGCTTTGGATATTTATACCTCATAGAAAAACAGATAGTTATGGAATAAAATATTTTAAATGGAGTAAATGCTTAAAATAGTAAAATTTTTATATATAATTTACATAAAAAGTAGAGCATGTAATTTCTATATATTCTCTTCTCACTTACTGACATGGTTAGGTCGCAAAGACCACATTGCCATGAAATTAACATTATATAAAAATGGAGTATATCTACAGAGGATGGCAAAAAAAAAAAGAAAGCAACACATAGCCCATCCACCGGCAGGTTGCCGACGTTGTTCATGATCTGTAAGGAGAATTCCCATTTGACTCTCTGGAAGCTACTGGTGGATTTGAATTGCCAGGGGTTCTCAGTCTTTGAGTTAACAGTGCACCTCCCTATGGAATATACCACCAGGGTTACTCTACATTATTATATAGCTGCCAGAGTATATCATTACATAAATATTAAAACACTGAGAATTACCCTACAATGGAGTTGATCCAAAATCTTTGTGTGTGCGTGTGTGTGTGTGTGTGTGTGTGTGTGTGTGTGTTTTGTGTTTGTTTGTGTGTATTATTGAGTTGGAACTAACTCATAGCTGACCCTCCAGCAGGCAGTTAATCACATGGGAGGAGATTGTCCATCGTTCTTCTGTGGAGCAGCTGATGGCCTAGAACCACGTGCCTTTGGAATTGCAGCGCAGCTTTTTGACACTATGCCACCAAAGCTCCATCTTCCTGGAAGCAGGAGTGGTATCCACTTCCTAAACATGCCTCTGGAAACTCTATATACTTTGAGAAAGAACTATAGTTATAAAAGGCTTCAGGTCTTTTGGTCATGCTGTTGTTGATTGCCTTCGAGTCAATCACAACTCATAGCAACCATATGAAAAAAGGCCTGAAGCCTTTCTACAACCACTGACATCTAACAAAGTTCATAAAGTTTCCTGAGACATGTAGTTTAGGATGTGGATGCTACTCCTGCCTGAAAACCTGTCATAGTGGCAGCCTGCTCGGCACCCCGGGGAGCGTGGAGGCTGGGGCCCTGGGTCAGAGGCTCCTGTGAGGCTCACTGTGCAGGGACAGGGAAGGAGGGAAGCGGGGCCAAGCTAGAAGATGGACAAGGAACGATGCCTTAGAAAGGCTTTTCAGGGTAGTCTGGAGGACATAAAGAAACGGATGAGGAAGAGGGAGTGCAGATACCTTTGAATGGCACTGAATACAAGAGTCATGATTTCTAATTCGTAAGACTTCCTTTCCTAGAACTTCTTCTGGAGTCCTTTTTTTTTAAAAAAAATAAAAAGCCAAATCTGGCAGCTACTATTTTTTCTGTGATTTAGAAGCTAAAATATTTATATTTCTAGTTTTAAATGGTTGAAAAGTAATCAGGTAATTTCCAATTAACTTTGATAATCATATGTACGAGTATCTACATAATAACCTCACATTTGTTTCTCAACTTGTACATCATCAGCCGAGACACATAAAACTCAGAAACAAGATGGAGATAAAAGTCCGTTACCAAAAGCTATGTACAGGGTGGTAACATTGATGGAATACATTAACATACAAAGCAATGCTTAACTGACTATGGATATAACACCAGAAATACATGAACAACAATATACAAAAACATTTAACACCAAGTTTCAAAGACTAGTTGGATTCCTGGACAAAAGTGGAGGGAGTTTCAAACTGAGTCACAACACGTCAGAAAGGACTCATCTCTGCCAAGGGAGCTGTTGGTCGAGAGCAGGAGTGGGCAACCTTCCTGGGAAGGGCCTCAAACTATCTGACTTTACAAGTCGAGAAACAAATGTGAGGTTATTATGTAGATACTCATACATATGATCGTCAAAGTGCTAAAAAGCAAGGATATGAATCTAAACACTAAGGTGAGACAGATTCAGGCCATGGTCTTCACTATTACTTGTTATGCATCAGAGAACTGGACAATGACTAAGGATGACAGAAGAAGAATCAATACCTTTGAATTGTGATTCTGGAAAAGAGTCTTGAACATACCATGGATGGCCAAGAGAACAAATATGTCTGTCTTGGAGAAGGTGAAACCAAGCTGCTCCTTGGAGGCAAGAATTTTGAAGCTCTATCTCTTATACTTTAGGCACATGGCCAGGAGAGACTGGTCCTTGGAGACCATGCTTCCCTCATGCTTGGAAGGATGAAAGGACAATGCAGGAGAGGAGGACCCTGGATGAGATAAATTGACACAATAACTGGGGTATAGGGATAGGTGTGACAGGGACAGTGAGACTGGCTCAATATAGGGCAGTGTTCAGAGCTACTGTACATAGGGTCATTATGCATCACAGGTGAGTTGATGGTACTTAGCAACAGCAAAACACTCAACAGTCAGGATGATCCTCAAACACAAAGAAAAGATTCTCTCAAGGTTTTATAGGATAGGATCCAATGAAAGCTACAAGGCTAAGAAAAATGTAAGAAGGATTTATAATAGATTTGGAAAATTGTTAGTAATGTGGGTTGAGTACCAAACCACATTATTATCTTTTTTTTTTCTTTCTTTTTTTTATGCCCAGTTACCTTTCCATACCAGAAAGTTATCAATACTTTGAAACAAACATAGAATAGTTCCTGTTTTGTGTGTGGTGTAGCAGAAGCAAATCCCTCTCAACAAGTTAACAATGAATGCTAAGGAACAAAGCTAATCCAAGATCATTTTCCCTTCCAATATCCAAACAAAACAAAGAATACATGCATACATAGTGTTTGTATTATAGTCATAATATTATTATTTGTTATATTGACCTTTCCAATGTTTTATCCCCTTTAAACCTCACAACCACCCTGTTAGAAGTGACAGTTGGGGATATGAAGTACTAAGAGAGATAGTACAGGTCATGGCACCAGGAAGTGGTGGTACCTAACCTGTACCGAGGCCTGTTGGGCTCCAAAGTCTGTCCTCTTTACTGTAGGAAATGTGACTAACAAGACGATCTGTGACCAGGTGGGTAAAGATGTTAACTAATTCTGCTCAGGAAGCCCTCAATGGACTCTAGATGACAAAAGTTTGTGCATTCACTAAACAAATTTACATCATATACCTGCAAAGCACTATTAAGCATTGGAGATGTACCACCATAGGCTGCTGAGTTGATTCAGACTCATGATAAATCCAGGTGGGTCAGAATAGAACTGTTCTCCGTAGGATTTTCAGTGACTGATTTTGGCAGCCAAATACTTTTACAGGGTACCTCTGGGTGTTCTTGAACCACTAACCTTTTGTTGTGGTTAACCATGCAAATTAACCATTTGTGGCACCTAAGGCCTTCATTGCGATAGAAAAACCATAAAACTCATTGCAGTCAAGTTGATTCCAGCTGTCTAGCAGGGGTCAAAGCAGATAAAATTATTTTAATTGTAAGAGTTAAAACTCAGTGCCATTGAGTTGGAACCGACTCATAAAAGATTTTAAGAAGCTGGGGTTTTGTTTGTTTGTTTGTTTTTATGAAATTGCATGGGAGAAGACTGCCAATCTTGGTGGTTTTTTTTGGTGGAGCAGTTGGTAGATTTGAACCATCTGCTTTTGGTTAGCAGCACAAAAGGAATAGGCTTTCTTCAGCATCCAGAAACTTTGATATCTTTTAAATAACATGACTCCTTTATTATGTTCTAACACATTAACTCAGAACTTCATCAGAGAGGATATTTTGTGGAGGAAAAAAAATATGCAAGAGGAAAGTAATCATAACATAGAACTGTGTATGTTGAGGTAGGAAGATCCTGAGAAAGCTATTATTCCGAAAAAAAATGGCATTGACTGGAGACTTGAGAAAGTGAGGCTATGTCTCAAAGGGTCTGAGCTTCTCACATTATTCAAGTCCATCTTGGGACCATTTATAAAGACTTTACAGACTAGGTATTTCTCTAGAGGAATAATCCCAAGGGTTAATAATTACAGCCTCTACTCCTTGAGAGAAGTGATGCTACCAAGCCAAAGGTGGGTGATTTTAATCTGCGGCTCTCCAGCGTGGGCTAAATGTTTTTGGTTAAACATTCTTCTAAGTAGTACAAGCACTGGTGTGTCCATTTGCTGTACAGAGGTAACTCGTGGTTGATGTGATGCTAAGCACTGTGACACTGATGTGTCAAATGCAATAATGATTACCCACGGCAGATGGTGTTTGGTGGAGCTCCCCGATTAAAACAACTTTGGAAGCAGGAGTGACATCCACTTCCGAAATAGCTTGCCCCTGAAATAGCTTGCCTCTGGAAACTCTATGAACTTGGAGAAATGAT
>NW_006399894.1:5674053-5675723 GCF_000299155.1 Elephantulus edwardii
CAACTAAGGTCTCCTATGGCAATAACTTTAATGCTCACATATTTCTCTATATTCTATTGAAATCTAAATCCTTAAGTGAAAAGCAATTTGAAACTGATATCTATAGCCTCCAGAACTCAAAAGAAAGGGGCAGATTGATTAGTAAGTCCTTGTCATAGATCAAGCCCAGAACAGATAGGGTTAACAAGATTCTGTGAGGGAGAATCTTGAGGGCAGAGGAAGACCTATTTCCTTCATTTTGAGAGAATAACCTTGCAGAACAGAAAACCTTGTTCACTACACAGCAAAAAGGATCTTTGAGAGCAGTTGACAGTGTGAAGCCAATTATGTAAGCTTTGATTCTCTGTGGGGAACTCTGGAGGGTGCTCAAGGTGAACCAGCATGATTCAGGAAGAAAATATTAGGATTTCAAATTATTTCATAATATATTAAAGAAATGAGGATATTAGCTTTGAGTTCCTAAAAACCCCAAACACCTATCTTTATTCCTAGTTAATACTTTTCAGTCAGGATGATCAAAATTAGGGAATTCCTGAATACAATGGTGAATTAGAGCTATCTGTCTATGTCTTTAATTTAGTTAATACAAGATGACTTCACATACATATAATTGGGCAAACGTACATGGCATATATCACAGTACACTGAAGGCAAAATTAAAAATGTGGAGCTGAATTTTTCTCTCTTCTGGTAGCATTGTTGTTAGAGGGTTGTGCTGCTAACCCAAAGGTGACCCCTAATTTGGAGGTTTGAGGTGGGGAAAGATGCATACCTCCTCTGGCATGGTCACAGCCTTGTAAAACCCACTGAAGGGTCAGTTATGAATCATTTCTGACCACAGTGAGTGAATGAAAGAGGGACGAAGGATGAACTAGCCAAGATGAGACAAAGTAAGTGAAAAATCAAGTGCTATCAGCTTGATTTCAGTTCTTTTGTGCTCTTATTACTATCTCTCCCTCTCTCTCACTGAGTCAGATCTGATCTATAGGTTACTCAGGATTGGTTTTCCAAGAACGAAAATCACATGGTAAAAGATCTACTTCTGGGGCTACTGATAGATTGGAACCTCCAGAAAGGAGGTTTTGAGTTAACATCCAATTTTGAGTTAACATTGCAACTTGTCATGGAACAAGCCACCATGGTGTCCATACTTTGCCATAACAAATAAAAATAAAAACTTCATGTAAAGTAAATAATTTAAAATATCATATGCACAATATTTTTAATAAATTATGAGGTCCTTATTGTTAGTAGATGGTTTTCTCTAAGAAAATATCCATACAAAAATAGTGTACAGCTGCAATCTTATTTAACTTATATAAATTCTTTCTATTTTGTTATTTGCAATTTCTTGAGCACATTATTTAACTTCACTACTGTAGGCTTTTGGGAAAGCCACCCTTTCTTCACAGTAAGCTTTTGTCTTACACTATCATAAGGCCTTGGGAACCTATCTGTGTTTTAAGACACAGAGGAAATATTTCCTTATCAGTCAAGTTGTCCAGTGTCTTGACTAGAATTAATACCATCCTCATATATACTCCAATTTCAATTTGTACTAATTGATGTAACAGTACGTACTGCATTTCACTAAGGTACATATATTCTCTAACTTAACTAAAATTAATTTATTTTTACAATTAGCTAGAGCTAGAAGTTTCATAATTTAC
>NW_006399894.1:5675883-5678400 GCF_000299155.1 Elephantulus edwardii
ATTATGCTTAGCAATTTTATTATGATACCAGCTTCATAGATGCTTAATATTTTTAAAAATCAATTTTAAAATTAAATTTAAAACTAAATACAAGAGAACGAACGACCTATTGCCGATATTATTGTTGTTGTTATGTGCCATTGAGTTGACTTTGACACATAGCATGCGTATGTCAAGTATGACCCTGTGAAAAACAGATCTAAACTCTATCCTGTCCTATCCTGTGCCATCCTCATGCTTCCTGACACAATAGAGCCCATTGTGACAATCACTGTGTCAATACACCTGGTTGAGGGTCTTCCTCTCCTTCATCGATCCTCCACCTTTCTCTGTATCATGTCCCTCTTCTAGCAACGTGTCTAAACTATGTGAGGTGAAGCTTTATCTTCTTTGCCTCCAAAGAACACTCTGGCTGAACTTTCCCCAAGATATATTTATTTGTTCTTTTGGCAGTTCATGGGATTTAATGTTCGTTCAGCCTTTTTCTCCAACACATAGCTCAAAGGCATTAATTCTTTTTCTATCATCCTTATTCATTATCCAGTTCTCATAAGCATAGCAAGTGATTAAGAATACCATGACCTAAATCAAATGTACCTTAGTCCTCAAACTGACATAAGTACTCCTCAATAATCTGGAGAGGTCCCTAACTGCAGACTTCCCCATTGAAATACACATCCTGACTTTCTGCCAAAGGTGTTGCTTATGGATCCAAATAAGATGAAGTTTTTGACAGTTTCAATCTTTTCTCCATCATGATATTGCCTATCAGTCCAGGGGCAAGAATTTTCCTTTCTTGACATTGAGATGCAATCCTTAATGGCTACATTCTTTGATCTTCTGCCAAAATACATTTTAGTAAAAAAGCCTGGTCAATTGTAATATCACTTTGAGTGAATACACACAAGATGTTTAATCCAGGGCTTTGTTATATAACTAATAAGCTTGATAATATTATAGAAGAAATTACTCCTGAAACAGAGAGTACCTAAAGACACCTGTAAACATGTTTTTAATGGAAGCATATTCTTGTTGGTCTGTATTTTTGTATAGGAATCAACTCATAGTTGACCCTCCAGCAGGTGTTCAGAGCCAGTAAATCACATGGGAGTTGATTTTCCATCTTACTCAGAGCATCTGGTGGATTCAAAGCGTTACTTTTCGATTGGTTGCATAATTCTTTACTACTAAGCCACCAGAGCTCTGACTTAGTATGAGTTATACTCTGTGAACATTCTAAAGTATATCCTGAATCAAGAAGAAATTTCAAGTGTAAGTTCATTTACCTATCATTCTTTTAACACTTTAGACGAATTGTCATGTTGTTGTGTGTTGTACACTGTAAAGTCAGAACCTACCCATAACTGACCCTCTAATGGGTTTTCAGAAGTAGTTTAACCATACAGGAGGAGATTGGCCATCCTTCTCCCATGAAGCAGGTGGGGGATTCTAAATATGAGCCTCTGATATTGTAGTGCAGTTTCTTACCATTACACCATCAGGCTTTCCAAACTCTCATAGAAGAAATATTTATTTTCTTGTCCTTAAATAGAGCTAGTAGAAATAGAGAATAATACATAGAAAATGTGTAATATTTTTATGAGGACTTTCTATGAGCAGCTTTCAGATGCATAGTAAGCAATAGGCTAACATAAGATGCTTGAGTTAATGAAAGTATTATTTCTGTTGTATAGTAATATTCGCAATGGTTGTTCTGGCATATTCTTAAGAATGTTTTAATAACTTCACATCACTCATACATGACTAAAGGCATCTTTTAAAAATTACTTTTAAAAATCCTGTTATTATTAGCAACAATCTGTTGTTGTTGTTGTTGTTGTTATGTGCCATTGAGTCTCCTGCAATTCATAGTGGCCCCATGTACAACAACCCTAAACTCTGCCTTATCCTGTGCCAATGGCACTATCTCCAACACCCCTGCCCCCATTACCCCAATTACTGAATCAATCCATCTCCTAGAGGGTCTTCCTCTCCTGTGCTGTCTCTCCACTTTCCCAAGCATGACGTCCCTCTCCAAAGACTGGTCCCTCCTTGTAACATGTCAGACGAAGTATGTCAGATGAAGCAGCCTGGATTCACCCTCTCCAGGACAAACCTGTCTCTTTTTCTAGCAGTCCATGGTCTATTCAATACTCTTCTCCAACACCACAGCTCAAAGGCATCAATTCTCCTTCTATTGTCCCAAGTCATTGTCCAGCTCTCCGATGCACACCTTAGTCTCCAGACTGACATCTTTGCACTTCAGCATTTTAGAGAAGTCTGTAACTACAGACTTTCTGATCACAATACATCTTTTAATTTCCTGGCTGCTGGTGACAAGAGTGTTGACTGTGGATCCAAGCAAACCAAAACTATGAACAATCTCAGTCTCTTCACCATCCATTACGATGCTGCCAATTGGCCGAGTGGTGAGAATCTTTGTTTTCTTGATATTGAGTCTCAATCTGTACTGAAGACTGCAGTCTCTGACCTTCCACAGTAAGTGCTTCATGTCCT
>NW_006399894.1:5679127-5684752 GCF_000299155.1 Elephantulus edwardii
TCCCTCATCACCATAAGTTCCTGCTCGTTTGTGGTTTCATTAAATTCTTCTGTGTCTGCCGAGTCAAATACAATTCATAGTGACCTTATGAACAACTGTCAAGCCCATTGTTGCATTCACTGTGTCAACTCTCTTAGTTTAGATTCTTTCTCTGTTTCACTGTCCTTACATATTCCTAAGTATGATGTCCTCCTCCAAGGAATAACCTCTCAGAACAACATGCCTAAAGTATTTTAGATGAGGCTTCATCATTTTTGCCTCCAAGGAGCACTCTGGCTTAAGTTTCTTAACGACCTATCTTTTTGGTTTTTTGGCAGTCTGTGAAATATTCAAAATTCTTCTCCAACACCACAATTCAAAGGCATCAATTCTTCTGTCATCCTTATTCATTGTTTAGCTTTCAAATGCATAGCAAGTGTCTGAAAAGACCATGACCTGAACCAGGCGTACCTTTGTCCTCAAACTGGCATCATTACTCTTCAATAATTTGAAGATGTCTCTAACTGCAGACTTTCCCTGTGCAATATGTGGATCCAAGTAAGATGAGATCATGGAAATTCTCAGTCTTTACTCTGTCTTGCATGATGGACCACCCATTGGACCAGAGGCTAGGATTTTTATTTTCTTGTTGTCGAGATACAATCTAAATGGAAGCCTGCGGTGTTTAACCTTCTGCAGCAAGGGCCTCAAATCCTTCTCACTTTAAGCAAGCAATATTGTGTTATATGCATAACAAAAGTTATGAAAGAAATGCTATACTACAGCCTTGAAATGTTGCCCTTGTGTGCTTAGCAAGCTGAATGTGATTCATAGCTGACCCTCAGCACATTTTCAGAGGCAGTTAAGCACATGGGAGGAGATTGCACATCATTCTTCCATGGAACAGCTGGTGGACTCAAACCACTCATGCCTTTGGGATTTCAGGGCAACTTCTTACCACCTAGCCACCAGTAAAGGGTTTCTGAGAGTCAGTATGGAATCAATGGGGGGAGGGGAAGTACCTTTTGCTAGAATATATTTAAATAAGTTTTCTGAAACATCTATACCTCATGTCTGTTTAAAAAGACCTTTTTATCTTCTTTTCTTATTAAAAAAGAGTAAACAGTGCTGCAATGTTTAGGAATTATTCCCAAATTAAAATCAGAATACCAGTTAACCACATCACTCAGTTACTAAGATTATGAAATCAGCAAAATTTATTTTGATATAGTCTATTTCGTCAAGTAATTATTAATGTATAATCTAAGTAATTTGAATACACTCTTAATTTACTTTAAATAAAGAAATTCTAGTATACCCCCTATGTCTATGAAAACGTCAATCAGAGAATTTCCACTGTCTCAACTTTCTGGATGACTTAATTATTTCTGAAAGAATGTTACAGTCTTTAGTTTTGGATGGAGTAGAGACTTCAGTAAAAAGTTTACAAATAACCTGAAAAATATTCAATCATAAGAGCATTAGTTATATTCATGTGAAATATTTGTCAATGAAAAATTCTCCCAATTAATATTAGTATTAAACTATTTATTGAATCTGGTAACTTCTCAAAATATCGTGTCAAATGACCACATATTCCTTGGTGAATCATGTGCTTCTCAGTTTTTTAAAGCACATATTATTTAATTTCTTTGCCCTTTCCTTATTATAATTTTATTTGGAGAAATAAATTTGAAATGTCATATTATACTCTCCCAAATACATATACACTTTAAACCCTTACTTTTGGACCTATAATGGGTTAACTTAAAGTTTGGTTATTTAATTCTAAAGTGACAGGTTGAGATTATTTATGTATCTTAGCTTTAACTTTCTTCACCTTTATAATATATTACATGCCCCCTAGGGATGCTATAAGGATTAATGAGTGGAAAGGTACATTGACCTTTCTAATGAAATATGTTCCGTAAGTAAAAAATGTGCTCCAAATAAAATGTAGTGGAAAAATTTAAAATACAAAAGGAGTTAAAATTGAGGTGGCTTGATAACACAGATACATTGTAAGTAGAAATCTTTAGCTCAATATGTTTCTGCCTTAGATTGCAAAATTTGTTCTTGTCCCAAATATCTTTTATTTGGTTATCTATGTTTCTGTATCTAAAGTCAACACTTAAGTATTTGTGTTTTTTTTTTAAATACCATTATTATTAGTTTTCTCACCTGAGTCCTATAATCTCACTGTATTTTTTTGTCCAAGCCATATAGAAGACTCAAAACTGATGAACTGCTAATTACTGTTTGGTTATTATGTGTCGGATATTGTGTTAAACAAAATCATAGGGTGTTTTCTTTAAAGGGTACAATAGGTGATGGAAAAAAAAATATACTTGACAGTGGATGGCCATTACCAGTAATAAGTAGAAAGAGTTTGTTGTTGTGCCATCAAGTCACTTGCAAGTTATAACTACCCTATGTTCACAGCCCTGAACCCTGTTTATTATTGTCTCTGACACACTTACCTTCTTTACCCCAGTCACTGAATTAATCCATCTTATCAAAGGTCTTCCTTCAGAGTTGTATCAGCAATTCATTTGTCTTTATGGTTAAGTTTCTATCACGTGCTTATGATAAATTTTGTTTATCCATTTATCTGTTGATTGGCATTTCAGTTGTTTCCATCCTTTGACTATGGTGAATACTGGTGTACAGGTTGCTGTTTGGATTTCAGCTAACACTACTTGGGTATTTCTCTGTTCTACTTTTTTGAGGAACCACTGCAGTTTTCTAGAGCAATTGTACAATTTTATATTCTCACCAGCAGGGGATAAAGAACTCTTTTTCTTCTTCTTAAGACTTCAAGCTGACTCCAGTTTCAATCTTTCACTTACTCTGTTCACTGCCTTAATATACCACTTGCAGATAATTCAACCCAAAAATCAAACCAGTGCCTTTTTTGAATATAGATCTCATTTCCAAAGGACTACCCTTTGAACTCTACCTTGAACTTCTTTGAACTCTGAAGGTAAGAAATTAATTCTTAATCATATAACTCAAATTATCATTACAAGTAATGCTTCATTATTTATTACTGGCTATAGTCTTTGCAATTACATGCTATGCATCAGAGAGTTGGACAGTGAGTAGCGGTGATAGAAAGAGAATTGATGCCTTTGAGTTGTGGTGCTGGAGAAAAGTGTTGGACTGCTAGGAGAACAAACAGGTTTGTCCTAGAGATGGTGAAGCCAGAATGCTCCTTGAAGTCAAGGATTCTGAAGCTTCGTCTGACATTCTTTGGGCATGTTGCAAGGAGGGACTGGTCCTTGAAGAGGGACATCATGTTTGGGAGAGTGGAGGGATGGCGCAGGAAAGGAAGACCCTTGATGAGATGGATCGATTCTGTGAGTGGAGTAGTGCGAATGAATGTGTTTGAGACAGCGAGGTTGGCAAAGGATAAAATGAATGGCGTTTAGGGCTCTTGTACATAGGGTCGCTAGGAGTCGCAAGCTACTTGATGGCACATAACAACAACAACAACAACAAAAAGTACTTAACTCTGTGTTTCATTCTCAATATAGTATTCCATGTGATTGTCTAAGTGGCCAAAGCTAGTCCATCTCATTTCATTGATGTCTAGAATGTCAAAGCTCATGAGTCTAATTTTTTTTCACACCTTCTAGTTTTCCAACATTCACACCTGGTACATTCCATATTCCATCTACTAATGAGCGTTTGTAGCTGTTTCTCCTCATTTTGATTGATGACCAAGCTTAGCTGTACTTCTAATTCTATAGTTATCTACTTTCCTGTACTGTTCATGTGATTTTTCACAGGCATGCTATTTCAGAAGTGAATGACAATCCTGCTTCCTAGTTTGTCTTAATCCGAGAGCTCCACTAAGATTTGTCCACTATCAGTGACCCCTCTGGAATTTGACATACTGGTGGTACCGTTTTCAGCATCACAGCCACCTAAAAGTTACTGAAGTACAGAAAACTTATATAAAAGTGTCATGCTTATTAGAACATTGATAATCAAGCAAGAATACAGATATCTAAGTAATTAGCAGTATAAAGATCAATTCTCCATTATTACAAACTGACAGATAAGTCTCACACTCCAGGAAGCTCCACTACAGAGTCTCAGGTATCAGCTCTGAGGGAATGTTTCCTCTCTCTGGCAGTACTTGAGGAAGGTCCTTGTCTCTTAGCTTCTGTTCTAGAACCTCTTCCTGTGCCTTAATATTGCTACTCTCATAACAATCAGGTATATTAAACATCGTGGGCAATGGCCATCTGTGGACAATAATGCTGTGACAGGATGGGGCGTTAGGTGGGTTCTGGAGACATCTAGCTCCGTCATGTGGCTGGCCAAGCAAGATTATGTTCCAGGTGAGGGCAAACTTCACTTTGTCTCTTGATACTTTGGTGCAATTTTCAGGGTCTCTTCTGACAAGAAGAAGAGATCTTGAAAAAGTTTAGATTTTTTTTCTTTTTCCACTCTCTTTGAAGTGACATTTTCTCTCTTCATGGGCTATATCCTTAATGTCTTCTCACAACTATCTGGTCTTCAATAATTTGTGTTCAATGCCCAAAGTTTAAAATTAGCAAATGTGTACATTAGGGATACATCCTTTCTCTGTATCTATTTAATCTGTATGCTGAGCAACTATTAGAGAAGCTGGCCTCTTTGAAGGAAAATAATGTGAAATAATAGAAGGAAGGCATAACCTTCACTATGCTGATATGGATATTTCTCCTTTGTGAAGTTGTTCAAGGTCATTATGGTCAACTCCACCTGGCCCTTGCTCTTTTTATTATATAAATAAAAAATCTTTTTAAAAATTATCCCAAATATGTAAATGAAATAAAGTTAATCTTATATATTAAGGGATACAAGGTAAACTATGTTCTAAGTATTTAACAAAAACTTGAGTACTTATTTTCATTCATTTGAATATAAAAATATTTTAAACAATTAATTGAAAACTGCTCGGTAAATAACGGCATAAATCCAATTCATGCTCAGAAAACTACTGACCTCCATCTTTCTTTGCTGCCATCTTCCAAACAGCCCTCTTTCCCCAGCAATAGTTACCCAGAGCTGAATCACAAATTATACAATGTATGTTACACCAGATGCCCATGAATTCCTCTCTCTGACCTATAGTCACCTAGAGATGAGTCAGAACTCATAAATTTGAAGGATATTGTTCCTCAGACTGCTAAATACAAAGATATCCCCTTCTACTGGATTTCATTGCCACTTTTGGGTTGTTAATGTCTTATATTAGTTTAAACACTCACAAAGATTGTCTATGCTTATTTACCCAATATTATTAAAGAATACAAAGAGACACACAGGGGAGGATGTGGAAGGATTCTGGTGCAAGGATTTCATAGTCCCAAAGGATGCACTCCCACCCAGAGTAGTTGCTTTCACCGAAACAAGTGCTAGCTTCTTCCTTGATCAAGGCATGCTATTGGTTATATTTCATAGTTATGACTGGACCTCACTTTATAATCATGACTTATTGAATATTCATGATTGTAATCATCAGATTCTCCCTTCTTGATGTTATCAGTTAACCAGATGTAGTGTTTGTGACCTCCACTCATTTGCAATATTCTTTACTTGCTGCCTGGGTGCATTAGAAAGCAAAAGACTTGATTGGTTGAGAATTGTGAT
>NW_006399894.1:5685142-5687284 GCF_000299155.1 Elephantulus edwardii
ACAAGATAGAGCAGAGTTTAGGGCTGTTGTACATATGGTCGCTATGAGTTGCAAGCCACTCGACGGCACATAACAACAACAACAACAACATCTTCTAGAAACCAGAAACAATGGACAAATTGAGTTTTTTGTCTCATAGAAAGATATTTGAAAACATATAAGCTCTTATTTTATAATTTTTGCTTTCTCAAATATGTTGTAAATAAGTAAAATTAAAAGCTTTCCAATGCCCATATTTTGAAATTATACTTGATTCCAGTATTTTTATTAATATAAGTTATACATCTCGTATCAATATAAGTTATATAAACAGGTGTTATACTCTATGGACATGGAGTTTAAATAATAACTGAAGCAATAATATGGATTTTTGTAAATATTTAATTTAATTTTTTAAAGATTAAACTTGGATGCTTTTATGTATTGAACTGGAGCTATAGATTGTCTATGCAAATATTAACATAATTGATTTTATGATAAAATAATGCTAAAATCTTGTATCAGTGGTAGTATTTTCAGTTGTTTATTTTTGCTTTCATCCCATTGATAAATATTTATTAAACCATTCTGTTTACTGCCTTTGTTTTCCAGGAAGTAGAAATGAACTTGGGAATAATATATAATCACTGAAACCATGATTTCAATAAATTTCAGAAAAAAATTTCCTTTAAAGAAATGAAAATACTCTAAGCTCATGAAGTTCTTAATAAATATTTTTAAAAAAATAAAAAGAATTGGCTCTACCTTATATCTGTGGTAGGAAGAGCAGCAAGCCAAATAATCCTGGTATCTTATATGAGGAGTTATCAACTAAAATAGAGATAAACAAAGTATAAGCTACCCTTCATTTCTTTATCTAATCACATTAAGTTAAAATTTGTTTCTTTTTCAATTTTCAAGTACTCTCCAATGCTCAGGATAACAACTAGTAGGGTGCAAAATGTTTTAAGAAGCTGTTCACTTTGTTGTTATTGTTAGATGTTGTCAAGTCAAGTACAACTCATAGAAACCCCATGAACAAAAGATATGAATCCAGCCCTGTTCTGCACCATCCTCACTCTTCCTGATACACAAGAGCTCATTGCAGCAGTCACCTTGTCAATCCACCTGGTAGATAGTCTTCCTCTCCATCGTCAACTCTCCACCTTTCCCAACATCAGGTTCCAGTCCAAGGAATAGCACCTCCTAGCAACATGTCCAAAGTATGTGAAGTGAAGCCTCATCGTTTTTGCCCCAAAGAGCACCCCAGTGCATCATCTCCAAAACATATCTGTCCACTCTCTTGGCCATTCATAGGATGTTCAGTGCTCTTCTCTAATACCATAGTTCAAAGGCATCAATTCATATACTGTCATCCTTATTCATTGTCAAAGTCTTGGATGCATAACTAGTTACTGGGAAGACTATGCCCTGAATCAAAGGCACCTTAGTCTTCAAACTGACATCACTACTCTTCAATAATTTGGAAAGGTCGCTCTCTAACTGCAGATTTTTCAATGGAATTTCTGACAAATTCATTTTCTCTCCATATATCAAAATTTATATTAATTCAGTGGTAACATTCCTTGTTTGTTTTCTTGGTGTTTACATGCAATTCATATTGAAGGCTGCAATCTTTGATCTTCTACATGAAGGACTTCTAGTCTCCTTAACTTTCTGCAAGTAAGATTGCACCATTTTTGTAACACAGGTTTTTGGTGAGACTTCTTCCAGTGCTGATGTCCCAAATTGTTCAGTTACTCAAATGATTTACTCAGCATACAGACTGAATAGCTATGGAAAAGGAGTTCAGTTCTGACGCACAACCTCCAAGATTTTAAATCATGCAATGTTTTCCTGTTCTGTTTGGACAGCTAATTATGATCTATGGAGAAGTTTCATATGGCATGATTATCATTTAGAATTCACTTTCTTCTTAATGACAGCCATAATTTGTCATTATCCTTAAACAACCTAAAATGCCTTTGCATAGTCAATAAAGAAAACGTAATTTTTTTTTTTTCTGATGTTCTCTGCTTTCAGCTAAGATCCACCTGACTTCATCTATGATATTCCTTGTTCTAGGCATCTTCTGAATCCAACTTGAATTTTGGGTAGTTCATTGTTGATTCACTGTACAGTAGTTTGTTTTGTTAAAGTTGG
>NW_006399894.1:5689519-5690899 GCF_000299155.1 Elephantulus edwardii
TTTTTTAAAAGCTATTTCTAATGAATAAGTTATTGATTGCACTGAAACACTATCATTTAATCTCCAGACTCATTTCTGTCATTAAGGCCTTATATTTCAAATTAGCAGGTTTTGGTTACCAAATTTTGAATTCAACTCACCAATTAATATTAATACTTCTTGATTGCATTTTAACTTAAGAATGAAAACTTCAGTATTAATCTTCAATTTCTTCAATTTTAACTTAAGTGGTTGGTGCATACTTTTGAGTAGTAGTTGTATTAAAGTAGCATTAAATGTTATAACAAATATTTTAATAAAAGGTGGAGGGAACACATACTGTCACTGTATCTAAAAGAATTAGTTGACATTAAATTGTTTCAGGAAATCACAAATGACTAAGAACCAATGGCAACAAAGGAAAATTTTCTGCATTGGGCAGATTAGAAAAAAGAAAAAAGCCCTACCAATTGATAGACACTAATTGAGGTATGCAACAAAGAGATGCAGCCCTGACGTGCTTTCTAGCTTATGCCCAGATAATTGGCAGACTGTTGCCTGGCCAACGAAATTGGAGAAATCTATATTTCTTCCTACTTTAAAAAAAAAGTGATCCAAATGAAAGCAGAAGTTGTCAAATGTTATACTTAATATCATGATAGTGTAAAATCTACCTGAAGATTATTTTTAAAATTACTAGAATTGTTCATTAATAGTAAACTTCTCAGAAGAGATATTTACAAGTGGGATATCATTGCTCATGTCAGATGGATCTTGATTGAAGGCAGACAATACCAGAAAAATGTTTACTCATGTTTTATTGATTAAGAATCTGTGCTACAATCCCAAAGGCGACTGTAGGTCAAATCACCAGCTAGTGTGTGGGAGAAGGATGGACAATCTCCTCCAGAGTAATTATTGCCTCTCAAAACTTGCTGGAGGGTCAGCAATGGGTTGATTCCGGCTTGATGATATACAACAACAACAAGAACATGCAAAGACATCAGATAGTGTAAGGTGTTGTTGTTGAGTACCATTGAGTCAGGACTGACACATAGATTACTCTCCAATTTGTTTACAGAGGTACTTAATCACATGTGAGAAAATTTTTCAATCTTCTCCTGTGAAGCAGCTGGTGCATTTGAATCACATGCCTTTAGGATCATATCATAGTCTCTTATCACTGGGACATTAAGTTGACTATGACAGCTCTGACAACAATGCTCTATATTGCACCAGTCTAACTGTCCCTGAAACACCTGCCCCCTTACTATAGTCACTGGGTCAACCCAACTAATGCAGGGTCTTTCTGATCTCTGCTTCCCCTCCATGCTTTCAATTATAATGTCATTCTCCAAGGACTGGTGCCTCCTGGCAATGTGTCCAAAATACCTAAAATGG
>NW_006399894.1:5691404-5693542 GCF_000299155.1 Elephantulus edwardii
AGAAAATTTCTACCACCTTTTGCAGTCAGAGATTGATTGAGCATGCAGTCAAGATGTATTAATAATAATGGGTGATGGGAATCCAAAAGTTGGGAACAGAGAAGGTGGATCAGTAGTTGGAAAACAGGGACTTGGTGACAGAAATGAAGCTGGAGGTGAAATGACAAAATTTTACACAATCAACAATTTATTCATTGCAAATATATTTTATAAGAAACATAAACACAGGCAATACAAATGGATTTCACCTAAGAGTATGTATAGGATCAGATCTATTACATTTGTGGAAAGAACCACTGGAGAAGCTCAATATCAGCTGTGAAAACTAGGCCAGGTGCTAATTGTGGAAGAGACCACAAACTACATATATACAAGTTCAAGCAGAAGCTAAAGAAAATGAAATCAAATTTATGGAAACCAAAATATCACCTGGAGCTTATCCCACCCGAATTTCAAAACTATCTCAGAAACAGGTTTGAGGCCTTGAACTCTAATGGGTGAAGACCAGATGAGTTGTGGGAGGATATCAAGAGTATCATCCAGGAAGAATACAGGGGATCAATACAAAGACAGAGAAAGAAAAAAAGACCAAGGTACATGTCAGCAGAGACTCTGGATATTTCACTAGAGCGCCAAGAAGCCAAAGCAGAGGGAAGAAATCAATATATTAAGGAGCTGAACAAAAGGGTTCGAAGGGCAGCATGGGAAAACAAAGGAAATATTATAATGAATGTGCAAGAGCTGGAAACAGAAAACCAAAGGGCCAAACTCGCTTGACATTTCTTAAGCTCAAGGAACTGAAGAACAAATTAAAGCCTCCAGTTACAATGCAACGGATGATTTGGGCAGAATATTAAATGATATAGGAAGAAGTATATGAAGATGGAAAAAGTATATAGAGTCATTGTATCAAAAGGAATTGGCAGATACAGAAGAATTTCATGAAACAACATATGAGCAAGAGTTTGTGGTGATGAAGGAAGAAGTTTAAGCTGCCCTGAAAGAAATGGCAAAAAAACCCCAAAAAACAAAACAACAAGGCCCCAGGAATTGATGGTATATAAATTGGCATATTTCAACAAAGAGATGCTGCCCTGGATGTGCTAAGTTGTGCCAAGAAATCTGGAGGAGAGCCACCTGGCCAACTGACTGGAATAGATCTATATTTGGTCCCATTACAAAGGAAGGTGATCCAACAGAGTGTGGAAATTATCGAACAATATCATTGATATCACATGCAAGCAAGATTCTGCTGAAGATTATGCAAAAACAACTGAAACAACATATCAACAGTGAATTTCTAAAAGTGCAGGCAGGGTTTAGAAGAGGCCGAGGTACTAAGGATATTATAGCTAATGTTAGATGACTCTTGGCTGAAAGCAGGGAGTGCCAGTGGGATGTCTACCTGTGTTTTATTGACTATGCAAAAGCATTTGACTGTGTGAACCACAACAAATTGTGGCTAACTCTGAGAATAATGGAATACCAGAACATTTGATCATGCTTATGTGAATCCTATACTTGGACCATGAGGCAATTGTCAGAATAAAGCAAGGACACACTGCCTGGTTCAAAATTGAGGAGGGTGCACACCAGGGATGTGTCCTATCTCCATACCTTTTCAATCTATATGCAGAACAGATTTTCTGGGAGGCTGGCCTCTAAAAGGAGCAATATGGCATCAGGATTTATAGAGGACTCATCAACAATGTGTGTTATGCATATGACACAATCCTGTTTGCTAAAACTTAGAAGGACTTGAAGTGCTTGCTGCAGAAGGTCAAGGAAAGCAGCCTTCGATATGAATTGAAGCTCAATATCAAGGACATAAAGATTCTTACCAGTGGGCTGATTGATTGGCAGTATCATGATAGATGGTGAAGAGACTGAGATTGTTAACAGCTTTAGTTTGCTTGGCTCCACAATCAATACTCTTGGCCCCAGCAGCCAGGATATTAAAAGACCAATTACATTGGGCAAGTCTTCTGTCAGAGACCTCTCCAAAGTGCTGAAGAGCAATGTCAGTTTGGAGATCAAAGTGCACATGGTGCACAGGCATGGGCTTTTTAATTACTTGCTATGTATCAGAGAGCTGGACAATGACTAGGGATAATAGAAGGAAAATGGATGCCTTTGAG
>NW_006399894.1:5693884-5704905 GCF_000299155.1 Elephantulus edwardii
GGAAAGGGATGCCATGCTTGGGAGGATGGAGGGACAGCATAAAATGGAAATACCCTTGATAAGATGGATTGATTCAGCAAGTACTGTAATGGGGGTTGTGTACCAGAAACAATATGATTGGCACAAGGTACAACAGGGATATTGTTCATAGGGTCGCTATCAGTCACAGGTGACTTGTTAGTACATAACAACAACAACAACATGACTTCCCTTAGCCATATTTAACTTTGCTATGTAAATGGATGGAAAATTTGAGTGTGTTAGCCTACTCACATGGGGATTGGCTATCTACCATTACACTAGATCAGCCACTCTTAATATTCTAGTGGATTAGCTAGTCTTGCCTTTGAATTGAGCAAGGCAGCAGCAAGTGGCAGACAGATCTTCTGGTGCCATTGAACAACAAGCAAGAGAAGTAGGATGCCCTTTTTGTTCCAGCTACACCTAAGGCACCAACCCGTATGATACCAACCCCTATGGTCAAACTGGAGACCTGACATGAGATGGGACTTTGGCATTGGGTAGGGGAGGGGAGCCAATATTGGTAGGACTGAGAACTTTTTTGTGTAACTAGGGACAACAATTCAATATTGGCAGGACTAAGAACTTGGGAACTCTGACCTAATGCAGTGAGCCTCGAGGCTGAGGTGCCTGCATGCACATTTTGGGAGCTGTCTTGACTCTATTCTGTTATTAATGTGGATTATAAATTTTTAACTTCCCCAATATGATTCTGTCTAGTCTGTGAGCTGTGGTTTCATCAGATTTTGAACCCAGCAAAGCAGTAAGATTAGTGTTGAGGTGAGTAGAAAGAGGTATGGGAGTATGGGGGACACGTTAAACCTCATGGGAATTGGTTTTCTGCTATTGATGCTGTGGATGGGCATCGTTCCCCTTTATGAAGTCAGTAAAGTTCAGACATGGCCATCGTCACGTGGTGTGTGTGTATATACATATTACAAAAGGTATATGTTAGGATTATATTCTTTCTTTATATCTATTCAAATTGTTAGGGTGGAGGGACAGCACAGGAAGGGAAGACCTTCTATGAGGTGGATTGATTCAGTGACGGGTAATCGGGATGGGAGTGTCAGAGGCCATGCGATTGGCACAGGATAGAGCAGGGTTTAGGGCTGTTGTACATAGGGATGCCACGAGTTGCAAACGACTCGACGGCACATAACAACAACAATATTCAATATATATGCTGAGCAAATAATTTGAGAAGCAGGGTTAGATGCGGTTTAATGTGGCATCAAGATTGGAGGAAGACTTATAAGCAACATACAGTATTCACAAAAACATATAGTAAGATGACAAAACCTTGCTTAAAGAAAGTAAAGAAGGCTTTAAGCACTTACTGCAAAAGATGAAAAAAGTACTGTCTTTAATATGAACTATAATGTAACATCAACAAAAATACTCACCAAAATAGGCAACATGATGATAGGTGGAAAAATACTGATGTCATCAAGACTTCATTCTACTTCAATTCAAAATCAACACTCATGGTAGCAGTAGCCAATAAATAAAAGGGAAAATTTTCTGTCAAGGACCTACCTCTCCATAGTTCTAAAGAAGAATTATGCCATTTAATAAAGCAAATTGTATCTAATCCAAACCACAGTATTTTTAATTGCTCCCTATGTATCTGAAAGTTGGACAATGAATAAAGAAGATGAAAGAAGAATCAATTCCTTTGTATTATGGTTTGGTGAATAATATTTTAATATACTATAGTGCCAAAAGACCAAATAAATCTGTCATGGAGGAAGTGTAACAAATATGCTCCTTTAGAGGCAAGGACTATGAAACTTTGTCTTACGTACTTTGGGCATGTTATCAAGAGAGGCTAGTGTCCTTGGAAAAGGGCATCATCCTCAGAAAAGTATAGGGTCAGTGAATGAAAGGACTAACTTCAAGGAGATAGAATGACACAGTGACTTTAACAATAGGTTTGAGCAGAGCAGAGATCATGAAGATAGCACAGGATTGGGCAATGCTCAGATAACATTTTTCAAAGTTTCACCATGAGTGATAGTCTAATAGCAACTATAATATCTAGATCTTGCCTGAAAGCAGAGAATACCAGAAGAATGTCTATCTGTGTTTCATTGATTATACAAAGGCATTTGACTGTGTGGATTATAACAAACTGTGGCTGACTCTGAGAAGAATGGGAATCCCAGAATATTTAATTGTGCTAATGCAAAACCTATACTTGGAACAAGAGGCAGTAGTCAGAACAGAGCAGGGTAAACACTGGATGGTTCAAAATTAGGAAGGGTGTACGCCAGGGATGCATCCTGTCTCCATACCTTTTCAACATGTATGCAGAGCAGATTATCTGAGAGGCTGGGCTCTATGAGGAGAATTGTGGCATCAGGATTGGTGGAAGATCTATTAACAATCTGCGTTATGCAGATGACACAACCCTGCTTGCTGAAACTGAGGAGGACCTCATGCACTTGCTGAGAAGGGTCAAGGACTGCAGCCTTCGGTATGGACTGAGGCTCAATGTCAAGAAGACAAAGATTCTCACCACTGGACCAACTGGCAGCGTCAGGATGGATGGCGAAGAGATTGAGATTTTTCACAGCTTTAGTTTGCTCGGCTCCACAGTCAACACTCTTGGCACCAGCAGTCAGGAAATCAAAAAGCGCATTGCGATGGGAAAGTCTGCTGTTAGGGACCTCTCTAAAGTACTCAGGAGCAACGGTGTCTCTCTGGAGACTAAGGTGCGCCTGATACAGGCCATGGTATTTGCAATCGCTTGTTATGCATTAGAGAGTTGGACAATGACTAGGGAGGACAGAAGGAGAGTGGATGTTTTTGAGCTGTGGTGCTGGAGAAGAGTACTGAATGTACCATGGACTGCCAGGAAAACAAACAGATTCATCTTGGAGAGGATTAAACCAAGCTACTTCTTGGAGGCAAGGATTTTGGGGCTTCGTCTGACGTACTTTGGGCATGTTGCCAGGAGGGACGGGTCCTTGGAGAGGGACATCATGCTTGGGAGGGTGGAGGAACAGCGCAAGAGGGGAAGACCCTCTATGAGATGGATTGATTCGGTGACTGGGGTAATCGAGATGGGTGTGTCAGAGGCAGTGCGGTTGGCGCAGGATAGAGCAGGGTTTAGGGCTGTTGTGCATAGGGTCGCTATGAGTCAGAAACGACTCGACGGCACATAACAACAATAACAACAATATAAGCCATGGTCTCCACAATTGCTTGTTATGCCTCTGAGATCTGGACAATGATGACAAAAGAATTAATGCCTATGAGTTATGCTGGAGAAGCCTATTGAATACATCATGGATTACCAAAAGGGCAAACAGGTCTCTCCTGGAGAGAGTGGAACCAGGTTGCACCTTGGAGGCAAAGATTTTGAAACTCTCTCTCACATATTTTGTGCACATTGTCCTTGATGAAAGATATCACGCTTCGAAGGGTAGCACATCAATGCAGGAAAGGAAGACTCTAGATGAGATGGATTGACAGGTGACTGCAAAAGTGGGCTCAGATGTGTCAAGGATAATGAGGATGGCCCAGAATAGGACAGAATAGATCTGTGTTTCATAGAGTCACTAAGAGTCATTGGGTCATACTTGACCATATAATATGTGATATCTCTATATTTTATTCTGTAATGTTTTTGTGTGTATGTCTGTGTGTTATGTATACCCACTAATGGCACTTTTCAATTTATGTAAAACGTGTAGGAGGGTACTTAATAAACTTTAATTTAAATTTCAAAAATATTTTTAGAAGAAGTATTTTATATATGTTATTTAGCTCTAATGATCTTAAAATTTAGTTGAAAGGACATATAATTATTGTATAATTTGTTAAAATATTATAACTAAGAAATGACCTAAAACTATTATTTTGATACACAACCTAATAGTGATAGCAATAACAATAAACAACAATGGTAACATAGTGTTTAGATTTTGTTTGTATTAATTTTTATAATTGTCACAATATTATATTAAATAATATAATTTTAATCTCCAATTATGATGAAATATAGGTCACAGAGTTTTCATGAATTGCCTATGTATATATAGCTAAAATGTCACAATGGGATTTCTTTCACATCCTGATGACTTTTCTATTTTTCACTCTGTATAATAGCCTAGTTACATGACTCAAAAAGTCAGAATTTAAGATACACAAATAAAACGGTTGTGATTTAGGTAGAGAAGAGAAGAGGGGAAGGGTAAATTAAGAGAGCTGATATGAGCAAAGTAATAGAGACAGAAATGCATACAGATTTAGAAACTAGGAGTATCTCTTTGGAAAAAGTACAAATAGGAGAATAATTGAAACTAAAGAGAATGTAAAAACTCTGATCGCATGCTCGATAACAAGTTGTACTTCTGAAACAAAGCTGTGCATTTCTGATGGTTCAAATCCACCAGTGACTTCATGGGAAAAAGATGGACAATCTTCTCTTCTTGTGACTTACAACCTCAGAATCCAAATGGAGATTTGCTGTGTATGAAGTTAACATATCCTCCCCAGAAGTCTTTTAGAGGAAAAAAGTGGCTATAAGAACGCCATTTATTGAGTGACCATATTCTCATGGAGAAAATTGTTTACATTGTACTTACTGATAGTAGTATTTCTAGCATGGTTTAGACATTCTCTTTGAAATAAGCAAAGAAATAAATAATTTATTAAGCTCCTTTAATATTCAATAATGATATAACAATGACAATAATAACAAAATAGACAATCATTTAAATTAACAATAGTAGTTGTTAACTTTTCCTTTTAGAGTTACCTAAATATTATTTAAGGAGCTCTGATAGCCTTGTGGTAAGGGTTTCACTGACAACCCAAAACTAGGAGATTTATATCTAACAATTGCTCTGTGGGGAAAAGTAAATCTCTGTCCATGCCCTATAAAGCCACCAAAACCACCAAAGGATCAGCTATGTATTGGTTCCAAATCAGTCTGCTTGTATAGGTTTTATATAAGCACAAAAAAGTGTTCCAGGATTCCCATTCTTCTCAAGATTAGGCACAATTTGTTGTGATCCACACAGTCAAATGCCTTTGCATAGTCAATGAAGCACAAGTAGCCTTCTTCTGGGACTCTGCTTTCAGCCACCATCCATCTGACATTGTCAATAATATCTCTAGTGCCATGGCCTCTTCTAAACTCAGATTGTATTTCTAATAGTTCTTTGTCAATGTACTGTTCCAGTAATTTTTGAATAATCTTCAGCAGGATTTTGTTTGCCTGTGATATTAGTGATATTATTCGATAATTTCCACACTCTATTGGATCACCTTTTTTGGGAATAGGAATAAATATGGATCTCTTTCAGTCAGTTGGCCAAGTAATTGTCTGCTGGATTTCTTGGCACAATCTGGTGAGTACATACAGGGCAGTGTCTGTTTGTTAAAATATGTCAGCTGGTATTCCACCAATGTCTGGGTCCTTGTTTTTTGCCAATTCCTTTACAGCAACTTGAATTTCCTCCATTATAATTGCCTCTTGATCATATGTTGTGCCACAGAATTCTGTATCAGCCATATCTTTATGGTACAGTGACTTTATGTACTCTTTCTATCTTCTCTGAATGCTTTCTGGATCATTCAATATTCTGCCCATAGTATCTCTAATTATTACAACTCAAGGCTTGAATTTGTTCTTCAGTTCTTTCAGCTTAAGAAATGCTGAGCGAGTTTATCTTTTTTTTAAATTTTCTGAAACCATCTCTTTGCACATTTCATTATATTTTGCTTTGTCTTCCTGAACAGCCCTATGATATAGCTGTTTTAAAAACTACAGAAAGATTTCTCTAAAATTATGGAAACATATAATATTTATTTTTTGGCATTGTCATTGCATGACTGCTACATACATAAATTTAAAGAGAAACATATTTTATTGTTATTATTTTTAGGTGGTTGCAAGTCAGTCCCAATTCATAATAGCTCCATGTAACGGAGAAATAATGCAGACCAGTCCCAAATCATCTCCACAATAATATTCATGTTTTTATCCATCATATTGTCATGGTGTCAATATTTCTTGTTAAAGATAATTTAAATGCATTTTTACTCTCCTCTTTTAAGAGGAGAAGTCAAGGGTAACAGCAGACACTCACTCATAGTTCCTTCTCCAACTGCTTTCCATAGGCTGTAGATCACAACAGGAGATTGCACATGTTTCTCCCTCTGAGCAGCTCATGGATTCAGATTAGCTGCGAGGAGTTTCCTTTGAGTTAACAGCAAACCCCTTATGTAATCCTTAGGGATCTCTGAAGAAATACTTAATAGGGATTGTGCTCCTAACCCAAATATAACACCTATCTGACCATCAACCTTCCTGGGAAGAAAGAGGTACAATCATAACTTGTGATTTAAAGCCTCTGAAAGTCCAATGGAGGGTCGGCTTTGAGTTAATTCCAACTCAAAGACTATGTAAATAATAGAATCTAGTTTAACAAATTTGATACCTTTCTCCAGGGACTGATCTCTCTTAATAACATGTCAAAAAGAAGTGAAGTCTTGTCATTCCTCCTTTTGAGAAGCAATTTTGATATGATCATTCCTATGCATTGTGTTTTATAGAATTAATCACCATTGAACAATGTCCACTATTACTCCATCTTTTCAGGTCCCCACTGGGTCTTTCCTAATTCCTTCACCTCCTCACTCTGCCCATCAAACTCTTGAACATTTTTATTTCCTCCACTCCTCAACCTCAGCCTCTCTCCCTCTACCTCTTCATCCTTTGGATATTAGTACACATACTACTAGTTATACTTCTGTTTTTACAAAAATGGTCTTATGCCGTATTTGTTATTAAGAAGCCAAGTTAGTTCCCTCAGCACAATAGTCTCCAGTCTCTCACATGTTATACAGTATTTTTCAAAATCATTGCTCCTGAGGGCTGCATAGTTTTCCATCCCATGAATGTATCACAATTTCTCAATCTATTCATTTGTTGATAGACATTTGGGCTCTTTTCATTTTCTTGCTATTGTCAATAACAATCCTGTTAACACCAACGTGCAAATCTTCATTTGTGTCTCAGTTCTATTTTTTTTTCAAGGTTTATTTCTAGTGGGTAATAGCTGGGTCATGTGGCAGTTCTAAGATCCCACTGGCAGAGCATGAGTCCTACCAAACTTTGCCATTGCTGCTGGGGTGAGATGATACATCACTGTGGTTTTGTTTTACATCTCTCTTATTGAGAGTGATTTAGAACATTTCTTTATGTGTCTATTGGCCAGTCAAAAGTCTTCCTTTATGAAAATTATTTCCATTTTTTTTGGTCATTTTATAATCTGGTTATCTCCTGATTGTGGACTTTCTGCTAAATTTGTTGGTCTATCTATACTATAGGCTAGGTCTTCTAAATTTGGTCTCATTTTGCCTCTTTTGATCTTTATTATTTTTGAGCTTTATGTCTAAGATTCACTTTGAATTGATTTTTATGTATGTTATAAGGTAGGGATTACGATACACTTTTCTGCATGTAGAAATCTAGTTTTACTAGCACTATTTGTTGAGGAAGGTGTTGTTATCTCATATGATACATTTTGTTTCCATGTCAAATGCATGTTGACCATATGTAGATGAGTTAAGTTCTAGTTTCTTGATTCTGTTTCATCGATCTATGTGTCGGTCATGGTACTAGTACCATGCTGTTTTGGCTATTACAGCTATGTAGGGTAAGCTTTAGGATCAGGGAGTATTATACCTCTTAATCCATCTTTGTCTTCCAGAAGTGTTTTGCTTATTTGGAATTTCTCTCCGTATAAATTTGTTAATCACCCCTTCTATGTGTTTGAAAAGTGAATTTGATGTATGTATTGAGATTGCATAAACTATGTAAATTGCTTTTGTTAAGATTGTCATTTTCACTATATTGAGTCAGCCTATACATGAACAGGAAATATTTTTGCCATTTATTTAGGTCTCTTTTTGTTTCTCACAGTAATATTTTGCATTTTCTTTGTGGACTACTTTTTTTTAATTAATCTAGTTATGTTTATTCTCAAGTATATAAATCTGAGGTTGGCTATTGTATATGACATGGTTTTCTTAGTTTCCTTTCCTATGTTTCTTTGTTACTGTAATAGTATCACACTGATTTTTATATATTGATCTTGTTTCCTGCCATTCTACTAAAGTGATCTACTAGTCTAACAGTATTTTAGTTCGATTTTCAGAGTTTTCTTTGAACACCACCATATCACCAACATACAACAATAGTTTTACTACTACTTTACCAATTTGAATATTTCTTATGTCCTTCTTTTGTTATACTGCCTTAGCAAGTACTTACAATACAATATTGAATAGGAGTGGTGAAAGTGGGCATCTTCGATTTTCCCCTTTTCACAAGGAAAATGTCTTTATTCTTTTTCCATTGAGAATAATATTGGTTCTTAGTTCTGCATATGTACTTTTCATGACATTAAGAAAATTTCCTTCTATTCCTATTTTGTTAAGTGTTTTAGGTAGGAAGAGAGGACAAATTTTGTCAAAGGCTTTTTCTGTGTCAATTGACAAGATCATGTCTTTTAATGTGATTATGTTAATTGTTTTTCTTATGTTGAATCATCCTTATACACCTCTTGTGCATTCCACTTGGTTATGATGAATTACATTTCAATATGCTGTTGGATTCCATTGACTAGGATTTGTTAAGGACTTTGTGCATCTACGTTCATGAGAAATATTAGTCTGTAGTTTACATTTTTGGAAAAGTTTTTGCATGGATTGATATTAGGATTATGCTTGCTACATCAGAATGTTTTTAGGAGTGTGCCTTCGTTTTCTGTTTTAGAAAATAATTTAAGTAGAATTGGTGATAAATCTTCACTGAATGTTTGGTAAAATTGAAGTTGTCTGGGCCAGGACTTCTTTTGTGGAGAAGGGGTAACGGGGAATCTTTTCTATGATGCATTCAATTTCTTCTCTTGTTATGCGTCTGTTCAAGTATTTCACGTATGTCCATGTTAATCCGGGAAAAGTATGAATTTCAAGGAATTTGTCAATTACCAGTAGGCTTTCAAATTTGCTGAGTCTTGGCTTTTGTCCTAACATATGATCAACTCTGCAGAATGTACCAGACTGCTCTTGAGAAGAAAAATATTGACTTTAGTTAGGTGCAGTAACCTAAATACATTCATAAGTTTGAGTTGACTGATTGCATAGTTGAGATCATCTGCATCTTTTTAAGTTTCATGATATTTCAATATTATTCATTTAATTTCATCTGATTCTTTTGTGATACCATTTCTTTATTTTCTCATTCTAGTTACTTGTGTCTCCTCTCTCTCTCTCTTTTTTTTTTAAGTTTGCCAATGGTTTGTCTTTTATTTGTCCTTTCAAAGAACCTCCTCCTTGTTTGTGGATGATTTCAATTGTTTTATTGTTTTCGATCTCATTTATTTTAGCTCTTATCCTTATAATTTCCTCTCTTCTAGAGCTTGTGGGTTAGATTGTTGTTCTTTTTATAACTGATGAATGTGCTGAGTTAGGTCATTAATTTTGTGACTTCCTTTCTCTTTTATGTGTTTGACTATTGCTATGAATTGCCCCAGAGGACTGCCTTAGAGGTTGTAGCATATTGTCTTTTATCATTTGATTAAAAAAAAGTTTATTTCATGTTTTCTTTCTTCTGTAACTCAATTGTGTTTTATCAAGGTGTTATCTAGCTCCCACACAGGTGGTTTTGGAAGCTTTACCTTCTTGTCCTTAATTTCTAGTTTTATGGCACTGTAGTCTGAGAAGACACTTTGTATTATTTAAATGATTTTAAATTTGCTGAGTCTTGGCTTGTGGCCTAATATATGATCAGTTCTGGAGAATGTACCAGAGTGCACTTGAGAAGGAAAAATTTCATTTTTAGTTGAGTGCAGTAACTTGAATATATTCATAAGGTCAAGTTGGCTGATTGTATAGTTGAGATCCTCTGCATCTTTTTTAAGTGTCTTTCATGTTGACCTATCCTTTGTTGAAACAGTCATATTAAAGTTTCCTACCTGTGCTATTGCACTGTTTCTTTCCTCACGTCTGTTAATGATTGTTTTATGTATTTTGCAGGGTTATTATTTGGTATGTAGATGCTGATTAAGGTCTTCTTGGTCTATTGTGACTTTAATCATTGTCTAGTGCTCTTCCTTATCTTTTATTGTAGTTTTCATCCTGAAGTCTATTTTATCAGAGATTAGTATTGCACTTCTACTTTTTTTGAGTGCCATTTGCTGGTATATTTTTTCCACCCTCTCATTTCCAGTCTACCTTTTTCCTTATTTCTTGCATATGTCTGTTATAGGCAATGTATAGATGGGCTTTGGTGTTATTTGTTTTGTTTTTTTTGTTTGCATGTTTATTTGTTTGACTCCATTCTGCTGCTCTTTTCCTCTTAGTTGATGCATTTAACATATTCACATCAAGTGTGATTATTGACAGACAAGATTTTATCATTGCTATTTTGCAATGCTTTTTCTGTTGTTTGGTTAGTATTGCCCTTTTTTTGTCTCTGTGTAACAAAATGCAGTTTTTTCTATTGCTTGAAGAGTTGGTCTTATTTTCATGAATTTCTCAAGTTTCTGTTTTTATGCAATGACCTAACTTCTCCTTCATATTTGATGGACAGCTTTGTTCTGTACATGATCCTCTTGGCAACTGTTTTCTTTCCACCTTCTGTATATGTCATTTCACTGTTTTCTTGATTACATGGTTTTTGCTGAGAAATCAGAACTTAATCTAATTGGTTCTCCTTTATTGGTGACAATATTGCTCATATTTTAAATAGCCAATCCTTACCTTTGATTTGGGAGAATTTGACTATGATATGTCTTCATGTTTTTCTGTTGGGGTCTAGTTTGTTTTGGATTTGCTTAGCTTCAGGAATGTGGATTTCCTCATTGTTCCTAATGTTATTACTGTGTACCATCAAGTCGAACCAACCCAGACCTGACTCTATGAAAAGTTTTTAGAGTCGGTTAATCTCATGGGAGAAGATTGCCCATCATTCTCCT
>NW_006399894.1:5705740-5708642 GCF_000299155.1 Elephantulus edwardii
GGCATGTTTTTCTTGGTATGTATATGTTAGGTCATTTCTATTATTTAGTATATTGTGTCCACAGTTCTTTATCTTTATGATGTTGTTGAATAGTTACAGGATTAAAGTCTTCCCTTAATGAGAGGGCAACTTGCTATACCAGGAGTCCTTTCTGGTCCTGTGCAGTGAAAATGCTCACATTTTCTTAAATCCTTCAACTTCTTTCTGGACCACAGTGCAGTCTTGTGAAAATCTCATCTGAATATGTCTGCCTCTTCCTAAGATTTTTTAATTTTCTTTGGGGTCTACCCTGTCACTGGGGACTAGTTTCCTGATGACTTCTGCAGTCTCTCTATCCAGGATGAGGTAAAGAGGGCAGGACCCCATACTTCTATGCAGCTGCCCTTTCAGGTCTTCAGCATAGCCTGGTAAGAATCTCTTCTGCCTGTGCCCCCTCGCTCCCCCATTTTAAGGTCTGTAATTATTTTCATTGCTGCTGATGTGTAGTGCAGCCAAAAATCAACTTTCCCCTAGCTGTATTTTCTCTGGTATGGAATTGAGGTGACCATACCTCCATACAGCAGCCTTCTGAGGTCTCATGCATCGCCTGGTGGGAATCTCTCACCATCAATCTTTGATTTATTGAGTGCTGCTTCTAATAGCTTTGATTATAGAACCAAGTAAAAGTAAATGTTAGTTTCAGTGTTTCCTCCAGTTATCATGATATTGCTTACTGGTCTGATTGTAAATATTTTTGTTTTCTTAAACTGAGATAAAGTAAATAATGTAAAATATACTGTGCTTTTCTTAATAAGTACTTCAAGTCCTTTTCATTTTGGTCAGGACAGTTTGTGTCATGGCCATATTGCAGGTTTTTAGTCATTCTGCAATCCTTATGCTGCTTTATTCCTCAGACTCCAGCTTCTCAGATTATTGGCTCAACATAATAATTAAATAAGCATGGTAAAAAACATACAATCCTGAGCACACCTTTTACTGTTTTGCACAAAGGAACTATCTACTTGTTTTTTATAAACTATGCCTCTGTATTTATGAAGTTTCCTCTATCATTCACAATATAATCCATAATTTACTTTTATTCACACAATGTTTTTTGTAGACAGTAAAGCACAAGTAAACATCTTTCTAATACTTTTACTTTCAACCAAGTTCAATCAAACCTTAGTAATGACAGTCACATCCTATTCTGCTTCTGACTTGAAGGAAGGCCTTTTCCTGTCAATATTTTGCTACATCATTTTTCAAGATATCTTCTGTAAAATTTTACCTGCATTTGATAGTAAATATACTTTTTGGTAATTTCTTAATTATGATTAATCACTTTCTTTTGAAATGAGCTATCTTAGTCATCTTATTAATACTTTGAAAGACCCCACAAAATAGACTGTATAATTTGTAGTAAATGTTTTAAAAAATGAGTTGTGAATAAATAATTACACATTATAAAATAATTGTAGGTTAGATTTTACAGCTTTTCCTGTAAGTATATGTAATAAACAGTTCAACATTTATAAATGGACAAAATCTATGTTAGTGGTTCAATGTGTTATAATTATAAGCCTGCCTTGAAGTTATAGTAAGCGTAAAGTATAGCAAACTGTTTAATATGGAAAATATTTTAATAAAATTGTAAATAAAAGACAAAGGACAACAAATTACCCATAAGCAGATTAAATTTCATCTTTCCTGAAGAAAATATGGGGATTTAAATATGGAAATATTGTTATTTTCTTAACTATTACATAGAAAAATATTATGGAAGATTTTAGGTTAATATTATTTCAAAGTATTTGTATTATCTGAAATATATGTTGTTGGTGGTGTTGTTATGTGTCAAAATGTTGCTTGTGACTCATAGCAATCCTATGTACAATAGCTCTGAAACCTGCTTAGCCTCACTGACTTCAACTTGACTACCCCGTTGTCCTAATTACTGTATCAATCCATCTCATCTGGGGTCTTCCTCTCCTGCGCTGTCCCTCAACCCTTCTGAGCATAGCAACCCTTCTTTCTCCAAGGGCTTGCCCCTCCTGGCTACATGCCCAAATCATGTGAGATGGAGCTTCAAAATTCTAGCCTCCAAGGAGAAACTTGTTTTCACCCTTTCCAAGACAGACCTATTTGTTTCTTGGTGGTCCATATTATTTCTTTCCTCCAGCACCACAACTCAAAGGCATCAATTCTTCTGTCATTCTTAGTTATTATCCACCTTACTGATACATAACAAGTAATTGCAAAGTCCATGGCCTGAATCAGGTACACCTAAGTCTCTAGACTGCCATCATTACTTCTCAGTACTCTGGAAAGATCCCTGACAGCAGATTTCCCTAATACAACTTTTCTTTTGATTTACTGACTGCTGGTGCTAAGAATTCTATTTTAGTATTTACTTCATATTAAATCACCACCCAGTATGTTCCATGAAGTTTTCCAAAGCTTTCCAATTTATCCAAATTTTTCATTCTCAGCCACACAATTAACTTTGCCCCTTGGTTACTCAGAACATTGGTTTCCAGTTTAGTTTAGCTAAAATTTGATGATAACACTTTGAGTTTCTTCTTTTAAAAGTGTCTTCTACTAATTTCCTTCAATTTCAGAAAACAAACCTAGTGGTTAGTGAATGTATTCTTGAAAACCTATCTATTTCAAAGCTAACTTTGTAAAGTTTAGTTTTTCTTACTTTATAAATTCTTATTAATGAATATGCCAGCAGTATTCAGTGTAACTAATAACATTTAAATAAATTTCACTTTCTTTGAGTCTAGCTAGGATTTTGCTGTCTATATAAGCTTATTTTTAAATATAATAATCTCGACCTATTAATCTAATAGTAAAAATACTTTTGCATGATAAAACATACTTCCATTAAAAAAGCATATTCTTTCACAGTTTCTACCATGAA
>NW_006399894.1:5708745-5711936 GCF_000299155.1 Elephantulus edwardii
TCTCCTCTTGTGTGATTAACTACCTCTGAAAATCTATCCGAAGTTCAGCTATTCATCATTCCAACTCGATGGTACTCAACAACAAAAGCTATCAAATATGTTGTTGTTGTTAAGTGCCATCAAGTCAAGCACAACTCATAGTGACCCTATGAACAAAAGACCTGAACACTGTTTTATAACTATTCTCTTTTCCCTATGTTCATTGAGTTTCCAGAAGTATGTGATGTAGGAAGTGAATACCACTCCTGCTCCCAGACCTGAATCAATCTGGGAGCTCCACAAAACTTTGTCTATAATGAGTAACCTTTATGGCATTTGACAGACCAGTGTCACAGTGTTCAGCATCACAACAAACCTAAGTTACTTCAGTATAGCAAATTGACAGTGCAATACTACTTAGAAGAATGTTCATCCCAAACACAATTAACAGTAGACTCTACACAAGAGGCTTCCAAATCAGATTCCATTGTTGGTTAAATCCAGAAAATCCAGACAGCTCACTCCCGATTGTGAACAAAAATACCAACCAAATAGTCCATATTCGACCCTAGCAAGACAAGAGGAGTCACCTTTCAGAATCCACCTGATTCACACATTAACAACATAGTTACTCTCAAATGGTCACAGTCATTGAAGACTCACATGCTACTGCAAAGTTGTACTCTTACACACATGGAATCCCCACGAACCACATATAAGTTGTCAAAAGAGCAAGGGTTACATGGGGACAGCCATTTCTGACCTTTATCAGGTTCATAAAGGGGAACTATCCCCTGATACAGCATCAAAAATGCAAAAAACAATTCTGATGAGGTCAAACATGTCCCCTCTCTCCCATATATTTTCTACTCTATACCAATCTGACAGCTTTGCTGGGTCCAAAATCCAATGTGACAGCACAAAGACTCCACAAAGCCGTACTGAGGAAGTCACAAGGTTATAATTTTGATTAATAACAGAATATAGTTAAGACAGCTCCCAAAATATGCACTCAGGCACCTCAGCTTTAAGTCTCATGCCGTTAGTCCTGTGGTTCTTGAGTTCTCATTCCTGCCAATATCTCCCCCCACCCCACCCCCTGCCAATGTCCTCAATGTCTCATCTCATACCAGGTTTTTAGGTCAATAATGGTTGCTCCTGATGTTGCAACACATATTCTACATTTTCATGCTGCTTTTTTCTAAGGGTGGGTAAGATCTCTTTCCTCCTTACTCGCATAGGAATATATGTTGTACTGCAAAAAATATTGACATAAGGCCAAGAATTCAACAAGAAGACCACTTGAAATAATTATCAAATTACTAATTTAGTAATCATTGCTTGGTTACTAGTTATTGTTAATTCATTGCACATCATATTACAGATTATTATTGACTTTTAATTAATTTAAATTATCTACCTATAAAAGATCTTACATTATGCCAAACTTAATATGTTAAAAGTAAAATTTAATTGATTTTTTAATACATATTGCTGTCTAATTGATTCTGACCCATGCGGTGGAAGTGAAATTATAGAACTTCTGTGTCGAATTTCCAACTCTACAAATCATTAAGGAAGCAAACTAGTACATCTTTTTGGCTAGTAAGCTTAAGTATCAAAACTTTGGTTAGAGTCCATGTGCTTTAACCACTATACCATGAGAGTTCCTAAATTATTTAATCAATCATCAGCATAATATTAATTTAATCAAGATATTGTAAGTTAAAGTATATTAAATGTCTAGTGGCCATGTGCTGACATTTTCATTATAATTTTATATATCATATAATATATCCTTGCAATCAAAGAACAAGCCTTTTTTGAAACTCAAGGTTATTTTATAGATCACTACTTCTTCATTACAAGAGAAATTGAGTGAGAGATTCATTTGGATTAAGAAAAATATACAATAAAATGCCTTTGTAGATTATAAAAAAGCGAAATATTTCCTTCTTTTGAGATGCTATCCATTACTGACTAATTGTCGTAAGTTTCAGCATTTAGCAGATATGGAAATTGTTCATAATGAGAAGAAACACTCATGGGACATGAAGATTGCTTCAGGAAAGAGATGTAATATACATTTAGAAAGTAAATACGTTCTCTGAGTTTGCCTTCTGATGTGAATTCTAGTAAATGTCTGCAACCTGTTCTGTCAATACTAATGATCAAAACATTAATCAGAGATCCAGTAAAGGAGAAAAAATATGCAGACAAAATCTATTACCTTTTTATAACTGGTCAAAACAAATCAAGAAATGACTTTATGACTGGAGGAGAGAACAGCTAAAGATTCTCTGTACACTACTCAAATGGATAAGCTATTAGTGAGCTCTGATGATGTAGTCAGTAGAGAGATGAACCAAAATCCACATCTCTCTGACAGTTCAAATCTGTCAGTCACTCCATGGGCAAAAGATAGGCAATTTACTCCCACAAATTAACATCCTTGGAAATCAGGATCAAGATCATAAATGAGTCAGTTCTGACTTTACTTTATGTGGTCTCCACTGTTATTGCAGTTGTTGTGTGCCTTCGAGCCAGAACTGACACACAGCTGATCTTTTCACTGGTTTTCATAGAAAGCTAAGTACATGAGAAGACATTGCTCATCCTTCTCTAACAGAGCAGCTGGTGTATTTAAACTGTGTGCCTTCAGGATTGCAGCAAACTTTCTCATCACTAGGCTACAAGAGCTCCCAAGAGAAAATAGAAACACTCTGAACGAGGTAGATTAAAAGAGTGGCTTCAATAATGGGCTAAAATATAGCAATGATTAAGAAAATGATGCTGAAATTGTCAGCTTTTCAGGTTATTGGCTCAACATAACAATTAAATAAGCATGGTAAAAAAGATACTATCCTGAGCCACACCTTTTGTAGTTTTGCACAAAGCAACTATTTACTTATTTTCTATAAACAACTCCCTCTGTATTTATGAACAGTTTCCTCTATCCTTCACAATATAATCCATAATTTACTTTTATTCATACAATGTTTATTGTAGACAATAAAGCACATGTAAACATCTTTCTACTACTTTTACTTCCAACCAAGTTCAATTAGACGTTAGCAATGATACCACACCCTATTCTGCATTTGATTTGAATGTCTGGCCTTTTCCTGTCAAGATTCTGTTACATCATTTTTCAAGATATCTTCAGTAAAATTTATCTGCATGTGATAGTAAATATACTTTTTGGTAATTTC
>NW_006399894.1:5712927-5713477 GCF_000299155.1 Elephantulus edwardii
CTCTTTCCTCTACACTTATTTAATCTATATTCTGAGAAAATCATTAGAGAAGCTGGACTTTATGAAGAAATATTTGGCATCAGGTTCAGAGGAAAGCTCATCAGTAACCTCCATTAAATAGATGACACAACCTTGCTTACAAAAAGTGAAGATTATTCCAATATCAATCTCCATAATAGTTTATGTATTTCCTATTGCCAAAGGGGCCCTTTAAAGTAGTGAGAGAAGATCTTCACCCTGAAACCCACAGCGTCCCTTTTCAGCAAGAAGTAGCTAAGAGAGTACGCCGTCCCCTTTTCCTTATGAATCAGGGTGAAGTCTCTCTTAGGGAGGAGTGACAGGGAATGGCAAAGGACACACTGTCAAAGGAGATTAATCAGAAGTGGCTTTGACAAGCACTATGGCAATTGGACAATTAAAACAGACTTTCAAGAGGAAAAAAAAGAAGAACGAAGTGGGGAGGAGGGTAGAGAAAATAGTGCAACAATGAATGAATGAAAACCCAAAATCTCTGTAAATGTTCATTAAAATTAATAAAATTTAATAATAA
>NW_006399894.1:5714398-5720182 GCF_000299155.1 Elephantulus edwardii
AGGTGGATTGATTCAGTGACTGGGATTATTGGGATGGGAGTGTCAGAGACAGTGTGATTGGCACAGGACGGAGAGCAGAGTATAGGGCTGTTGTACATAGGGTCGCTATGAGTCGCAAGCGACTCGACAGCACATAACAACAACAACAACAACAAATAATTTTGCTAACTCTTCTTCAAAAAGGGATGTTAAACTCACTGTCATCAAGTTGATATTGTCTCCTGGTGACCCCACATGTTATATAATAAAACTGAGTTCTGTAGGGTATTCTTGACTTGATATTTATAGAAATAGATAATGAAGCCTTTCTAATACAGTGGCACCGGGTGGATTTGAATAGATAATCTTTCAGTTAGGAATTGAGCAAAAACCATTTTCACCACACAGGGATCTTGAAGAGCGATCCAGTAGGCAGAAATAACAATGGTGATATAAATTTATCACCTAATATTTATTAAAGATTGATCAAGGCTAATACAACATAATTATAGTTGGCCAGAAGTTAAAAGGTGGTGTGTTTTATGTTCAGTGATGCTTAACAAAACAAGATTATTTTTCATCTTCATCAAAACATGGAAAAAACATTGCCATAGAGACAGTCTATTTTGAGAACATCAAAACTTCACTTTATATTTTATACTCATTATCTTAATTATTATTGACTTATAAACTAAACATTACAGAGACAAATTTTGTATAAATATACATTATGAGAAAATACAACTAAAATATAAACACTTTTATAATAAACTGATTGTGTAATATGGAAACAATTTCCTGGACTATTATATGTCTAGATAATTAACTCTTCTACTGTGTTTCATTCATAAACATCTATTTATCTTCAAATTTTTACATCTGCTAACCCTCCATGAGGCTCCTCTGGTGGTGCAGTATTCAAGAGCTCAGCTATTAAACAGTGAATCAGTGGTTCAAATCCATCTATTATTCCTGGAAAGAAAGGGTGTACTAACTGCTTGCATAAAGATTACAATCTAGGAGACAGATGGGATAGTTCTATTCTGTTTTGTGGGTAAATACAAAGTTGTAATTGACATGACAGCGTTCGGTTTATACTTTCATGTATGCCATACTAAAACCTTCTAGTGTGATTTTTAATTATATACTCATAAGAATGATTCTATTTACTGTTCCATCACAAGTGAAGGCATATACCATTTATTAGATATAGAAATCTATCTCACTATTCATAGGTTTTTCAATCAAAAAAGGTGATTATACAGAATGTGGAAATTATCAAACAGTAGCATAAATCTCACATGCAAGCAAAATCTTGATGAAGATTACCAAAAAATGACTGGAACAGTACATCAATAAAGAATTGCTAGAAATACAAGCAGGATTTAGAAGAGGCTGTGGCATTCAGGGAGGATATCAATGCTGTAGTCATATGGATCATAGCTGAAAGTAGAAGAATGTCTATTTGTGTTTTATCAACTATTCAAAGGCATTTGAGCATTTGGATCACAACAAATTGCGGCTGACCTTGAGAAGAATGGGAATCCCAGAAAATCTGATTTTGCTCAAAAGAAACCTAAACCTAGTGCAGGAAGCTGTTATCTGAACAGAGCAATGAAATACTGTATGATCCTCTGCCTGCATTATGCAGAGGATACAACTGTGTTCACTAAAACAGATGAGAACTTGAAGCATTTGCTGTAGAAGTTTGAAGATTTTCAGCCTTCAATATGAATTGTGTCTCAACATCAAGAAAGCACAGATCTTCACCACCAGATCAGTAGGAAGCATGATGATAGATTGAGAAAGGACAGAGGTTGTTGGTTATTTCTTCTTTCTTGGATCCACAAGAAACGCTCTTGACACCAGCAGTCAGGAAGTCAAAAGATGAGTAGCATTGGGGAAATCTGTTGTCAAAGATCCTTCTCAATTGTTTGTTATGCATCTGAGAGCTAGACAATGACTATAGATGACAAGAAGAATGGATGCCTTTGAGTTGTGATGCTGGAGAAGAATACTGAACATACAATGAATTGCCAAGAGAAAAAAGAGATCTGTCTGAGAGAAGGTGAAATCAGTTTGCTCCCTGGAGGCAAAGATTTTGGAACTCCATTTTACATACTATGGACATGTAGCCAGAAGGGATTAGTCCTTGGATAAAGACATCATGTTTGAAAGGGTAGAGGGTCAGCAAAGAAGCAGAAGACCTTAGATGTGATGGAATTACACTGTGACTGGGGTGATGGTATCAAATGTGTCAGTGATGGTAACATTGGCTCAGGATAGGGCAAGTTTCAGAGCTCTTGTTCACAAAGTCATTGTGGCTTATGGTTGACTCCATGGCATATAAGAATATACCACTGTTATCTCTCAGAAATCACAACTTATTTACAATGTATCTAAAATACTCTCTTGTTGTGCTTTTCTTTTTCAGTTTATAAACTATGCCATCCCTTTTGGACTATTAGAGTATCTTGTAAACTGGATACATGTCAGTAGTCTCTTTTTCTCTAAACTCAGTGGTCCAAAATGGTACTGGTATTGTTTCGACCAAAGGCTGATCTGATTACATCAGCCCTGTTCAGTGGCCTCTGGAATCTACTAAAAACAAAAAAGAACAAAAAATCCTTTGCAGATTTTGATACAAGTCTATATGTTTAACCTAATTTCAGAGCAAGTTCTCTTTTGGCACAAGGTTCTAAAAAATTTTATTTGCAAAAATAGAAAAAGAAGAAACACTCCCAGAGTCATTCTATGCAGGAAGCATAATCTTAACACCAAAACCAGGGAGAGAAAACAGAAAAAGAAAACTACATACCAATATCTGTCATGAACATAGATGTAAAATTCCTAAACCAAATCCTGGCCAGTAGAATTCAAAAGTACATAAAAGAAAATAATTCATCGTGATCAAGCGGGATTCACAAAAGGAACACAGGACGGTTCAATATAAGAAAAACAATCAATGTCATTCACTGCATTGTTGTTGTGTACCATTGAGTCAGAACCAACCCATAGCTGACAATCCAGCAGGTTTACAGAGGCAATAATCACATGGGAGGAGATCGGTTATCTTTCTCCTGCAAAGCAGCTTGGGGATTTAAACCATCTGCCTTTGGGATTGCAGTGCAGATTCTTACCACTAAGCCAGCAGTGTTCCCTCACTAATAAAGCAATTAACAAGAACTATATGATCCTAGCAATTGATGAAGAACAGACATTTGACAAAATTCAACACCCCTTTCTAATTAAAACACTCATTTAAATAGGAATAAGAGAGAATTTCCTCAACATAATGAAAAATATATACACAAAACTAAGAGCCAATATCATTCACAATGAACAAATATTAAAAGCATTCTCTTGGTGAACAGGGACCAGACAAAGATGCTCTCTTTCACCACTCTTGTTGAACATTGTATGAAGTATTTGCTAGGCAATACAAGAGAAAGAAATAAAGGCAAACTGTTGCTATACGCAGATAATATTATAGTGTACACAGAAAACCTCAAGAAATCAACAAAAAAAGCTGTTAGAACCAATAGACCAAATTTGTAGAGTGGTAGAATTTAAGATCAATATATAAAAGTCAGTGGGATTTCTCTGTAATAAAAAAGAAAGCTCATATGACATAGGGGTTTGGGGGAGACTGAGAAAGATGGTATAAATAATGTATACTGCATTGAAACAGATAAGGCAGAAAATTGTTTAACAGGGATATATGATTGGATATTGTTGTTTTGACAGGAGTTCAGAATGAGGGTAGCTTGGTGGAGTGGACTTGAGGGGAAGGATCGAATAACAATGAATTTTTTTATTTACTTTTCAAAAATAAAGTTAATTGCGAGGAGGAGGTGGGCAGGGAGAAAAGTGAACATTTAAAGAAAATCCAAAGTCTCTGTAGACTTTCATTAAAATCAACTTAAAAAATGAAAGCCCAGAGAAAGAAATCAATAAAGCAATATCATTTACGATAGTCAACCACAAATTGAAATACCTAGGAATGGATGTCACTTGGTAGCTCTGATGGCCTAATGATAAAAACAAACAAACAAACAAAAAAAACTAAACTGCAATCCTGAAGGTGCACAGTTAAAATCCACTAGTTTCTCTACGGGAGAACACAGAACAATCTCATCACTTGGAATTAACTGCCTCTAAAAACTCACTGGAGGGTCAACTATGGGTTGGTTTTAACTTTCATTGGTACTCAACAGTAACAACAGAGACAGAAAGCCCTGTAGAAAGAAACCTACAAAGCACTTCTGCAAGAATAAAAGACCTAAATAAAAAAAAAAATAAATAAATAAAAGACTTATATAAAAGACCTAAATAAAAAATAATTAAAAAAATTTTAAAAAAACACACCTAAATAAATGGAAAAATCTTCCCTGCTCATGGATAAGAAGATGCAATATAGTAAAAATTATAATCCTACTGAAAGCAATCTGTATGTTCAATGAAATCTCAGCACAGATACCAAATTCATTTTTCAAGGAGATCTAAAAGTCATTTGTCAAGTTTATTTGGAAAGCAAAGAAAGCTTGGACAAACAAAGCAATTCCAAAAAAATAAACATGAAATGGGAGACATAGCACTCCCTGATCTCAAAACATAGTACTATACAGTATGATACACACAAGACACTACACAGTACACACACTACTACACAATAATAGTAACCCAAACAACATAGTACTGGTACAAAGACAGGAACATAGACCAGAAACAGAATCCAGAACCCAGAAATGGACCCATCTATTTATGATCAACTGGTATTCAACAAGGAAATAAGACTTATCAAATGCGGAAATGACAACCTCTTTAGCAAATGGTGCTGGCAAAACTTGATTGCCCCCTACAGAAAGCTAAAACAGGATTTATATCTCATACCATACATAAAAGTCAACTCAGAGTGGATCAGATACCTGGAGATAAGCCACAAGTTATAGGAGACAAACTAGGACCAAATTTAGAAGGCCTAACCTATAGTATCAAGAAGCTGACAAATACAGCAAGAAATGCACAATCTGGAGAGGATTAAATTGATGAATGGGACCGTCTAAAGATTATATTTCTACATGCATCAAAACATTTTCCAGAAGAGTGAAAATAAAACCCACCAACTCGGTAAAAATGTTTAGCAATACCATCTCAGACAAGGGTCTCATAACAAAAGTTTACACAATACTAAAGGGCCTCCACAAAAAAAATAAAAAATTAAAAAAATACTGACAACAGCGTTGCAAAATGGGCAAATGACTTCGAAAGACTTTTCACAGAGGAAGACATTCAGATGTCCAACAGACACATGAAGAAATTGTCAAAATCACTGGCAATAAGAGAAATACCAATCAAAACCACAATGAAATGCCATCTCACTCCAGAAGCAGTGGCAAAGTTCAGCAGAGTAGCAAGAAACAAATGTTGGAGAGGATGTGGAGAGGCAGGAACTCTTATACACTGTTCGTTTGATTGTAAAATAGTACAACGACTCTGGAAAGCAGTTTGGCATTTCCTAAAAGAAATCCCTAATATAGAAATGCCATGTGACTCTGCTCTTCCACTACTAAGAATATATCCCAATGAAATTAGAACTGAGATACAAATGGAAATTTTACATCAATGCTCATGTTGTTATTAATTGTCATGAAGTCACCTGCGACTCATAGAGACAATATGTACGATAGCTCTAAATCTTATCCTGAGTGAATCACACCATCTTAGACAGACTAATATAATTTCTCTAGTCACTGAAGCAATCTGTCTCATCCTATGTCATCCTCTTTCTTTTTTTAAATGGTT
>NW_006399894.1:5720282-5721128 GCF_000299155.1 Elephantulus edwardii
CCTGTATGCAGAACAGATTATCTGGGAGGCTGGGCTCTATGAGGAGAAATGTAGGGTCAAGATTGGTGGAAGATCTATCAACAGTCTTCGACAGGCATATGACACAACCCTGCTTGCTGAAACTGAGGAGGACTTAAAGCACCTGCTGCAGAGGGTCAAGGACTGCAGCCTACAATATGGATTGGGCTCAGTGTCCAGAAGACAAAGATTCTCACCACTGGCAGCATCAGGATGGATGGCGAAGAGACTGAGATTGTTCACAGCTTTAGTTTGTTTGGCTCCACAGTCAACACTCTTGGCACCAGTAGCCAGGAAATTAAAAGACGTATTACCATGGGAAAGACTACTGTTAGGGACCTCTTCAAAGTACTAAAGAGCAATGGTGTCTCTCTGGAGACTAAGGTGCGTCTGATACAGGCCATGATCTTTTAATGTTGTTTTTGTTAATTGTTATTGAGTACAACTCATAGCAACCCTTTGAAGAAAAGATCTGAATCCTGTTCAATCCTGAGATATTCTCACACTTCCTGATAACCTAGAACTCATTGCAGCAGTTACCATGTCAATCCACCTGTTTCAGTGTCTTGTTCTATTTCTCCAACACTCCACCCTTCCCAGCATCAGGTCCTTCTCCAAGGATTAGCCCCTTCTAACAACATGCCCAAAGTATGTGAGACAAAGCCTCATCATTCTTACCTCCAAAGAGCACGTCAGCTGCACTCTTCCCAAGATATATCTGTTTTTTCTCTTGGCTGTCCATGGTTGCTCAGTGCTCTTCTCCAACAACACAGGTGAAGGGTGTCAGTTCTTTTTCTGTCATGCTATTCACTGTCCAGATCTCAGATG
>NW_006399894.1:5721851-5723866 GCF_000299155.1 Elephantulus edwardii
ATTATTACATTGAATCAAAGTATATGTGAATCGAGTAGAAATATTGAAGAAGTATTCTCTTTGCTGCATGTGAAAGGAGCAGTTGTAACATGGGAATGGCAGAGTCTCATAAAGTGGAACTATCCCCATCAACAACATAACGTCTCCCATGCTCCTGCACCTATTTTCACCAATCATTATGTTCAATATTCATTGTTCTCTCATAGACTTTACTCACAATTATGATACTAAGAATGGAGTTTATTAGAGAAATATGTTGGGGTGTGGGAGAGGCAAAGTATATCTCACAATGCAAATCCATGTTTAGTCCAGGAACCTCAAGCAATATTAACAGCAAAATACAATTCCTTTTCAGTCAGTTTTTCCTTCCATAATCAAGCAAGAATAGTACAACTTTTAACTATAGCCAGCACAATGCAAAAAGACTCAACTTTGCCAGAGTCACTGCCGCTCCATAATCTCTCCCCCATTATTATCACTGGGGTTTCACTCTCACCAGGGTCTCATTCTTCATCACCCTCTCCACCTCTCACCATACAGTGTGGGAAGTACTCTCTTACCCTTGTCCTACAGCTGTTGATGATTTGCAAGATTATGTGTCCATAGTTAAAATAGTTGGAGATAAGGAGAGGCTAGCATAATGGCCAGAAATATAAACTTTTGAACTAACATTATGCTACCTCTTTCTTTCTGTGTAATTTTCATATGCTGCAAATGAGTTTTGGAGTTTGTCTTTTATTCTGAATTCTCTAGTCCATATTTGATGCTGCTATGCAATTGAACAGGTTCAGTCCCTTTCTAGGACTGGCAGTTAAAGGCAGCTGGTGAGTGTGTGCACTCCTTGATTCCCAGGGATGGAATTAGGAGGCATACAGCAATGAAGAGACATACTGAGTTTGGACATTTTCCATCAGCATTGTTGACCTAGCACACATGAATAAGCACAAACGTTTTGTGACTTCGATAAGCAGGGAATCATGTAAACCTCCACCTGGTTGACTTGGCCCTGTGTGGGGCCCTGTGTGGGGCCAGGTGACGAGTGAAAGGACAAGACATTCTGGACACAGAAAGAGTGTGGACTCCTCAATTTAGGGCTGGAACTCATTTTGACCTAGGCTTGGATAGCTTGGGATGAGTTGATTAGAACCCAAGAAGATCTTCTATGTTATGAACTAATGTTGATGGCTGCAGAAATGATGGTTTACTCTTCACTGGACTTTACTTATGGATGTAGATGCTAAAAGTTTTAACTGGAACAGAAGGTTCTTCAGAGAATGAACATACTTGTTTCTTCAGAGTAAAGAACAAGAGATCCTCAGGTATGACAGGAATGAGAAAATTGGAAGTTAGCCATCCAAAATGGGAGAGATTAAAACACAAGAAATGAAGTTGCTGAGTATACACTTTCACAAACAGAGCTATTGTAGAAAGTTATTTTTTCATATGTGAATGTTAATAGCCAGAGAAACCAGAAGATGGCCTGTGGAGTTTATCTTTTAATATAACTTTTCTAGCACTTATTTAATGTTGCTATGTAGGTGGGTGGGTCTATGCAAATGTGGCCTGTTGGCCTCTCCCCAAAGGGATTGTCTATTTACCATTCCACAAGGAGACTGACCAGTCTTAACAATCTACAGGAGGATTGGCTAGTCTCCTCAGTAAATTGAAAGTTCTAGCTGCAGAGATAGGAATTCTTACCGCACCAGAAAAGATGCAATTCTTTACCCAGTTAGAGAAGAGAGATGTTCCTTAAGCTGGTGAAATGCAGAACAGGTTTCAGGTTGGTAGCAGGAGAAATGGCTGAATTGGAGAATTGATGTAACACCGGACTTTGAGGGAGGGAGAGCTAATATTGTCAGAACTGAAATTTGGGAACACTTAGCTCCATGAAGCTCAAAGCTGAGATGCCGGTGTGTACATTTTGGGAGCTGTCTTGACTGTATATTGTTATTAATGTGAATTATATTTTTTTTTGCTGTTATTACATGAAAGAGTTACACTAGTCCAAGAAACAA
>NW_006399894.1:5734956-5737594 GCF_000299155.1 Elephantulus edwardii
TTTATTTATTCCCTCTGTCCTTTTAAGCATGATGTCCCTCTCCAAGGACTGGTCTCTCCTGGCCACATGTCCAAAGTATGTGAGACTGAGCTTCAAAATTTTTGTCTCCAGGGAGCACTCGGTTTCACCCTTTCTAGGACAAATCATTTTATTCTCCTGGCAGTCCATGGCATGTTCAACTCTTTTCTCCAGCACCACAACTCATAGGCATTGACCCTTGTTCTATCATCCTTAGTCATTTTCCAGTTCTCTAATGCATAGCAACTGCAAAGACTATGGCCTGTATCAGGCACACCGTAGTCTCCAGTCTGACATCATTGCTCTTCTGTACTCTATAGAGATCCCTGAAAACAGGCTTCCCCAATGCAATTAATCTTTTAATTTCCTGATTTCTGGTGCAAAATGTGTTGATTATGGAATCAAGCAAGCTGAAGTTGTTAAGAATCTCAATCTTTTCTATATCAATCATGAAGATTCCAGTTGTCCCAGTAGTGAGACTCTGTTTTCTTGATGTCAAGCTTCAATTCATATTGAAGACTATAGTCCTTAACCTTCTGTAGCATATGCCTCCTGTCCTCAGTGTCAGCATGCAAGTTTTTGTTATCTGCATCATGCAGGTTGTTGATGAGACTTCCTCCAATCCTGATGCCAGATTCCAGCCTTGCCGGTGATATCTTCTGCATATAAAATAAATTCTCTTCAGGATGCATTTCTGACATACTCCTTTCCTGATTTTAAATCATGCAGTTTTTCCTTGCTCTTTTCTAATGACTGCCTCCTGATCCAAGTATATGTTTAAGTATAATTAAGTGTTCTGGGGTTCTCATTCTTTTCAAGGTTAGTCATAATTTGTTGTGATACACACAGTGAATATTCATAGCAGCATTATTCACTATCGCAAGAACTTGGAAACAACCCAATTGTCCAACCACAATAGAATGGATTGAGAAATTGTGATACATTCACACAACGGAATAATACGCAGCACTCAGGAAAAACCATTTTGAAAAATACTACACAACTTACAAGAGACTTGAGAGCATTATTCTAGTAAATTAATTCAGTCTCATAAGGGCGAAAACTGCATAAGATCATTATTGTAAAAACAGAAGGATAGTAAAATGTAGATGAGGGTCCAAGGGAATAAAGGGTGGAAGCAGAGGAATGAGAACGACAGAATCATATAATATGGAGGGTGGAGAAAAAGGGTAAAACAAATGGGAAAGATCCAGCAGGGGTGTGAAAAGACGGGGTAATAGTGGGCATAGTTCAACTGTGGTTAATTTGTGGGGTTTTTTTCTTTGTTATCATTAATTTTAATGAAAATTTACAGAGACTTTAGATTTCCATTCATTCATTATTGTACTTTTCTCCATCCCCATGCCTCCTCCCCCAGTGCACTCTTTGAAAAGTAAAAGAAAAATTCTTTCATTGTTTTACAATCCCTCCCCCCAGGTCCATTTCACTATGCAGCCTTCGTTCTGGACTCCTGTCATAACAATAATACCTAATCACATATTCCTTTTATTAATTTGTTTAACACAATGTATAGGAATGATTTCCTGAAACATAATGAAAGAAAGTGTGTGTGGGGAAAATCATACTAATAAAAAATGCAAAGAAAAATAATCCACTAAACAATTTTAATGTCAAAAGAAAAATTGTTAAGATAAAAACAAAACCTTCATTTTCTTTTAATTCAATAATTTTTAAAAAAATAACTGCACTTCAAGGCCTGTAAGACTTTATTCAAATCAGCCCATCTTTCTCAACTGTATTTACTTTTTTTCTCCAAGTTCGTATATAAGGCATCCTACAAAGGTAAGCTAATACATGACCACTACTTCTCCCAAGATTAATTCATTGCTTCTTCTTATTGTGATTATACACAAAGTTTATTTATACTGTATTTCCATCTTTTATTATTCTTGTTAAGTCGAACTTCTAAAAACTTTTGTCCATTTTGGAAACCCTGTGGCACAGAGTTCCAGTCTTACATATAGAGTTGTCATGAGTTGCCACTAATTTAAGACAACAAAATACAACAGCGTACTCAACTTCAATTATTATGAAGATATTGATGTAGGGCTGGCTAGTCTCAGCACAGATCTGCTGAATCTATGTTGTATTTGCAAAAGTGGAAAAGAGAACAGGATATCCTCTTTAAGAGAATATATGACCTCAAGAAAAAAGTACAATAGGACGAAACTATATTTAGACACAGAAGGAAATGCAATAGGGTGGGGAAGGCAAAATTGTATGCAGTAAAATAAAAGGATTGTAAACACTGCATGGTTCAAAATTGGGAAGGGCGTACGCCAGGGATGTGTCCTGTTTCCATACCCTTTCAACCTGTATGCAGAAGAGATCATCTGGAAGGCTGAGCTCCCTCAGGAGAAATGTGGCATCAGGATTAGCAGAAGATCCATAAACAATCTCCGTTATGACACAACCCTGCTTCCTGAAACTGAGGAGGATCCGAAGCGTTTGCTGCTGAGCATCAGGGACTGCAGCCTTCAATATGGATTGAGGCTCAATGTCAAGAAGACAAAGATTCTCACCACTGGACCAATTGGCAGCATCAGAATGGATGGTGAAGAGACTGAGATTGTTCATAGCTTTAGTTTGCTTGGCTCCA
>NW_006399894.1:5737694-5739742 GCF_000299155.1 Elephantulus edwardii
AGAGCTAATATTGTCAGAACTGAAATTTGGGAACACTTAGCTCCATGAAGCTCAAAGCTGAGATGCCGGCGTGTACATTTTGGGAGCTGTCTTGACTGTATATTGTTATTAATGTGAATTATATTTTTTTTTGCTGTTATTACATGAAAGAGTTACACTAGTCCAAGAAACAAAGTGGACCCCAAATTGTTACATTATATAAGCTGTGAGGAGGTTAAAACTTACGACAAGAGACAGAAGGGAAATTTTCTACTCATTACTAGGAAATCCTCCCTTAAATTTCAGTGAACTACAAGCACTTAAACCTATGACCCTTCAGCTGGACTTCCTTAATTCAGTCTCTACAAGGAACTGGCATATATTCTTATGCTGGTCAGTCTGTAGCTGAATCACATCTCCACACTCTGGATGCTCGAATACAGTACAAATTTCTTCTTAAACAACTTTACTAGCTTCTTTTTATCATAATCATCAGCAATGCCTTGAACAGTTGTAAGGTCTTCCTGCCGTTTCTATGTTGAATTACTATACGGATATAATCCCTAGTCCCAGCAGGCCCCAGTCATTGAGCCACCAATGAGGACTCACTCAGCTGCCTCTTCTTAGGGCCCCTTGCTTTCCAATGCTCTCTCCCTCCTGCTCAACTTCTCCCGTTGCCATCTTCTGCAGGCCATTTTCACCAAGGAAAAGAAATCCTATCATGTGTCCACTATCCAGAACCTCCACTCTTTTTACCCCTTTGCTTATGCAAGTAAGGGTGATCACCTGCTTTCTGCTGGGGCTGTGAATTACAATGTTTTAACTCTCCCAAAATGGTTCTGTGTCATTTGTGAACATTGTGAACATTGAATTTTGGACCCAGTCAATCTTACTCAAGTAAGATTGGTCTTGAGATGAGTAGCAGTAACCATGTGACCAAGACAGACATGTCTGACCTCATGGGAATATATTTTGTGTTATTGATGCTAAGGGCAAGTAAAAGTCAAATATGGTACTCTCAATGTGGCCCTTGCTCTTTTTATATGAGTCTATCAATCCTTCTAGAAATGAAGACAAGAAAACTCGTGGTTGCTGTGATGCTGAACACTGGGACACTGATGTGCCAAACATGGTAATGGGTACCCATGGAGAACAGTGTTTGCTGGAGCTTCCCCACTAAATCAAGCCTGGAAGCAGGAGCAGCATCCACTTCTGAAATGGCTTGCCTCCAGAAACTCTATGTACGAACAGTGCTCAGGCCTTTCTTTCATAGGGTCATTATGAGTCGTCTACAACTCGATGGCACCTAACAACAAAAACAATCAATCATTCTAGCCTAACTCATTTTGAATAGTAAAAAAGTTGACTCTTTTATGGTGTCAAATTAATGACTAAATTAATTTAGCCATACAGCTATTGATCATTTGCCGTCAGTCAGCATATCATATCTGCTAAAATAAAATGAACTAAAAATAGAATGAGACTTCATAAAAAAATCAAGGAAGATTTTTTCCCATTATTTTCAGTGGCAACTAGTGAAATATGTAGGTATGGCAGGATTTGGTGTGAGATGTTAATTTGTTGCAACTTGTTATCAAAGTCATAAGGAAAAAAAAACAAAAATAAACAAACAAACAATACACCGAATGTTCCTGCACTTGCCCCAGTTCTAGATGAGTCCAGTGTTTACAGAGAGAACCTAAGATTTTACTTTTGTGTTTTTTTTTGTTTATTTTATTATTTTTTGTGTGTGTACCATCACATTGGATCTGACTGATACAGGAGGAGCTTGTGCCTCCTCCAGCAGAATATCTGATGGATTTGAACTGTGTACCTCTGGGATTACAGTGAAGCTTCTTGTCACTAGGCCACCAGAGCTCCCTAAACTCTAAGAGTTACGAAACATTAATTTCATTAAGTAACTTTGCAGTAGTGGAGCCGATGCACAGAGCACACTACCACTTGGAAACCAAATTAGTTGTAACGTTAGAATAACATCATAACTTATATGCAATAAAAGTATGAATATATGTATAATTATATAATGAAAATATTTAAAGATAATAAAT
>NW_006399894.1:5739842-5741086 GCF_000299155.1 Elephantulus edwardii
TTGATGCTTTTGAGCTTTGGTGTTGGAGAAGAGTGCTGAAGGTGCCATGGACTGCTAAGAGAACAAACAGATTCAGCCTGGAGAGGGTTAAACCGGACTGCTCCTTGGAGGCAAGGGTTCTGAGGCTTCATCTGACATGCATTAGTCATGTTGTAAGGAGAGACCAGTCCTTGGAGAGGGACATCATGCTTGGAAGGGTGGAGAGCAGTCGCAGGACGGGAAGGCCCTCTGGTAGATGGATTGATTTGGTGACTGGGGCAATCGGGATGAGTGTGTTGGAGGCAATGTGATTAGCACAGGACAGAGCAGAGTTTAGAGCTGTTGTACATAGGGTCGCTATGAGTCGCAAGCGACTCGACGGCACATAACAACAATAACAACAAACTAGATGGAGGTGAAAATTATTGTAAAGTCTGTCACTAAAAGGGTGAGGAACTATTTGAGTCATCAAGTTCAGTACTAGCAATTGAAATAAGTTAGGTATAGCTTACAGTGTCAGATGAAAGGTGGACAATTTTACAGTGGGTCATAGTGTACAAGTGTGATCAGCATTAAACAATGTCTCATAAATAGTTGGTAATCACTTTTAATTAACAAGTATGAACCTCAGTCAGCAGGTATAGAAACCTATCTGTCATATCACAGAGAAAATAGTAGGCTTCATCAATGTATGTTTCTCAATCATAAACAATTATATAATAATCTTTGGAGAACTACTTTTCCGGAATTCAAATCCACCATAGCTGACCCTTCTCTCTCTGTGTAAAAGTAAATCCTGTGGTAGCTGTAGAATTTTGTCACCTACTCTTTTTCATGCTGTCATTGTTATGTGCCATTGAGTCGCTTACAATACATCGTGACCCTATCCAAAGACAAGAGCTCTGAACCCTGCTCTATCCTGTGCCAATTATATTGTCTCTAGCACACCCATACCCATTATCCCAGTCACTGAGTCTTCCTCTCTTGGACTGTCTCTCTACTCTTCCAAGCATTATGTCTCTCTCCAAGGATTGGTTACTCCTTGAGACATGCCCAAAGTATGTTGGACAAAGTTTCAGACTTCTCGCCTGCAGGAAACAGACTGGTCTCACCTGTTTGTTCTCTTAGCAGTTCATGGTATATTCAACACTCTTTTTTAGCACCACAGCTCAAAAGCATCAATTCACTTTCTATCATCCCTAGTCATTGTCCAGCTTTCTGATGCATAGCAAATAATAGCAAAGACTATGGCCTGGATTGGACAC
>NW_006399894.1:5741186-5742686 GCF_000299155.1 Elephantulus edwardii
TATTTTTTCCTCAACATGTAATATTTATAATTTCATTACTACTTTTCAATTTAATGACAAAAATGCCTGATACATGGTAATACTTGTGTTGGATACATTGTAAACAGTAAGCTAAAAAGAATATATCTTTGCATAAACAGAAACTCCTTAAGTTGATCCTAAAAGAATATGGGACCTAGGAGAACAAATATGATTTTTTGTGATTAAACAGATTTAAGGGAAAAAATCTTTAAATAGGCAACACTATGAAGGACAGTGGCCAACTGAATGAGAACATCACTGACAATGAAAAATGAGACTAGGAGATATTTAACAATGAACCTATGTTTTTCAAATTTTCTTGAAGGGCTGCCCAGACAATATGTTTAATAAATCAAAAGGTACTAGAAAGGATTTTTAGTGAGTGTACTTAGAATTCAGGAGTTCTTTTCAATACAGTAACTAAATCCACCGCCTACAACTCATGGCAATCATCCATTATTTTGAGACTGTAAATTGAAAAGGAAGGACACTGTCCTTCTTGCTTCCTCAAAACACCAGATTCACAACCTAGATTAACTATTCCACTTCCTAAGGACTACTTCACCAGAGTTCCTTTTAAAAATAGCAATCCAATTTAGAATAAAGCAGAAAATAAAATTAATACAGAATTTCCTTGAAAGATGTGACTATTGAATAAACCATGGACTGCTAGAAGAACAAACAAGTTTGTCTTGGAGAAGGTGAAGCCAGGCTGCACCTTTGAGGCAAGGATTCTGAAGCTCACTCTGACGTACTTTGGACATGTTGCAAGGAGGGACCAGTCCTTAGAGAGGGACATCATGCTTGGGAGGGTGGAGGAACAGCACAGGAGAGGAAGACCTTCAATGAGATGGATGGATTCCTTCCCAGGGATAATGGGTATAGTCGTGTTGGAGATAATAAGATTGGCAAATAAAGCAGGGTTTAGGGCTGTTGCACATAGGGTCATTATGAGTCACAGACAACTAGACAGCACATAAAAACAACAATGGGAGTATCTTTCCAGTCTTCTGATACTCACTTCAATCATATAACATCCAATATTTATACTACTAGGAATGGATACAAAATGCTAAATTTGTATACAAAAGAAGGAAACTGCCTATTCCTGTCCAATCTCATGATCCTACTGTACTTGAGTCCGTGGCTCCATTCACTTTGTCATTTCACCTAATTGAAAGTCTTTTTTCTAATTCTCTACTTTATCAAACATTATGTATTTCTCCAGAGACTGGTCCCTCACATGTCCACAGTATTTGAAATGACTTTTTTTACCATTCTCACTTCTAAGGAAGTAACTTTTAAAAGCACATTTGTAAGCATATCAGATTATCAACATAGAGTCCAGAAATTGTGCACAGACAAATAATCAGTGCAATACTGGACCAATTGGCAGCATCAGGATGGATGGTGAAGAGATTGAGATTGTACATAGCTTTGGTTTGCTTGGCTCCATAGTCAACAGTCTTGGCACCAGCA
>NW_006399894.1:5742786-5744002 GCF_000299155.1 Elephantulus edwardii
CTTTCTATCATCCCTAGTCATTGTCCAGCTTTCTGATGCATAGCAAATAATAGCAAAGACTATGGCCTGGATTGGACACACATTAGTCTCCAAACAGACTTTGCTGCTCTTCAGTAGTCTGGAGAGTTTCCTGACAGCAGACATTCCCAATGCAATTTGTCTTTTAATTTCTTGACTGCTGATACCAAGAGCGTTGATTGTGGAGTCAAGTAAACTAAAACTGTTAACAATCTCAATCTCTTCACCATCTTTTATGATGTTGCCAATCAGCTCAGTGGTGAGACTCTTTGTTTCCTTCATTTTGCGCTTCAATCCAGGTCCTCCTCAATTTCAACAAGCAAGATTTGTTTTCTGCATAAAGCAAGTTGTTAAACCAGCTTAAACCTTCACATAGAGCTTTTCCAATAATAAGTTTTACCTTCAGCGTGAAGATCCTCACACTTGATATGCATGCAATTTTTTCTTTTCCCTTTGTCATTGTTAATAACTCATTTACTGTGTCTCATTGAAGATTAACTTGCTTGATTCTAAACAAAAAAAATCTCAGACAACTCTTGTGTTTTCTTTACAACTGTAAAATAACACTGGACACCCACTTACTGATTATATATGATGAGGTTGTTGTTATGTGCCGTCGAGGCACCTGTGACCCTTAGAACCATTCCTGCCCTGATCCCATCTCACTAATTCTGACACACCAACTCCCATTGCCCCAGTTACTGTATCAATCCATCTCATCTGGGGTCTCCCTCCCCTGTGTTGTCTGTCCACCCTTCCGAGAATCATGTCCTTCTTCAAGGACTGATCTCTCCTAGCCATGTGCGCAAAGTAAGTGAGACTGAGCTTCCTAGCCTCCAAAAGAAAACTGGTTTCACTCTCTCCATGGCAGACCTGTTTTCTTGGAATTCCATGGTATGTTCTAGACTCTTCTCCAGCATCACAACTCAAAGACATCGATTCTTCTTTTGTCATCCTTAGTTATTGTCCAGGTTTCTGAAGCATAGCAAGTGATTGCAAAGATCATGGCCAGGATTAGACACACCTTAGTCTACAGACTTTTCAGCACTCTGGAGAGGTCCCTGATGGCAGATTTTCCCAGTGCAATTCATTTTTTTATTTCCTGACTGCTGATGAAAACAAGTTAATTCTTCTCCCTGAACACAGTGTCTGGGTTTCCATGGTATTTCCCCATATCTTACAATTTGCAATAGGGGCC
>NW_006399894.1:5744102-5746939 GCF_000299155.1 Elephantulus edwardii
AACATACTTTGGACATGTTGTGAGGAGAGACCGGTCCTTGGAGAGGGACATCATGCTTGGGAGGGTGGAGGGACAGCACAGGAGAGGAAGACCCTCTATGAGGTGGATTGATTCAGTTCAGTGACTGGGATAATTGGGATGGGAGTGTCAGAGACAGTGCGATTGGCACAGGACAGAGCGGACTTTAGGGCTGTTGTACATAGGGTCGCTGTGAGTCGCAAGCGACTCGACAGCACATAACAACAACAACAACAACAAATAATTTTGCTAACTCTTCTTCAAAAAGAGATATTAAACTCACTGCCATCAAGTTGATATTGCCTCCTGGTGACCCCACGTGTTATATAATAAAACTGAGTTCTGTAGGGTATTCTTGACTTGTCTGGGTTTCCATGGTATTTCCCCATATCTTACAATTTGCAATAGGGGCCAAGGTAATGCAGTGGTTAACTACTTGGTTGTCAACTGATAGGCCAGATTTTAGAAACTAGCAGATACGTCATAGAAGAAAAGTTTTACAATCTGCTGTGATAAAGATTACAGCCTTGGCATATCTACAGGGCTCATGGGCCAATTTTATTCTGTCCCATAGAGTTGCTATGATTTGGAATTGATTGGTTGATACTCTGTTCAGTTTGGTTTTCAAGTTTAGTCAGTGATAAAGTCCATATTTGCTTCCTGTGATCACGTTTGACTAATTGTAGCAACTACTTATTTCCTCTTGGGATTCATTCATACACAGACTGTAGGACCTTCTATTACATGCTTCCCTTCTCTCCTCCTCTCTTGATAACTTCTTCTAATTGGCACCATTATTCGGTTATAATCAGCAAATTGCTGCCACTTAGTATCAAATTGAAACAACCACCTGGTTTTTATTCCCTGCAAGCTAATAGGAAATTTCCAATAATTTGAGAGCTATTCAATAAATACTTAGAATTAACCATATCAACTTCTAGCCTTATCTCATTTAAATAGCACTGTATTTTTCTCCTTTAGTTGAATAAAAATCTTTTACTCTTTTAATTAAGAACCAAAGTTACCTCATTTATACTCACATAAAGTCAATTGATATTGTTAACAAAACCAAAATTAATATGACCATTAATAAATGATACTAAAAATAGAATAACCACTGTTTTTATTCATCCTATAAAAGAGGATAGGCTCAAAAATAGAAAAAAATCCTAAAATTGTATACAATAATTGAAGCATTTACCAATTTAAGAGTCAAATTATACTGAGGAAAAACTAAATTTAATATATTTTTTTGATTGGATGACTTATTTAAGTCTTTAACTTCTTTATACTCCAGTATTTGTATACTACTTATATGCCTGTACTCATTCTTTATAGGAGTACCTTTTGCAGATGACCTTAAATACTACAAAAGTATTTTAGAACAATAATCATTATTCCAATGCTAACTATTTTTTGTTCCGTATGTCCACTGGTTTATGCATCCTGTCAGAAAGCAAAGAATATCAAAGAAATGTCTAGTTTTGTTGACTTTTCAAAAGAATCTGATGGTGTGGATCATAACAAATTATGGCTGGCTAACATTGAGAAGAATGGGAATCTTAGAACGATTAATTGTCCTCATACATAATCTAAACCAAAAAGCCGCTGTCTGAACAGAACAAGTAAAACTATGTGGCTTTAAATAAAGAAAAGTGTGAGTCAAGGTTCTATCCTTTCTTCATTTCTTTTCAACCTGTATGCTGAGTAAATAATTCTTGAAGCTGGACTCTATGAAGAAGCATGTGGCATCAGGTCTGGCCCTAGTTTATTTCATCTGCATTTATTTGGGAGATAGATAATGAATAAGAATGGCAGAAGAAGCACGGTGAAGCTTCATTGCATGTACTTTGGGCCTATTATTAGGAGAGGTTCTTCCATGGAAAGGGGCAACATACTTAGAAAGGTGGAGCATGGGTAAATGAGAGGAAGGCCCTCAACTGATGGATTGACACAGTGACTGCTGTAGCAGGTACAAATATGTCAGAAATTGTGATGGTGGCACAGGATAGGATAGGGTTCAAATCTGTTCAATCATAGGATTGTTGTGAGTCATATTCAGCTTCATGGACCTAACAACAACACAAATACGTCTAAGTCATTTGATTTCTTGTTTGCCCCTACCATGAGTGTTGATTATCAATCTAAATAAGATGAAATCCTTCAGAACTGCATTTATCATGAAGCCATTTGTTGGCAATCTGTTGGTATTCTTGTTTTCTTAATGCTAAGGTGTAATGGTGGCCTAGTGGTAAGAAGCAATCCCAACGGCATGCAGTTCAAATCCACCATTTGCTCTGAGGGAAAATTATAGACAAGCTCTTCCCATGAAATTTACTGTTTCTGTAAACCTACCACAGGATTTGCTATGGACTAGAAAATATTCAACAACAACAATCCGTAGTATAGATTATAATCTTTACGCTTCATCAATATGTGTTATAAATCTTCCTCATTTTCTGCAAGCAAGATTATATCATTAAAGTATCACAAGTTTGAATGAGTTTTCCTCTTACCTTCACCCAGTGTTCTTCTTCATAAAGTCCAGTATCTTGAATTATCTGTTATTATATTGCTGTTGTTACAGTTAAGTTCCATCAAGTCTGAACTGACTCATAGCTGACCCTCCAGTGGGGTTTTCAGAAGCTGTAAATTGCACAAGAGTAGACTATCCATCTTTCTCACATGAAGCATCTGGTGAATTTGAACTGTATTTAAGGGTGGCAGCACAGTTCCTTATCAGTAGGCCATCAGATCTTTCTAGTGGCAGTTTACTGTTGTGGTTAAGTACTGTGGAGGCAGAAGCAATTCACATCTCA
>NW_006399894.1:5747459-5750075 GCF_000299155.1 Elephantulus edwardii
GGTTGGCGCAGGATAGAGCAGGGTTTAGAGCTGTTGTGCATAGGGTCGCTATGAGTCGGAAACGACTCGACGGCACATAACAACAACAACAGGATTAAGTATGACTGTTTTTGAAGTTTATATAAAAACAATATATACTACTTTAAAAAAGAATCGCAAGAAATGCTTTTGATTGAGGTTCATACTTCAAAGAAAATCAAAATAGTGATCAGGAGTCAGAAATCTATTTAATGTTGTTTAAAATTTTAAATAGGCAAAGAGCAATTTTATTGTCACTAAATAACCTATTTCAGTCCATGCTGCAGTCTATTTCTCAGTTAAATATCAGTACTTCATTGTTATGGTTAGATGGTGTTACGTCTGCTCTATCTTACAGTAACCTTATTTACTAAATTGAAACCCTGTCTCTTCCTGTGAGATCTTTAGGATATTCACTGTGCTTTAAGCCCCCTGTGGCAATCACCTGTCAATCCATTTTATTGAGGGTTTTCTTCTCTTTAACTGACCCTACACTTTTCCAGAATGATGATTTTTCTATAGAATAGCCTTTCTTGTGAACAGGCCCAAAATATGTGAGACAAGCTCTTACTATTCTTGCCTCCTCAGATAACCCTAAGTGTACTTTTTCAATGACAGGTAGTTCATATTATTTTCAATATTCTTCACCAATATCTCATTTTGAAGGCATTGCTTTTTTTCTTAACTCTTCTTTATTCATTGTGTAATTTTCATATGCAAATGAAGCAACTAAAAATAAAAGGCTTGGTAAACCTTCCTTAGTCTTTAAATTTACATCTTTGCTCTTTTAGTGCTTTAAAGAGATTCTTGTTGCTTCTAATAGCAAAGCAACAAATAAATAAAATAGAAAATTTAAAGGCATGAAACTAAAATCAGGTTACTGTTTGATAATATTTTCGTAAAACCTCCTGAGACTAATGATATAATAGTATTGTTTCTTTAAGAAGTTTTGTTTTTATGCATTAAAGACTGATTATAATTAATGCATCCAAACAAGAAAAAAATCCTCAAACTAACTGCTATAAAATTAGTTCCAATTCTTAGACTTTCCAGGCTGAAATTGCAAAACAAGGAGATTGCTTATCTTTCTGTTGTGTAAACTCTAGTGAAATTGAACCACCCAAGACACAAGCCTGCGGGAAGCTGACTCACTAAGGACCATTCCACCAGAACTCACATAATATTCCTGGGTAGCATAATAATACATAACACAGATTTTGTCTAAAATAAACTTTATAGTTCATTCTAATACTTTCATTCTGCCTAACTTGGAAATGTCAGAAAAAATTCTAGATATTATTCAGCTTGATACTTCACGCTTCTACAGTTTTAAAGAGTTCACACAGATTAAGATGCAATTCTTCTAAGTCTCACCACTGTATCTTTTTGTAAAAAACAATCCAAAACAGAAAATTCTTTTTTCCCCCAGCTTTAAATGTTCTGGTAATTTTTTTCCCACAACCTCATCTATCATAAAATCAAGAATAATCTTGAATAGCCTCTTTTCTGTGGTTGGTAGCCCATCCTCTGATATTTTAAGCATTTATGACTAAAAATTTTTATAGTTTAGTTTAATTCCATTCATAAGTGTGTAAAAAGATTTTGTGCAAAGTGGCCAGTAATGTAAGGATCATGTCCGAGATAAATCTAATGCATTAATTCAATTTTATGCTACTTTTCACTTAACGGTCCTTAACTCCTAAAATTTAAAAACTATGGCAGAAAATGCTAACTATAATCACATCTCTGTACTTAGTCCTTTAGAAGCTAAAAGAAAGCAAACAATAAAATTAATGTTGAATTTCCTTTCATGTGAATTTGTTAAATAAAGACATTATTGCCAATGTCAGTTGGATCTTGGCAGAAAGCAAAGAGAATCTGAGGAATGCCTATCTCTGTCTCATTGACTATGTAAAGGCATTTGACTCTGTGGTCACAACAAATTATGGTTAAAGTTGAGGAGAATGGGAATCCTAGAACACTTGATTGTGCTTATGTGAAAAACTTCTACTTGGACCAGGAAGCGGTCTTCAGAACAGAGCAAGAAAACACTGCATAGTTTAAGATCAGAAAAGAATTGAATCAAGGATGCATCCTGTCTCCATTATCTTTTCAATCTGTATGCAGAACAGATCGTTTGGTAAGCAAGTCTTTATGAATAGAAATGTGCCATCAGGATTGAAGGTATACTCATCAACAACCTATGTTATGCAGATGAAACAACCTTGCTTGCTGAAACTAAGGGGGACCTGAAGCACTTGCTACAGAAGACCAAGGACTGTTTAATGTCAAGAAGACAAAGATACTCCCACTGGGCCAATTGGCAACATCATGAGAGATAGAGAAGAGATTGAGATTGTTATCAATTACGGCTTGCTCAGCTCCACAAATAACAGTCTTAAAACCAGCAGTCAGGAAATCAAAAGATGAACTGCATTGGGAAAATCTGCTGTCAGGGACCTATCCAGAGTACTGAAAAGCAGTGATGTCAGTCTAAAAGCGAAGGTACACTTAATCCAAGCTGTGGTCTTTGCAATTACTATTTATGCTTCAAAGAGTTGGATAATGACTAGGGATGACAGAAGAAGAATCAATGCT
>NW_006399894.1:5754427-5759374 GCF_000299155.1 Elephantulus edwardii
TGAATTCTGTCTCCTAAGCACGACCCTGCTAGTATTAATATACTTGTGTCATAATTTCCAGTATCAGAATAACATGTAAGTCATCAAAATATAGTGAACTGATAGATGTTGATATTAAGGTGCCTCTCTCATTGCTGTCAAGTTATACCAAGCCATAACTGACTCTCCAGGGATTTCTAAGGCTATAAACGAGAAGATTGTTCATTTTATATCCTCAAAGCCACAGGTAGATGTAAGAGGTGGTTAGCCATTGGATCAGCAGTGCAACTCTCTACAAGGTACACCACCAACATTCCCACATTTTGCTTCCATCTATATTCAACTTGATAATATTTGGCATCATTTTTTATAATAGGACACACTGTTAATTCTTGTTGCATAACTTGTTGGTATTTTTCCCCATTTATTATTATTATTATTTTTTTTGATAATTTTAATGAGCATTTACAAAGATTTTGGATTTCCATTCATTCATTGCTGCACTTCTCTCCCCGCCCACCCCTCCCCCTCCCCCCAGTTGGCTCCTCTCTTTCAAACGTAAAATAAACACTCCTTTCCTGGTACAAAATCCCCAGCACCCCATACATTCCACTATGCAACCTTAATTGTGGACTCTTGTGATAACTATAAGACCCTATAATAATTGCTTTTAAATTATTATTCACTCCCTCATCTGTTTCAGTGCAGTATACACAATTTATCCAGTTTTTCTCAGTCTTACCCCAACTGTGATAGCAGTCCCATTTTACAACAGTGGCACCATGTGATATTTGTCCTTTTGCATCTGAGATATTTCACTCAGCATAATGTCCTCCAGGCTCACCCATTTTGAATAATATTGCATAGCACAGCTTCTCTATCCATTCGTTTGTTGATAGGCACCTGGGTTGTAGTTTAAAAGCCTTACTAAGGTGATTTTTTCTTATCTTTCACTGGAGTGATCTTTGTGTTAGCAGTATCACTTCCTATGGACTGTGCACCTAGAGCATCCTGAATAACATAATGCAAGTTAGAAATTCCTATTAGATAAAAAAAAGTATCCTAGAGTGAAAATGAAATGCTGTTTGCTCTTAAATTAGAACTAACTCATAGACTCTAAGGTAGGTTTTCAGAAACTGTAAATCATACAGGAGGATTATTTCTCCTGCAGAATAACTGGTAGATTCAAACTGCCTTTCTCTGTGTAAGGACACAACTCCCTACTGACTAGGTCACTAAAAAACAAGTGGAATAGAATTAATTTGTTCAGTATTTTTAAATTTCTTTTTTTTCCTTATGTTCACTCATATCATTAGCTCATGTGATAGAAGTAATTTAAAGTCTAAAACTCTTTGCCTCTGTGGGAACCAACTCATAGCTAACCCTCCATTGAGTTACCAAGGCTGTAAGTCACAGAGGAAGAGATTGCCCATTTATTTCCCACAGAGCTATTGGTGGATTCAAATCATCAAAGGTATTGTCTTTCCATTAGCATATCAACTTCTTAAGGACGACACCACCAGAGCTCTCTATACTGTTATTGTTAGGTGTCATTGAGTCAAGTATGACCCTATGAACAACATATCTAAACTTTAACCAGTCCTAAGCTATTGTTTCAATCACTGAATCAGTCCTTATCATTAAGAGACTTTCTTTTTTCTATTGACACTCCACTTTCTAAGGACTATTTTTCTCCAACACATGCCCAAAGTATGTATATGTGACGGAGCTCTGTTATCTACCCCTCTAGCACGAAATATAGAAGGAATTAAATTGTTGAATTTTATATTTAAAAAGAAAATTTGTTAAATAATTCATTGAATAAGAGAATGTAGCTGAAGCATAAGTTAATAATATAAAAGATTAGTTGGAAAAAAACTATCATGTTGTTGTTGTTGCTATGTGCCGTTGAGTCGCTTGCAACTCATAACTACCTTATGTACAACAGCTCTAAACCCTGCTCTATTCTGCGCCAACTGCAGTGCCTCTGACACACCCATCCCGATTACCCCAGTCACTGAATCAATCCACCTCATAGAGAGCCTTCCCCTCTTGTGCCGTCATAGGAGATTAAAATGAAGAAATGGAAAGATGAAGAGATAAATGTAGATAAGGTTGTGATAATAATATTTTTAGACAGCACCTTCAGGGATGAATTTAAATTACAAATGAATTAGAGGAAATTGTCCAGAATTAAAAAATAATAATAAATAATTTTAATATTTAAAAATATCCAAGCAATGTCATTAAGTAGATGAGCACACCCTCATCAAGTCCTTGCTGTCAAGTCAGAAATGATGCTTTACCCTCCAGTGGGTTTCTAAATTGTAAATCTCGTAAGGGGAGATTGCTCATCTTTCTCCTGTGGAGTGGCTAGTGCATTCAAACACTCCACAGACTATATCACCAGAGACCCCTTTCATGATCATATGTTGTTATTGTTATCTGCTATTGAGTTGATACTAAGTCATAGTTGATCCTTCAGCAAATTTTCACAAGCAGTAAAAACAGCAGGAGACTTCCTATAGTTCTTTCTTAGAGTTGCTAATAGATTCAATTTTATGCCTCAGTGCAACACCTTGACACTAAGCCACTAGTTGTGTGTACCCTCCAGCGGGTTTTCAGTGGCATTTAATAAAGAGGAGGAGATTACCCATACTTCTCCTATATATTTATGTATATATGCTGTTGTATCCTAGATTCAGAACCAACCATAGTTGACCCTCAGGTGGGTTTTTAGGGGCAGTTAATCACACGGGAGGAAATTTCCCATCTTTCTTCTGGAGCAGCTCCTGTCCTCAAATTGTGTGCATTTGGGATTGCAGAGCAGCTTCTTCCCACTAGGGCACCACACGTATAAAAATAGTATATATTTTAAAATTCCAGAAAAAAATTATGTGATGGAGAAAAAGTATTAAAAAAGTAGAAGAGGAATACATTTTTTTCATTTATGAAAAGATACAGATAATAGTAAAATAAATAATAAATACATGTATTAATCCTATTATAAAGCTGCTCCACCAGTTGCTCTGCAGGAGAAAGATGGGCAATCTTCTCTCATGTGATTTACTGCATCTGAAAACATGCTAGAAGATCAGAGTTAGTTCTTACTCAGTGGCACATAACAATAAGAACAATGCTTATACATTAATCAACTAAGTGCTTATTTACATATACACAATCAAAAAATTGGGAGAATTTTAAGACTACATTATATATCCTTATCGGAAACTGCAACCTTAAGCAGAATATATAACAAATACGTAAAAGTTGAACCTTATAGTTACTGAAACTAATACATGGTAATGAAAATACTATCTGATATTTATTGTGAAATGCTTGGAAAATATATAACTTAAATTTTTAAATTCAATTATCAATCCAGTTCTCTAGGATGCATTTCATACAAGAAAATTAAACTCGGAAAATTTGAGTGGCTTGCCAAAAAGATTCCTAAAGAAGAGGCAAAAAAGCATTTAAAAATGAGATATTTTGGTTTCAGGGTCTATGTTATTAAGCAGTACATTATACTGAATTTTAGATTCTACTAAGAATACACTCCCAAAACAACTCATACTAAGAATAATCAATAATTTCTAGACTCCATGAAACAATCAGAAACGTTAACCATGGACAAATCTAATAATAAAAAAGGCAATAATTCAATTTATAGGGTGCATGTCACACTTATTATGATTTTGAGGGGACAGCATAAACCTCATTAATCCCAGAAGCCAAAGTGGGCCATAAAAATTGTTAGTTTTAGAAGGAGGCAATAAAAGCAGAATAAACCCATACGCTCCGGGAATTCTCATGAGGCAAAAGTCTTCTCAGATTAAAAGTAACCAATTAACCAAAGTTACGTGACTCTGGAAAGCAGCATATGTGACATGGAGATGGCAGAGGTGGGCAAAATAAGCCCACCAACTAGAAGCCAACCCACAACCTGATTTCCCTACCCACGAACCATGTTTCCAATCTCCCCGCCCCAAACACAAGCACCTAGGAAGGCCTTAAAAACAACTTGGCACGGGAACTCAGGGCTCTCTTTCTCGCGCCATCTTTCTGTTGAGGGAGGGAGCCCCACATGTGGAAAATTATTTTGTAGAATAAGTGTGCTCTTTGTTTTTCACATGCATGGCTATGTAAGTTCCTTTCAGGCTGCACTTTCATGGGGATAACAATTTCTGATCATCGTAAATTTGGAAAATAAAATGATTAAGAAGAAAAGCCCACATACATGAACTATATAGTAAATACTCAATACTCATCACCAAGTAACAATAAAAATGCTAATTCTGAGAATCTGTTGATACAAACATCTGGTTTTAGATGAAAAATTAGAACATTAAATTAAAGTAAGTATATGCATAAATAAATTTAATTAAACAAGCCTTTTGTCCCAATCATCCCATGGGCTTATACCCTAGAGAAACTCTCACATACATACAGAATGGTTCACATTCCAGGATGTTTATCTAAGCATTGTTTGCAGTAACAGAGTGGAAGGCAACATTAGCATAGTAAATAAGTTGTAATGGATATGCACAAGAGAGTTCAATGTAGATCAGTGATTAGAAGTCCTTTCCTGTAAACTTATGTGGTTGCTGTTAAATGTCATTGAATCTTATTTTCTATGAAATATGTCATCAAACTGCATATTTCAAAGTCATTTAACAGTGCAAAAATAGAAGGAAATTAGAAAGTAGGTTTAAAAATAATTTTAAAAAGGCTGACTATGAGGAAAAGGAGCCCTGGTAGCGTGGTTACTTGTTGTGTTTCTGACTTAATGCTGGGCAGTTTGAATCTACCGGCTTCTCAGCAAGACAACTTGCTCACAATGGGACTGTCCTTGGGGTTGGGGAGAGACTGAGTAAGATGGGTTCAATAATGTATGCTACTCTGAAACAGAGAAGGGAGAAAACTGTTTAAAAGAGATATGTGATTAGGTATTCGGTCATGACAGGA
>NW_006399894.1:5759923-5764591 GCF_000299155.1 Elephantulus edwardii
GAGTGATAGGGAATGGCAAGGGACACACTGACAAAGGAGATTAATCAGAACTGGCTTTGACAAGCACTGTGGCAATTGGACAATTAAAACAGACATTGGGGGAGGGGAAAGAAGAACAAACTGGGGATGAGGGTGGAGAAAACAGTGCAACAATCAATGAATGAAAACCCAAAATCTCTGTAAATGTTCGTTAAAACTAATAAAATTTAATAATAAAAAAAATTTCTAGCCTCAGAAACCCATAGCAAGTTACCATGTGTTAGAATCCACTCAATGGCAGTGGATGTGTTGGATGTAAAAATAGTGTCTCTTGAACTGAAAAATAGCAGAGTTGTATAGTTGTACCAAGAGAAGAAAATAAATTTTCATTGTGTCAATTCTGATTCCTAGTGACTCTACGGGGCAGAGTAGGACTGCACACACATTTTTCCAGCCTGTAAATCTTTACCAATAACACATTTTGCTCCTTGGAAGGTTTGAACCACAAACTGTATGTTAGTAGTTGGGGTTTTCAACACAGTGACACTATGATTGTTTTTCTCTTTAATTGTGATACGCACAAAAAGATAAACAGGAAAAAATAGTACTTATTTTCCCAGATAAAGGTAGAAATCAATTAATATCAATTTTGTCCTTCAAGGAAAATGAATTACATAATGAAAATCATTTATAATTATAATATTTCGTTAAAATGAGGGGAAAGCAGTAAACCATACTTTTCCAAGGTCACTCGGTAAGTAACAAATACAAAACACAATAAAACCATGGATAACAAAAAAAAAACATGTATAACTCCTGGTGTAATATTCTATCACCTACATACCGTTTGCTGTCTTTACAGTATAAGGAGGAAGACATTAGGAAATAAAAATATTAAGTTATCTCAAAGGGATAATATATAGAGTACATAGTTCTCCTTTTTCTTCTCTGTGGCAAAAATCACTCTCCAGCTTAAAAAGCAAGGTGGAAAATGAAATATCTAAATTCTCTCTTATGGATTTTATTTAACTTTTATTTTACTTTGATTGTGTTCTACAAATAATTACTCTATTTAGACCAACACAGAATGTCATTTTGCTTTTCTTACTCTGACCTTGGGTTGATTTTCTATTCGCATATTATATTTCAATTCCTGTGTATCTCCGGATTAAGAACTGGATGCACAGCAAAGATGTTGGCTTCTTAATGTATCATCTAATTAATGTGATGTTGGATACATCAATTCTTTCTTTCACATATGAGGGAAAGCTGCATAGGAAAGACATTTTAAAAGTTAAAGGAAGTTTTTCCCACAACCATGGCCTGCTGCTCTCAGACCTTATGTTATTCTATTTTGGAGGAATATTCTTCTAAGTGGCATAGCACTCTTCAGCCAATTTGCTATATTGAGATAACCTGAGTTTGCTGGGATGCTGAACTTTGTGCCATTGGGGTATCAAATACCATGATTGTTACTCATAGAGGACAATGTTTAGTGGAGCTCCCAGTTTAAGATTGATTTGGAGGAAGGAGTGGCATCCACTTCCTAAATAACATGTCTTTGGAAACTCTGTGAACATGCCATGGTCTTTGCAATCACTTATTATGCATCAGAGAGCTGGACAATGACTAGAGAGGATAGAAGGATGCCTTTGAGCTATGATGTTGGAGAAGAGTATTGAATATACCATGGACTGCTAGGAAAACAAACAGGTTTGTCCTGGAGAGGGTGACTGGCTGCTCCTTTGAGTCAAGGATTTTGAAGCTTCTTCTGGCATATTTTGGATATGTTTCAAGGAGAGACCAGTACTTGTAGAGGGACGTCGTGATTGGAAGGGTGGAGGAACAGCGCAGGAGAGGAAGACCCTCGATTAGATGGATTGATTTGGTGACTGCCGTAATGAGAGTAGGTGTGTCAGAGATGTTGAAGTTGGTACAAGATAGGGCAGAATTTAGGGCTGTTGTTCATAGGGTCGCTATGAGTCACAGGCAACTTGATGGCACATAACAACAACAATTGATAGAATTTTGTTAGATTTATTTACACAAGCCCAACATGTCTAGTGTAACTACATGAAGTTTATGGGGGAAAAGTCATTTCAAGAAAAATAAAACTAAATCATTATCTTACTTATAGAAAAAGAATTATACCTTTTCTAACAATTGTAATATAGGTTTCTATACTAAACACATTTTTAAAATTCATTTTTATTTAATCAGTCAAATACATTACACTCTATAACATCAATTATAATTGATCAATTCCTTATCTTGAAGGATGGTGTGTTTGTCTAATTTAATATTTTATACTGCTGGACTGGTGATTTAATATAGTCAAGTCTTTGCTCTCAGTCACCACACGCAACCCCACATTTCAGTAATGGTTTAGTGATTATGCTTTTACTTTATTTCATTTCATTTCTTCCTTCATTGCCAGATCAGAGACATTAATAAGCAGTCTGAAACATTACACTTAGAATTGATTCCAAAGGAAAGTATAATTATCTGCTGCCACCATGTTCACTCAGCATTTCTCAGGAATTCTGGTGCATATTATTTGTATAATGATGAGTTATTAAAGTAATTTGAGGACTACTTTCAATTATCTAAGTGGTGTAATATACAACTTCGTTTACTGTTTTCAAAAGAAATTCTTTTTACAAATTTACTTATTTATTTTCACCTAGTAAAACTTTGACTCACGTATTTTAGGTGTGTTGTCAGAAGGAGTCAGTCCGTGGGAGAAAACAGCATGCTAGAAAAGGTGCAGGGTCAGATAGGAAGATCCTTAAAGATTTTGATACAAAAGACAGTAATGAGGATTTGTTTTTGTTTTTGTTGTATTTTCAGTTATACTTTGACCTTTCCATATCTGAGTCAAGTTAATTATCATAAAAATGTCCTGAAAACTAACAAAAATTTTCATCATTGTACTCTTCTCCTTAACTTTATTTTCTATCTATCTATCTATCTATCTATCTATCTATCTATCTATCTATCTATCTATCATCTATCCATCCATCTATTAAAGTATATCTCCATCAATGCGAAAGAAGTGAAAATTAGTTCTGTTGTTGCTCTTAACTTTCGTTGAGTCAAGTATGACTCATACCAACCCTATGAACAAGACAGAACCTTGTCCTATTCTGTGCCATCGTTATCAACTCTGATACAGTTGAGCACATTGCTGTAGTCACTGTGAGAATTCATCTCATTGAGGGTCTTCCTTTCTTTCGCTGACCCTCCTTTCCAGGAATGACTTCTCTACAGAGGAATAGCTTCTCCAAACAATATGCCTAATATATATGAGATACAGTCTTATAGTCTTTGTGTCCAACGAACACTCTGGCTGCACCTTCTCCAAGACTTTGGCAGTTCATGAGATATTCAGTACTTTTCTCTAATATCTCAATGCAAAGGCAACATATTTTTCTTCTGTTTCTTATTCAATGTCAAGCTCTCAATAGCGTAGCAAGTGATCAAAAGAACATCGTTGAAATCAGGCATACCTTAGTTCTCAAACTAATATCACTGCTGCTCAGTAATTTTGAGAGGTTTCAGACTGCTGGAACCAAGTGTATAGATTGTGCATCCAATTAAGATGAAGTTGTTGACAGTTTCAATCTTTTTGCCATCTGTCAAGATATCACTTTATTAAGTCCAGTGGCAATATTTTTGTTTTCTTGACTTTAAATGCAATCCATATTGAAGGTTTCAGTGTTTAACATTCTACAGATAGTACTTCCAGTTCTCCTCACTTTCTGCAAGCAAGGTCATGTGATCTACATAACAAAGGTTGTTGATGAGGCTTTCCTATAATCCTGAGGCCACATTCTTTTTCATAGTGTTTAGCTTCTCAAATAATTTGCTCACCCTACAGATTAAATGACTATGGATGAAAGATACAACCCTCATGCACACTTTTCTTTATTTTAAAACATATAGTGTTCCCTTGCTCTAAATGAACAACAGCTTCTTTGTCTAGGTATCCAGGTATATGTTTTGCATGAGCACAATTACATGTTCTGAGATTATGACTCTTCTCAATGTTAGCCATGATTTGCCATGATCCACACAGTCAAATACCTTTGCATAGTCAATAAATAAAGCACAAAAAGACATTCTTCTACTATTCTTTTCTTTCAGCAAGGATCCATCTAACATCAGCTATGTTATCCCTGGTACCATATTTTCTTCTAAATCCAGCTTGAAGTTCTTGTAGTTCTCTGACATTTTTGATCTTCAGCGGTAATTTGTTTGGTGTGATATTAATGATATTGTTTGATAATTTCCACATTCTTTTGGCTCACTGGAGCCTCAGATCATTAGCTTGGCATAAATGCTATTTCAGAACGTAACAAGTAGAGGAATAAGTTTTATTTCCAATATAATTAATATGAGGAAGATATATTCCCCCAAACACTTGGCTGATAACCAAAAGTTCAGCAATTAAAATCTTTCTGCTGGTCTCTAATATGTCTATAGATTTTCATAGAGATTAATAAGTCTGGAAATTGTGCAGTATAATTCTTCTTTATCCTATATGGTAACCACTAATTGGAATTGACTATTTGTCAATGGGTTTAATAGGTTTACAGCATTTTCAAATTACATTTCTTTCAAGGAGCTCTGGTGGCAAAGCGGGTAAGAAGTTGTGCTACCAATCCTAGTGAAAGTATCCAAAGGTAA
>NW_006399894.1:5768579-5769132 GCF_000299155.1 Elephantulus edwardii
AGTTGTTGAAGTGATTCAGGCCTTTTGATCATAGGATCACTATGAGTTGTGCTCTACTTGAAGACAATCAACAATAACAAACACAACAACGATAACAACTCAGTTGCTTCAGGTAATTTCTGTGTAAGTTTTCACACACGTTCATTAGCTGGTAAAATAACCTCACAATATGTTACACATTATATTTTCACATTAAAGTGAACATTTTATGATATATTTTACTGAGCCTTTAAAATAAATTTCTCAGTAGATTAACTATATTTCTATGAAAGTGAATGTTAATAATTTTGTTGTATTGTAATAATAATAATAAAATAATAATGCAAAAGTGCTTAACTTGGAGTGATACTGACTAACCAAATCACAATTATAATTACAATTTACTATTTTCATCAAATAAAAGGAAGATTACAGATAGTAGACATAAAGGTAATAAATAGATAAAAAGAAAAGAGAGACTTCATGCAAATAACTTCTTTCAGTTTAGCAAAGAATTTCTTAATGTCACTAAAATTTTATTTCTAATTTTTAATTCTTACATATATTATTAAAT
>NW_006399894.1:5770182-5770979 GCF_000299155.1 Elephantulus edwardii
AAGTGTTCTGGGATTGCCATTCTCCTCAAGGTTATACAATTTGTTGTGACCCACACATTCAAATGCCTTTGCATAGGCAATAATAAACTTAGAAAATATAGCTCATTACATAAAATAGTTACACAGACTGTAAATATTTATGAAGGCAGACACTTGTCCTTCAGAATGCTTTCTAACCTAGCTAAATTTGAATATTGATGACAATTATTTTTTTCAATATTTTGAAAATTATTAGTGAGGATCTGGCTAAATAAATTTTCTTCAAGTTATTCTTAAACAAAATAAGTGAGATAATAGTCTACCCTATGCATATGTTATATAATTTCAATAGCTGCCTTGAAGTAAAAATGGTTATTAAAAGATATCAATTCTTGGAATTTATTTCACCATATTTAAAGGTTACATGGTATCCAACATATATTAGCATATATTTTCTTTATATTCGTTTATTCATATCTATCTCTATCTCTATCTATCTAATCATCTATATCTATATCCATATCAGACACCAGACATGAATGGGAGTGGGAATATACATGTGCCTAAGGGGCTACAGGACGAGACCAACACATGATTCATTATCTGAATCATGGCAAAGGTCCCTCATCTGCTTTATTGGACAAAATGCTTTTCTTTCAAATACTGCTCTAGAGTCCAGCATCCAAATTAAGACAGACTAGGGAGAAGGATTCGGCTCCACGGTCAACACTCTCAGCACCAGTAGCCAGGAAATAAAAAACCATATTGCGATGGGAAAGTCTGTGGTTAGGGACCTCTCTAAAGTACTCAGGAGCAAC
>NW_006399894.1:5772559-5777151 GCF_000299155.1 Elephantulus edwardii
CCTCTACTCTACCCAGCATGATGTCCCTCTCCAAAGACCTGTCTCTCCTTACAACATGCCCAAAGTATGTCAGACGAAGCCCCAGAATCCTTGCCTCCTCCAAAGAGCAGCCTGGTTTAATCCTCTCTACGATGAATCTGTTTGTTTCCTCGGCAGTTCATGGTACATTCAGTACTCTTCTCCAGCACCACAGCTCAAAGGTGTCAATTCTCCTTCTGTCCTCCCTAGCCATTGTTCATCTCTCTGATGCATAACAAGTGATTGCAAAAACCATGGCCTGTATCAGGCGGAGACTGCCAAAAAAATTAGATATGTCTTGGAAAAAGCGCAACCAGATTTCTCCGTAGAGACGGTACTTTGTTTCACATACTAGGTATTAGTGAAACAAAATTAGTTGTCACGGAACATTTTGAATCAAATAATCATATGATATAATATGGTGGAAATGAAAAGATGAGGGAAAATGGGGTTACTTTCATAGTTCAAAAGACCATTTCTAGATCCATCTTGAAATACAATGCTGTGAGAGATAGGATAATATTCCTATGCATACAAGGAAGACCTCTTAATATCACCATCATTCAAATATATGCACCAACAACCAGGACCAAAGAGGAGGAAAGAGGTGAATTCTACCAATTTTTGCAGTCAGAAATCAATCCAACATGTAACCAAGATATCTTGATAATAATGGGTGACTGGAATACAAAAGATAGGAACAGAGAAGAAGGATCAGCAGTCAGAAAGCATGGACTTGGCAACAGAAATGAGGCTGGTGATAAGATGATAGAATTCTGTATAATCAATAAACTATTCATTGAAAATACCTTAAAAAAACACAACACCATAAATGCAGACTGTACATTTGGATTTCACCTCATGGTCTACACAGGATTATATCTGTGGAATAAAAACAAACAAACAAACAAACACAACAAATCACTGGAGAAGCTCAATATCAGCTGTTAAAACTAGGCTAGGTTCTAATTATGGATATGTGTTGATATGCAAGTTCAAAGAGAAGCTAAAGAAAATTCAATCCAATCCATAAGAAGCAAAGTTTGACCTTGAGTATATACCATCAGAATTTAAAGACCACCTCAGGAACAGGTTAGAGGGCTTGAATATAAACGAGCAAAGTCCAGATGAGCTGAGAGAGGATACCAAGGATATTATCCATGAGGAATGAGAAAAAAAAAATTGTCTCCTTCTGCGCTTTCTACGGAGGTGGCTGTCATCTGCCACTGGCATAATGGATGCCCTTAGACACCTGGTGAAGCCAAAGATTGTCAAAAAGAGGACCAAGAAATTCATCCCTCACCAGTCAGACCGTTATGTCAAAATTAAGCGTAATTGGCACAAGCTCAGAGGCATTGACAAAAGGGTTTGGAGAAGATTTAAGGGCCAAATCTTGATGCCCAATATTGGCTAAGGGAGCAACAAGAAGACAAAGCACATGTTGCCCAGTGGCTTCCGCAAATTCCTAGTCCACAATGTCAAGGAGCTGGAGGTGCTGCTGAAGTGCCACAAATCTTACTGTGCTGAGATTGCGCACAATGTTTCCTCCAAGAACCACAAAGCCATTGTGGAAAGAACAGCCCGGCTGGCCATTAGAGTCACCAATCCCAATGACAGACTGTGCAGCAAAGAAAATGAATAGAAAGCTTGTTTGCACATTTCATTTGTGCTAAATAAACCATAAAAACTGCCAAAAAAATTATAAAGGCAGAAGAGGAAGGAAAGATCAAGATGAGTGTCAAAAGAGACTCTGAATATTGCACGAGAGCCACCTAGCCAAAGCCAAAGGAACACATTAAGAAATCAGGGAGCAACAGAAGTGTTCAAAGAGCAGCTCAGGAAGACAAAGAAAAGTATTGTAATAAAATGTGCAAAGAGCTGGAGTCAGGAGACCAAAAGAGATGAACTCGTTCAGGATTTTTTTTTCGTTCAGGATTTTTTAAGCTGAAGGAACTAAAGATCAAGTTTAAACCTCGAATTTCAATACTTAAGAATGCTGAAGACAGAATGTTGAATGATACTGGAATCATAAAAAAAGAAATTAATTATAAAAAAAAGATGGAAGGAGTACACAGAGTCACTATCCCAAAAAGAATTGGCTGATACAGAAGTATTTCTTGAAACAACATATACGAAGAGGCAATGGTGATGAAGGAGGATGGTCAAGCTGTTCTGAAGGAATTGGCAAAAGACAAAACAAAACAACAGATCCCTAGGAATTGATGAGATGCCAATTGACATTATTTCAGCAAACAGTTACTGCCCTGGGTGCGCTCACCAGATTTTGCTAAGAGACCTTGAGGAAAACTACCTGACCAACTGACTGGAAAAGATCTGCATACATTCCCATTCCAAAAAAGGTGACCTAATGGAAACTATTGCACAACGTGACTAATACCACATATAAGCAAGACCTTGCTGAAGATTACCGAAAACTGATTGGAATATAGTACATAGGCAGAACTGCCAGTTGTGCAAGTTGGCCTTATAAGAGTCCATGGCATTAGGGACATCACAGCCAGCAATAGATGGATCCTGGATGAAAGCAGAAAGTTACAGAATAATGTCTACCTGTGTTTCAAAAGCAAAGGCATTTGAATGTGTGAATCACAACAAACTGTAGCTATCTTGAGATGAAGGGGAATTCCAGAACACTTAATTGAGCTCATGCAAAACCTATACTTGGACCAGAAAATAATAGAACAGAGCAGAGAAACTGCATAGTTCAGGATCAGAAAAGGTGTGCATCAGGGATACATTATTTCTCCATATCTTTTCAATCTACATGCAGTACAGGAAAGCTGGGCTTTATGAGAAGAAATGTGGCATCAGGATTGGAAGAAGGCTCAACAACTTATACTATGCAGATGACACAACTTTGCTTACTGAAACTGAGAAGGACATGAGACGCTTGTTGCAGGAGGTCAAGGACTATAGTCTTCAACATGAAATGAAACTCAACATCAAGAAAATAAACATTCTCACCACTGGTCAAACTGGTACCTTCAAAATAGACAGTGAAGAAAATGAGATTGATAACAACTTTAGTTTGCTACATTCCACAATCAACAATCTTGTCACCAGCAATGAAGAAATCAAAAGACATATTGAATTGGCAAAGTCTACTGTCAGCGACCTCTGCAGAGTACTGAATAGCAATGATGTCAGTCTGGAAACTATTGTGTGCCTGATACAGGACAAAGTCTTTACAATTATTTTGTATGCATCAGAGCTAGATGAAAGAATCAATGCATTTGTGTTGTGGTGCTGGAAATAAAGTGTTGAACATACCATAGACTGCCAGAAGAATAAACAGATCAGTCCCAGAGAGGATCAAAGCAAGCTGCTCCCTGGAGGAAAGGATTTTAAAGCTCTATCTCACATACTTGGGACACATGCCAGGAAAGACCTATCCTTGGACAAGAAAATCATGCTTGGAAGGGTGGAGGGACAGTGCAAGAGAGGAAGACCAAGGATGAGATGAATTGACTCAGTGACTGGGTCTGTTGGAGATGATGAGATTGGCTCAGGACAGGATATGGTTCAGAGCTGTTGTACATAGTGTTGTTAATAGTCACAGGCAACTCAACAGTTGTTGTTTACCATAAAGTTGGAACTGACCCATAGCTGACACTCCAAAGGATTTTCAGATGCAGTTAGCTGCACAGGAGGAGATTGTCCATCCTTCTCTCCTGGAGCTGCTGGTGGCCTAGAACTGTGTTCCTTTGGGATTGCAGCACAGCTTCTTGCTACTAGGCCATATCAGAGTACACACAAACACACATATATATATATATACACACACACACACACACACACACACACATACACACACACAAATTGGCAAAAAGATGAAAGTTTGGAGAAAAGATAAAAGTTTTGCATTCAAGACTTTCATTCATAGAATCACTGTGGGTTGTCTACGACTCTACAGCACTTAATAACAACAACACATATATAGAAATATTATCTATAACAATATCTATAAACTGTATATCTATATAAATTATAGAAACCATATAATCTCTCTCTCTCTGTGTTGTTGTTGTTGTTATGTGCCGTCGAGTTGCTTGCAGCTCATAGCGACCCTATGTACAACAGCGCTAAACTCTGCTCTGTCCCGTGCCAATCGCACCGTCTTAGACACTCCCATGCTGATTACCCCAGTCACTGAATCAATCCAACTCATAGAGGACCTTCCCCTCCTGTGCTGTCCTTCCACCCTACCAAGCATGATGTCCCTCTCCAAGGACTGGTCCCTCCTTACAACATGTCCAAAATATGTTAGCTGGAGCCTCAGGAACCTTGCCTCCAAAGAGTGACCTAGTTTGATCTTTTTCTAGGATGAAGCTATGTGTTTTCCTAGCAGTCCATGGTACACTCAATACTCTTCTCCAGCACCACAGCTCAAAGGTATCAATTCTCCTTCTATCCTCCTTTGTCATTTTCCAACTCTCTGATGCATAACAAGTGATTGCAAAGATCATGGCCTGTATCAGACACAGCTTAGACTCCAGAGAGACACCATTGCTCTTCAGTACTTTGGAGAGGTCCCTAACAGCAGACTTTCCCAT
>NW_006399894.1:5778045-5801668 GCF_000299155.1 Elephantulus edwardii
ATATATATAAACTGTTTACATATATAAACTGCAGGGCTCTGACAGTGCTAACAGGAATGAAACATAAATGTCAACAATGTTTCTTGTCAAAGCAGATCTGTCTGGTATTCATGAGATAAAGGCTTACTGGCAGAGCACTGTCAAACAATATATGTTTTTCAGCCTGCCAGAAAGAAGACAAGAAGTTGCTCCCTGGATAGCTGTTGAACCATGCTATATTGAAAAGACATAACATTTAAATTCTAAGACTTAAAACAGTTCCTGTGAGAGAAAACCAACTACCTTAGAGTCTGAGTCACAGTAATTCTCCATCAGCCTTCTAAGGCTGTAAATCTTGACTTGAGGAGATAACCCGTCTTTCTCTCCTGGAGCCACTGACACATTTGAGCTGCCAGCCTAAAAGTTAGCAGCACAATACTACGCTCTAAGCTGATCAGATATTGTGACATTTAAACCTCCCCAAATCTGTATTTGAAGTGAATGACGATGGTTTTTTTTCCCACTTTTGGGATCATTTTTGTGTGGGTTTCTTTTTTCTGCTTTCAATATATTTCCTTTTCTATTTCCTCATGTTTTGATTTTTATTGTGTTTGACAGGGATGGTTTGAACAGAAGTAAATCCCTTCAGTATATATGTCACAGGTTGTTTCGTGGTTTAGTAGTAAGGAGCTGTGTTTCCAACCCAAAGGCTTATGATTAGAATACATCAACCAGCTGCTCTGCAGGAGAGTCAGTCTCCTCTCATGCAATTTACTGCCTCTGACAACCTGCTAGAGTGTCACCTATGAGTTAGTTCCAATTGGATGTTACACAGCAGCAGTATATATCACAAACATCTGCACGTACACAGATACAAAACCAAGACAAAAATTACTTTTGAGTAGATTCTGACTCAGAAATCGTATATATGACAAAGTAAAGCTGCAGCAGCTTTCCAACTCTGAAAATACTTGTGGAAACAGATTATCATCTTTTTCCTGCTGAGCAGCTGGTGGAGTCAACCAACCTTTTGTTTAGCAATCAAACACATAATAACTAAAGCATCAGCCCTCTTGAAGTGGCCTTTTTAAATTTAAATTCATTTTTTAGTGTTCACTGCCTAGAGGCAGAATTGAAGTATTTGCAAGTGATTTTTTTCTGTTGTTTTGTTTTTTAAACACTTTTTAAAAAACTCAAGAAGTTTATTTTCCTTATAAAATGACGATGTTGTAATTATGTATTTTGCTGCAATTTAGGGAATACACAGGCATAAAATATACTGCATAGAAGACAGCAACAGAAAACTCAGATTAGAAAGCTGGTCGGGGTAGGCGACAGAAAGCATGCCAGTGCAAACACAGATAAAAGATGTACAAGGCCTTCAACTCACAGTCAGCTCACTGCCATGGAGTTAAGACTACTCTTAACTGAGCCCTCCAGCAGGTTTTTCAGAAGCTATATATCACAGGAGAGGAGGTTGCCAACCCTTGTCCCACAGAGCAGCTAATGATTTTGAACCACCTGTCTTTGGGTTGGCAGCACAACTCCTTACTCGTTAGTTCAATTTTCAGAACACAATCAAAGAAGGCACTGCATTACAGGGAAAATTGTTAGTGCATCTCTCCTGCCTCTGACTTTAAGTCTAAATTTAAGCAGTCACAATGTAAGAGATGGAATAGATTTTTTAATTGATCATTTGGTCCTGATAAAGAATAAGCCTTAAGACTTCGCAGATTATAGGGCAAAAATGCCAGGAGGCATACACACACAAAGGCTGTCAGAGCCAGGAACACAGAAGTAGTATGTAGATCAAGAGACATAATTCTCTCAAAATAATGGTTTTCATCAATTCCTTGGCTTTAAATTTCTGTGTGCATCAACAATATGTGAGTAATAAGTATGGTTTATATGCTATACCTCTGTTCTCTTTCATTTGACTTAATTTTTTTCCTCATGAAAAGCAAGAAATGAATTAATACAGACTGTCAGAATTGTGTATTTGCCAAATATAATCACTTAAGATACCTAATGCTAGCAGATCTTGTCCGAGTGCTAATTTAATCAAAAGTAAGTAGCTTAAAGTAGACGAAAGAGGTTAAAAAAAATGATCAAACACATACATTCAGCAATATGTCTACTAATTTACTTCTGCAGAATTTGCATCTGATAAATTTAAGGAAGTGAGAAAATAATTAAGAAACCAAGTCGAAACATGGCATGGGTAACCTGATCCTTAAACACTGTGAAAAACATATTCATGGAAACTGCCTAGAAGGAAGCAATAAACCAAATGTCTCCAAGAAAGAAGGTTAGTATTACTTGTATTATTTAGTTACTAATCTTTAGTGATGACGTCTTCCACAAAAGACCCCCCCCAAGACAATCATATAGCAAGAGAAAAAGAATTTCTTTTTCCTAATTGTTCTCAGTTAACTTTGTGTTGAGATGAGAAGTTCAATTTGGTTTTGAGGTTTGAATAAGATTAAAGAAAACTTTAAGCATTACTGTGAAAAAAAATCACCCACATCCTGTTAATTATGTAGCAGTTTTAGCTTTGAGAAATATTTTTTTTAAGAATGAGGATGTCGTTAATCACTTTTCATGAGCTTAATTATTATTCTATTAAATATTTACCCACAAAATCACTGTGAATATTTGTAAAGTTGAGATTTCTAATTAGTGTTTCTATACCATAACAATCTGGCAATTATTAGACAATATATGTAAAGAAAGAGTTCTGGTGGCGAAGTGATAAGGCGTTTTGCTGACAACCCAAAAGCATGCAGTTTGAATCCACTAGCTGTTCTCTGGGAAGAAGATGACCATTCTCCACCTGCTCAATATACAACCTCTGAAAAACCACCAAATGGCTGGCCATGAGTTAGTCTATGACTCATTGATAACACAAGAAGCAACATGTATGAATAGGGGTGGTTTGAATCTACCTCAATTGCTAGAAGACAAATCAAAGATCTTTCACTTTATTTATAGTTGCTTAAAACCAACTGAAAGATCAGCTACGAGTTGGTCCAACTGGACAGCAATGAGTGCATAATATGCAAAATATTAGGACAACTTGTGCTTTGTTAGCAATACAATATTGCCTGGGGAAAGTCATGGAAAACTGAATCCTTACTGACCATCAAAGGCTATAGTCTTCAGTCTGAATTATAACTCAACATCAAGAAAACCTGAAGTTCTCACAAGTGACCAATTAATCTACAGTATAATAAATGGAGTAAAAATTGATGTTTTCTAGGATGTTGTTTTACTTGGCTTCAAAAATCATACTCAGAAATAAGCAATTTAAAAAAAAGTTGCTTTTGACAAATCTGCTATCCAAGATCTTTTTTAAAATGGAAAAAAAAAGCAGGCTTTAAAGACTATGGTGTTGAACCATCCTTGCATACCTGTTATGAATACCACTTAGTCATGATGAATTATTTTTTTGATGTGCTTTTGGATTCTATTGGCTAGGATTTTGTTAAGGATTTTTGTATCTATATTCATGAGAGATATTGGTCTGTAGTTTTCTTTTTTGGTAATATCTTTGCCTGGTTTTAGTATTCGAGTTATGCTTGCTTCATAGAATGACTCTGGAACTATTCTTTCTTTTTAACTTTTTGAAATAATTTAAATAGAAAATCATCTCTGAATGCTTGGTAGAATTCAGCTCTCCAGGACTTTTGTTATGTGGATGTCTCTTTATGATCTTTTCAATTTCTTCTTTTGTAATGGTTCTATTCAAGTGTTCTATATCTGTCCTTGTCAGTCTGGGTAGGGGGTGTGTTTCAAGGAATTTGTCAATTCCCTCTAGGTTTTCAAGTTTATCAGAGTATAGATTTTCATAGTATTCTAATATTATAGATTTAATTTCCTCTGCTCTGTTGTGATGTCACCTCCATCATATCTTAATCGAAATTATCTGTGTCTTCTCTTTTTTTCCTCTCTTTTGTTAAGTTTACCAGTGGTTTGTAATTTTATCATATCTTAATGGAATCTTAATTGTCATATCTTAATCAAATTATCTGTGTCTTTTCTTTTTTTATTTCTCTCTCTTTTTAAGTTTACCAGTGGTTTGTAATTTTATTAGCTCTTTTGAAAAACCAGCTCCTGGTCTTAATGATGTTTCAATTGTTTTTCTGTTTTCTATCTCATTGATTTCTTTACATTGTTGGTGGGAATGTAAAATAGTACAACCATTCTTGAAGGAAGCTTGCCGCTTCCTCAAGAAGCTGAAACAGAAATTCCATATGACCCAGGTAATTCACTGTTTGAAATATACCATGAGAAAATGAGAACTGAGGCACCCAGACTTTTACACCAATCTTCATAGCAGCATTATTCGTCATCGCAAGAACATGAAAACATCCCAAATATCCAAATACAAACAAATGGATTAAGAAATTATGGTACATTTATACAATGGAATACTACACAGCATGCAGGAGCAATGATTTTTTTTAATTATTACATAATTTGGGAGGAACAGGACAGCATTAAGCTGAGTGAACTAACTCTGTCCCTCAAGGACAAATATTGTGTAAAACCATTATTGTAAAACTAATATGAGGATCCAAGGGGAGTGGGAGAATGGAAGCAGAGGGATGAGGATGTGCAGGGGAGGTCAGATTAATCATGGATTTGTACAATTTGGTGGAGGGGTGACTGATACAGGAAAAATATGATCTTATAAACAATGTATTCAAATTTTGTAAATAAACTAGTATAATAACAAAAAAGATAAAGACTCTGATGTGTCTGAGCCAAGTAATGGTGTCTTCAGATGTTTCATATGCATATTAAAGTTGGAAAAACGAAAAAAGAAGACCAAAAAAGAAATGATGCCTTTGAATTCAGTTGTTGGTAAAAAACAAACAAACAACAAAATGAAACAAAAACCACAAAACAGTGAATATATATGAAGTATAAAAAAGACCATCAAATCTATAAGACTAATGTGCTCCTTTGACACAAGATGGTTGAATTTAATGTCATATACTAATGTAAGTAATCAGGAGGGGCCAGTCCTTAGAAAAGGACATCATGCTTGGAAAAGCAAAGGGATATCAAAGAACAGGAAGACTTTAAAGAATATGAAATTAAACAGAGATTGATTTAATGCTCTCAAGAACCCCAGAGATTCATTGGGCAAAAAGTCAGCCTGTTGTACATAAGATCATGATAAGTAGCTGCAACGAAAACAGCAATATAGGCAAAATGGAGGCCTCAGAATGTAATATGTAGTGTATTTTGCTGCAAACCACATCAGCAGCTCAAATCTACCGGTTTTTTAAGGGAGAAAGATGGGCAGTCTCCTTCCATTAATATTTATATCCTCAAAAATTCAATGAAAGGTCACTATCAGTTGAAACTGAATCATGTTTTGGCTTTAACATGCAAAACATGCTGCCAAAACCAGATATTTTGTTGACATATGTTAAAAGGAGCTGTAGTAGTGGAATACTAACTGCTAACTGACAGGTGAATGGTCTATCAGCTGCTTCACTGGAAAAGATTTACCCAGTTTTAGAGACTCATTGAAGGGCTACTATGAGCTAGCATCTACTGGATGATGAGGTGTGGGACAGGGATATGCAAAGTATTGAAGCCTTAGTGCTATAGTAGGTTAAGTGTTGAACTGCAAACAGCAGTTCAAATTCATCTAAGGAGAAAGGTGAAGTATTTTCCTTTCATTAATATTTACAACCTGGGAAAATTAAAATAATAAATGACTCTTCAAGACTGTGGAATTGGTTTGTGGTTATATGCAAAATACAGAACATAAAATAATTGGGGGTATTTTTGAGGCTTGAAGACTTTTAAATATCTGAATATTAAAAAGTCATGGAAACTCTTACTGTATATGACATGACGCATGTTAGAAATGAGATTCAAATGGAATGTAGTATATATAGAGAAGAAAAATCTGACAATAATGCTTGCTGAAACAGAGGAAGACCTGAAGCGCTTGCTGCAGAAGGTCAAGGGTACAGCCTTCCATATGAATTGAAGCTCAACATAAAGAAAACAAAGATTCTCACCACTGGGCCAATTAGTAGCATCATAATAGACAATAAAGAGATTGAGACTGTTAACAGTTTTAGTTTGCATGGCTTCACAATCAACACTCTTGGTATTAGCAGCCAGGAAATCAAAAGATAAATTACATTGGGAAAGTCTGCTGTGAAGGACCTCTTCAAAGTACCGAAGAGCAATGTCAGTCTGCAGACTAAGATGTGCCCAATCCAAGTCATGGCCTTCACAATGAGTGCTATGCATCAGAAAGCTGGACAATGACTAGGGATGATAGACGAATAATTGATGCCTATGAGCAATCGTGCTTGAGAAGAGTATTGAGTGGGCTGGTAAGAGAACAAATAGGTTTATCCTGCAGAAGGAAAAGAAACAGGCTGCTCTGTAGAGGCAAGGATTCTGCACCTTCATCTGACATACTTTGGGCATGTTGCAAGGAGAGACATACTCCTTGGAGAGAGACACTATGTTTAGGAGGGTGGAGGGACAGTAAAGGAGAGGAAGACCGTGAATGAGATAGACTGACTCAGTGACTGGGGTAATGGGGTAAATGTGTCAGAGACAATAAGGTTGGCTCAGGATGGAGCAGGGTTCAGAGCTGTTGTACATAGGGTCGCTATAATTCACAGATGACTAGACAGCACATAACAACAACAACATTTGAACTGTGACTTTCTGAAGATATTCTTTCATTTGAAATTGAGAATGAAATCCATTTTTCCTATCCTATTCTGTGTCCATCTATAACATATCATCTGTCAGTTTGCCTTCCTGTGATGGCATTCATGTTGTTCTGACACTGATAGCTATGCCATAGACATTTAATAAACCAGCAGAGTCATTCAGGGTAAACAGATTTCAGATGATTTTCCAAGCTAAGACCAAGTCCAGAGAAAACCTGGTGATGCACTTTCAAATATTAGACAATAAAGGGCCTTTAAATCACAATGAAATATCTTCTGAAATACTTTTGGCTTCAGAAATACATACTTCTTAGGAAGCACTCAAAATACAAAGTGAAACAGACAATGGTTATTGTTGTTGTTGTTGTTGAGTATCAGTTAATTGCATAGGAGGAGATTGTTCATCTTTCTTCTTAGGACAATTGGTCTAATGGTAGAATCTTTGTTTTCTTGTTGTTGAAATGCAATACACATTGAAGACTTCAGTCCTTGGCTTTCTGCAGAATATGCTAAGTCTTCCTCAGTTTCAGCTGTTGTTGTTGTTGTTAAGTGTTGTTGTTGTTAATTGGGGAGCTCCACCAAACACTGTCCACCATGGGTAACCACTCACGCATTTGACACATCAGTGTCACAGTGTTCAGCTTCACAGCAACCACGAGTTACCTCTCTGGTAACTTTGGTTTGGCAAATCACAATTTGGGAATGATATAAGACTGACTAGTAAATAGTTCCTTCTATTGTACATAAAGTCTCTGTGTTGGTGATGACTTGACAGCAACAAACAACAATAGTTCTTTGTTAATATTTGTCATTGAGTCCCCTATGTCTCATAGCAATCCTATGAACAATAGCTCTGAACCCTCTCCTATTTTAGGCCAATCTCACTGTCTCTGATTCACTTTTACTCATTGTCACAATCACTGTGTCAATCTACCTTATCTAAAATCTTCCTCTCTTGCACTATGCCTCTACCATTTCAAGCATAATGTCCTTCTCCAGGGACTGGTCACTTTTGGCAACATGTTCAATATATATGAGCTAGAGCTTCAAAATCCTTGCCTCCAAGGAGAAATCTGGTTTCTACTCTTCCTAAGATGTACCTGTTTGTTCTCTTGACAGTCTATGATATATATTCAGTAGTCTTCTCTGGGACCAGAACTCAAAGCCATTAATTATTTTTCTGTAATCCTTAGTCATTGTCAAGCTCTCTGATACATAGCAAGTAATTGAGAAGTTCATGGTTTGGATCAGATGCACCTCAGTCTCTAGACAGGCATTGTTGTTCCTTAGGACTCCGGAGAGATCCCTGACAACAGGCTTTCCCAAAGTAACTTGTCTTTTGATTTCCCAACTGCTGGTGCGAAGAGCATTGATTGTGGACTTGAATAAGATGAAATGGTTAACGAGCTCAATCTTCTCCATCTATCATTGTGCTGAAAATTGGTCTGCTGGTAGAATCTTTGTTTTCTTGTTGTTGAAATGCAATACACATTGAAGATTTCAGTCCTTGATTCTCTGCAGAATATGCTTAAGTCTTCCTCAGTTTCAGCTGTTGTTGTTAAGTGTTGTTGTTAATTGGGGAGCTCCACCAAACACTGTCCAACATGGGTAACCATTCGTGCATTTGACACATCAGTGTTATAGTGTTCAGCTTCACAGCAACCACGAGTTACCTCTCTGTACAGCAAGTGGACAGACCAGAGCTATACAATCTAGAAGAATATTTCACCAAAAACAATTAAAAATAGGCCGCTGATTAGAGTCATCCACCTTTGGCTTGGTAGCATCACTTTCTGCTCACTAGGCCACCTGACCTTTCTTTATGCTAGTGTTGTTAAGTGCCGTCGAGTTGTAGGCGACTCATAGCGACCCTATGAACAAAAGTCCTGGACACGTGTATAACTTTCATCCTTTCTCCAGGTTCATAGGGTTTCCAGAAGCAAGCTATTTTGGAAGTGGATGCCTCTCCTGCTTCCAACTTTCAGCTAGCAAGAATAAATTGTCTGCATAAAGCCAGTGATTGAGGAGTTTTCTTCCAATCCTGATGCTACATTCTTCTTCATAGAAAATCCAGATAAATGAATGATCTGTTCCTCATTTAGATTTTTAAAGTATGCAGAAATGACACGCGCCTGATGAATTTTTTTCTTGATTTTGAACCATGTAGTAGGTTTTTCCATGCTCTGTTCTGGTGAATGCTTCCTTGTCTAAGTACAGGTTTCACATGAGCACAATGAAGTGTTAAAAGATTCACTTTCTTCTCAAGATTGGCCATAATTTGTTTTTATTTACACAGTCAAAGACCTTTGCATAGTCAAGAAAACGCGAATAGACATTTTTCTGGTATTTTCTGCTTTCAGCCAAGTTCCATCTGACATTTCCAATGACATCCCTTGTGCCATGGCCTCTTCTAAACCCAATTTGTATTTCTGGCAGCTCTTGATCAATGTACTGCTCCAGTCATTTTTTGGATAATCTACAGTAGGATTTTGCTTACATGTGATATTAGAGATATTGTTTTATGATCTCCACACTTAGTTTGATCTCCTTATTTGGGAATAGTAATAAATATGGATCTCTTTCATTCAGTTGCCCAGGAGTTGTCCTCCAGATTTCTTGACACAAACTGGTGAATATGTCCAGGGTTACATCTGTTTTTTTAAAATATGTAAACTGAAATTCCATAAATTCCAGGGTCCTTCTTTCATTATGATTCCTTTAGTACAGCTTGAATTTCCTCCTTCATCATTGCTTTTTGATTGTATATTATTTCATGAAATGCTTTTGTGCTAGCCAGTTATTTTTGGTACAATGACTCTGTGTACACCTTCCATCTTTTCTTGATGTTTCCTGGATCATTTAATATTCTGCTCATAGCATCTTTAAGCATTGTAATTCAAGGCTTGAATTTGTACTTCAGTTCCTTCAGCTTAAGACAAGCTGAGCGAATTCACCCCTTTTGATTTTATGACTCCAGCTCTTCGCACATTTCACTGTCTTCCTGAGCTGCCCTTTGATATCTTCTGCCCAGCCCCTTATCTTCCTCATTTCTTCCCTTTGTTTTTCTGACATTGACCTCAATCTTCTCTTCTTCCCCTGTCTTAGTAATAATCCTTTGCATTCTTCATGGATAATATTTTTAATACCATTCCATTGATCATCTGGTTTTCATTCTCTAGTGTTCAAGGCATCAAACCTGTTCTTGAAATGTTTTGTTAGGTTTGTTGTTGTTGTTGTTGTTGTTTTTAAAAATAAAGGGGGAGTAGACTGAAGGTCATATTTGGGTTAGGAATTTGTTTTCATTTTCTTCCGCTTCAGTTTGAACTTGTACATGAGTAGTTGATGGTCTATTCCACAGTCACAATCTGCCATAATTTTCATACCTGATACTGAGTTTCTCCAACAATTCTTTCCAAAGCTTTAAATTTGACTACAGTTTATCCCATCATATGTACAGTTGTCCTCTATTTTTTTAAAGAGACATTTACAATGAGTAATAATTGTACGTGTAATAATTGACTTCAAAAGCTAAGAATGAAAAAGTGAGGTAAAATGGGGTCAAATTCATAGTAAAAAACAAAACAAAACAAAAAACAACAAAAAACCAAACCAAAACATTTCTAAATTCATCTGGAATTATAATGTTTGAGTGACAGGATGATATCCATATGCATATAAGGAAAGCCTGTTAACATCACTATCATTAAAATACATGCACTAACAACTAAAGCGAGAGAGGAGGAAATGGAATATCTCTACCAACTTTTGAAGTCAGAAATAGATTACACATGCAACTAAACTTATTTATAATTGGTGGCTAGAATGCAAATGTTAGAAGCAAAGAAGAAAAAGGAACACTAGTTAAATAATATAGACTTGTGACAGTAATGACACTGGAGATAGAGTGAGAAAAATTTGTACAATTATTACTCATTGTAAATGCCTCTTTAATAAAATAGAGGACAACTGTACATATGATGGGATAAACTGTAGTCAAATTTAAAGCTTTGGAAAGAGTTGTTGGAGAAACTCAGTATCAGGTATGAAAATTATGGCAGATTGTGACTGTGGAATAGACCATCAAAGATTTTGAAGCTCTTTCTTGCCTACTTTGGCAACTTCTAAGAGAGGACTGGTCCTCAGAGGGCATCATGTTTGGAAAGTTGGAGGATCAGTGCAGGAGAGAAAGACTGGATGAAATGAGTCGACATAGCGACTGGGGTAGTTGGGGTAGATGTATTTGAGACAGTGAGATTGGCTCAGTATAGAGCAGAGTTCAGAACTGTTGTTCATAGGGTCACTATGAGTTACAGTTGACTTGACAGTACATAACAACAGGAATGATATGAAAATGGATACTTAAAATACTTGCCATGACCATTTAAAGTTTATGCTATAATAGAGAACAGTGTTAGTATGTAATATATTGTTGAGCTTCCAAATTAAGACAGACTAGAAAGAAGGATTGGCCATCTATTTATTAATTAACAGGCCTTTGAAAACCCTGTAATGAAATAGAGCACACTTAGACTAATTGAAATAGGATTGCAGGGTGAGCCCCAATATTGAAATATACAAGTGAAAAGGAACAGTTTCAAATTGCTACTAATAATTCTAATGTGGTATGCTAGAAATAAGAATGTAGGAAAATTAGGGTGTTATTAAAGAAGTGGAATGTATAAATACAACATAGTAAGCATTGATGAGCTGAGATATATTGGTATGGTCCTTTTTGAATCAGACAATCATATGATCTATTATGCTAAGAATGAAAAAGTGAGGTAAAATGGGGTCAAATTCATAGTAAAAAACAAAACAAAACAAAACAAAAAACAACAAAAAACCAAACCAAAACATTTCTAAATTAATCTGGAATTATAATGTTTGAGTGACAGGATGATATCCATATGCATATAAGGAAAGCCTGTTAACATCACTATCATTAAAATATATGCACTAACAACTAAAGCGAGAGAGGAGGAAATGGATTATCTCTACCAACTTAACATAATAGATCATATGATTTCTGGGGTATTGTGAAAATTATGGCCTGGGTCAGGTGCATTATTAGCGTTAGGTGTCTCTAGACTGATATTATTGCTTTTCAGAAATCTAGAGAGGTTCCTGTCACATATTATAATGTACACTTTAGGGAACACTGATTTTCATTGAGTGGGTACTTGATATTATATATAATAGCCAGAACTGAGGAGTCAAAAAGAAGGTACCAGAATTAGAAGTGACAGCTAATGTAGTCTTGTTGTATACCATCGAGATAGAACTGACCCACAGCTGACCCTCCAGTGGGTTTTCAGAAGCAGTTATTTGCTAAGGAGGAGATTGCCCACACTTCTTCCACAGAGTAGCTGGTAAAACTGAACCTTGTGCCTTTGGTATTGCAACACAGTCTCCCACCGCTAGTCCACCATGTATTTAATATGCATACATTTATATTTTTGGAAGCAGGAGTGGCATCCACTTTGTAAACAACATGCCTCTGGAAACTATTAACTTTGATAAATAATGATATTTATAGAAAGGCTTCAGGCCTTTTGTTCATAAAGTTGCTATGAGTCATGCTCTACTTGATGGCAATCAGCAACAAGTGCAATGTATTTATATGTGAATATATAAACTTCAAAAATGAAATTTCCATTCATCTCACTTTTATACTATGTACCGTATTCTTCGTGTTTATTCCCCAATTATTTCAGTCATTTCTATTTTTATTTTACACTTCATAATGTTCATAAGAATATATAGTCAAAATATAGGCAGAATTGAAAATAATCCCCTGTTTAAGAACTGAGAGTTTTCACTTGAACTAGAAATATATGCCTCAATGTGTTCATAACTGTCTCTTTTAAGAATAGCATGTTACTGAGAAGAAATGTTTTGACAACACAGCCAGCTTGCAAAGGTTAGGTAATAATTGCACTGCAGATTGCAGTTCTGTTTGTAGGGCAGGAAGAGTACAAGTGAGTTCACTACAGGTGGAGATAAGAGGCGGAGGGTATTCAATCACTGTTTCCTGTTTCTTCAGTTGTACATACTTTTATTTTTCCCTTTCTCAAAACTGATCTTTATTTTGCCCTAGTGTAAAGATAATGAAGTCCCTCTCATAATTCCATTATCCTTGTGCTGCAGTAGAAGGATGACATATATTAACTAAAATCCAAACACTTATTCACAGCATAAATCTGTCATTATTCTGGAACAAAATATTTCCCCCAACATTCCAGAGTCTTTTTGGAGCTTGCCAAATCATCCCTTTGTCTTCTGCTTGAGATCTATAATAATATACTTGTGAAAATGATATTTAAGCAAAGAAAGCAAGGTTGATCAATTGAAGCTGGATTATTACAATTTCTTATTCCATTTTTTAACTTCCCAGACTAAATAATGTAATGGGAAATGGCGTTTTACTAATATATTAGGAAATTAACTCAAGTCAACGTTGAGTTTTAACTGAGGAATTAGATATAGGACTGCTTGATCATTTCTGGGATGCCAATTTGTCAATAGAATTATAAATCAGAGGAATATAAAAAGAATTTTCAAGAATTTTATATGTAGGTGCCAAAATAATTAAGGCAGTTAGATGAAAACTGTAATGTTACTATTTATTTTCAATAGTTACAGGTATTCATTTAGACTTTTGGTTTGGTGGACAGGTGGTTCACAAGGAAATCTGCTGGAGGGAATACTATACAAATTATAGAGAACTGGGGTTCACTATTAGCATCTCAGACTCAGTGAATTTGGGGAGAAGCCCAAAATTTAACTCTGATGATCTGATACCATTAGTAAAAAATAAAGAGCTTTGGTGGACTGGTAGTGAGAGGCCACACTACATACCTGAAGGTACACGTTTGAATCCACCAGGTGTCCCATTGAAGAAAGATGGGCAATCTCTTCCCATGTGATTTGAACCTCTGCAAACCCACAGTAGGGTCAGCTATGAGTCTGACCTGACAACATATTACAATAGGAATAACACTCTAGGTAATGCTGATGCTGCCATTTTCAGGACTACAATTTGAAGATGCAAGAAGTTAGTCAGGGATAGAAGAAAACCTTGTTCTTGTTGTTGCTGTTAGGTGCCATCAAGTCGAGTAGAACTCATAGTGACCCTATAAACAAAAAATCCAAATGCTGCTCTGTTCTGGACCATTCTCACACTTTTTGACACATAAGATCACATTGCACACCACAACAAGATAAAGGTAAATAATCCAGTTGAAAAATGGGCACAGGATGTGAACAGATGCTTCACCAAAGAAAACATTCAGATGGCTAACAAGCACATTAAGAATTGTTCAAAATCCCTAGCTCCAAGAGAGATGCAAATCAAGACAACTATGAGATATCATCTCACCCCAGTCAGAATAGCAAAATTTAACAGAACCACAAGCAACAAATGCTGGCAATGTTGTGGAGAAACTGGAACCCTTGTTCACTGTTGGTGGAAGTATAAACTGGTGCAACCACTGTGGAAAGCAGTATGGCATTTTCTCAAAAAGTTGCAAATAGAAATATCATTTGACCCAGCAATTCCATTACTGGAAATGTACCCCAAAGAGGCCATAACTGACACCCAAGCAGATATATGCGCACCCATGTTTATTACAGCTTTGTTCACAATAGCAAGGAGTTGGAAACAACCTAAATGCCCATCAACAAAAGAATGGCTAGAGAAGCTCTGATATATTCACACAGTGGAATACTATACTGCATTGAAAAGCAAGGAACTCATACAATATTGCACAAAATTGGTGATCCTGGAGGACATTATACTGAGTGAAGTATCTCAGTCACAAAAGGACAAATACTGCATGTTGCCACTGTTTTAAAACAGGACTGACAACGCGGTTGGGGGGAGACTGAGAAAGATGGGATAAATAATGTATACTGCATTGAAACAGATGAGGGAATGAACTGCCTAAAATAAATATATGAGTAAGTATTATTTGCAGGACAACAGTACAGAATAAAAGGTGCATAGCAAAGTGGACAGGGGGTTGGGGGTAGGGAAATTGTGCAACGGTGAAATATTTCTTTTTAAAGAGAAAAGTGAACTTGGGGGGAGGGAGGAAATTGTGCAACAATGAGTGGAAATCCAAATTTTCTGTAAACTTTCAATAAAACTCTCAATTAAAAAGGAAAAACAAAAACATGCCTTTGGAATTGCAGCACAGCTTCTTGCCACTAAACCACCAGAGCTCCCTGTGGATTAAACTCCCAGAGGAATGCTGTCTTAGAGTTGGCAGGAAAACACTCGAAGGGCTAGGCTGGCAGAGTTGCCTTGTTTCCAAATAGAAATAATAAAAAATTGTATATCACTTGCAATACATAGTAAATGTATGACTAAAAATAAGAAAATGTGTAAGTAAACATATGGCAAATTCTGGATAATTAATACAAATGTATTATTATCTTTATTCTCCAAATACTCAATAGAATACAAAACTGATTATTTTTTTCACTTTATAAATAAATATTCATTACTTTCAAAGATTGCCAGTCATTTTCCTCTACACTAGTGACTGAGGATGGGATGGGATATTAGCTTTATTATCAAAGAAGGACTTCTTACCCATCCACTTCTACCTACTCCCTTCAACATCTATCTCCAATTGTCCAGTTCTTGATCTGATAGCTTGTATCTGAAGTTTTCTTGGCTTCTGTGATTCCAAACAAGTCAACTGCTGAAAATTCCTTATGCTGTGACCAATGTCTCTTAAGTTTAGTGGTAATGTTTTGAAAGCAAGGGTGATGTGTCCTGTAGAACTGGTGTATAGATTGTTTTTCTTTTTCTTGGCCTAAGGGCCAAGAAAGACTGGATGAGATCTATATTTGTTTCCGTTTCAAAGACAGGTGACCCAACAGAGTGAGGAAATTATAGAACAATATCATTGGTTTCACATGCAAGAAAGATTCTACTAAAGGTTATCCAAAAATAACTGGAACAAGTACATCAGCAGAGAACTGCCAGAAGTCCAGGATGGGTTTAGAAGGGGACGTGGTACTAGGGATATTGTAGCTAATGTTAGATGGATCTTAGCTGAAAGCAGGGAGTACCAGAAGAATGTCTATCTGAGTTTCCTTGATTATGCAAAAGTGTTTGACATGTGGATCATAACAAACTATTGCTGACTCTGAGAAGAATGGGAATCCGAGAACACTTGATCATGCTAACAAGAAACCTATACATGGACCAAGAGGCAGTTGTTAGAACAGAGCAAGGAAAAACTGCATGGTTCAAAATTGGAAAGAGTGTATGACAGGAATGTGTCCTATCTCCATACCTTTTCAATATGTATGCAGAACAGATTACCCAGGAGGCTAAGCTCTAAGAGGAGAAGTGTGGCATGCAGATTGGAGGAAGATCTATCAATAATTTGCGTTATGCAGATGACACAACCTGGCTTGCTCAAACTGAGGGGGACCTGAAGCACTCGCTGCAAAGGGTCAAGGACTGCAGCCCTCAATATGGATTGAAGCTCAATATGAAAAAGACAGAGATTCTCACCACTGGACCAATTGCAGCATCAGGATGGATGGTGAAGAGATTGAGATTGTTCACAACTTTAGTTTGCTTGGCTCCACAGTCTTGGCACTAACAGCCAGGAAATTAAAAGACGTATTGCAATGGGAAAGTCTGCTGTGAGGGACCTCTCCAAAGTACTGAAGAGCAATGGTGCCACTGTGGAGACTAAGGTGCATCTGATACAGGCCATGATCTTTGCAATCACTTGTTAGGCATCAGAGAGTTGGACAATGACTAGGGAGGATAGAAGGAGAATTGATGCCTCTGAGCTGTGGTGTTAAGAAGAGTATTTAGTATACCATGGACTGTTAAGAAAAGAAACAGATTCATCCAGGAGAGGGTTAAACTGGGCTGCTCCTTGGAGGCAAGGATTCTGAGGCTTCATCTGACATACTTTGGACATGTTGTAAGGAGGGACTGGTCCTTGGAGAGGGACATCATGCTAGGTAGATTAGAGGGACAGCGCAGGAGAGGAAGGCCCTCTATGAGGTGGATTGATTCAGTGACTGGGGTAATCGGGATGGGTGTGTTGGAGGCAATGAGATTGGCACAGGATAGAGCACTGTTTAGGGCTGTTGTACATCAGCACATAACAACAACTACATCAAAGAAGGGCAGGAGAACAATGGGCAATCTCCTCACATGTGATTTACTGCCTCTGAAAAGGGTCAGCTATGGGTTGGTTCTAACTCGATGGTACACAACAACATCAAAAAAGGTCTTTGGGAACCTATCATTTGTATTATTTTTAAAAAGTATGTTATTACATTAAAAAATGTTTGTGGATAAAATACTTGTCTATAATGTTTTCAACATAATTCTTTCCTGTGTGTCAAAAATTTAGCACAATAAATATTATTGTATTTAAGTTTATGATTAGACTAGAGATTTTAAAGAAAACACATTAAGAACAGATAGAGTTTAAAATACAACTTATCAGTCTGTTATGTAAAGAGCAAAGGAGAGAAAATGAAACCAAGCCTCAGTGAGAAAATTGGTCTACAATACAAAGAATTTAAATCAACCAGAGCCTCTCTCCACTCCGAGACCAGAACATGATGGTGCTCAGTTACCACTTAAATATTTTTGCTCAAGTCTGAGTAGATGGGTCCTGATAGGAGAGGAAAAGGAACTAAATTCTTGAAAAATCTAAACTTAATTCTACTTATTAAGGCTAGAATACTATGTGAAAATATTGTCTGAAGATACTTAATAAACCTTAAATGGAAACTAGAGCCTGTGGCCATTTTTACGTAAATGATAGACTGGTTCATAACAAAAAAGAGAATTTTAAGTGAGACTTGATAATTACTCACTTGGAACGGAGGCTCAGAGAAAGAGAGCAAGACTCTCAACAAAATAGATTGACACAGACTGTATGTATGCTCGAGCACATCAGAGGTCATGAGCACACAGGTTAGGACAAAGCTTAGCTCTACCATTAATAGGGATATTGTGAGTTACAGTTGGCTCAATGGCACCTAACAACACCATTAATCATCATCTACATGCAACCAAATGAACAGCAATTTTAAAGCAAAGATGGAAGGGTTAGGAGACAAGGAATCAGATTACTGGAAATGAAGCATACAGAATAGAACTGGGGAGAATGTTTATAATTATGACAAATGTAAACAATGGCAATGAGAAAAACCTATGCTTTACTTATTAAATGGGAACCTACTTTGTTGTGTGACATTTCACCAACCACATAATAAAATACCAAAAAAAGGGAAAGACAAAGGATTTTATTAATTCTGTAATGAAACTTTTCTTACAGAATGGAAAGAATAAGACAATATTATTTCTTAAATGAGTGAATTGATGTTAAAGTCACACACACTGTATGGAAGATTCTAGAGATGCAGCCTAAGTAATAGACTGAATTTATGTGACCTATCTATACGTGGAATCTGTAAGTAATGTCAATTATTACAGTGTTCAATTCCTACTCAAAAGGTCTAAAATTCACTTCTATCCAGAGTTGCCACAAATTAGAGGCCTGACTTTCTATTTCTGAAAACAAACAAAAAACCCTACTTATTTAAATCCTATGGAGAACAGTTCTGACACCTCTGAGTTAGAGTCAATTCTTCAATTCAATGGCATTTAGTTGCTTTTATGGTTTTTCTTTTGTTTTAGTATGAGAAGCCATGTTGGATGGTACATAAATCTATTCTATGCACTCATAATTAGGGACATTTCTATACTGGTTTTAGAATATTGATGAGGGTTTTAAAAGATATACTAATTTTTAGAATATTTGAGAAGTTGAGTTTCCGAATAAATCAATCACTCTTGAAAAAAATAGAATCAGAACAAAATAAAACAAAAGAGACAAAAGATATTTCAATTAAACTGATTTCACTAATGCCTGAGAAAGAAAACTATTTCTCTATGAGAAAACAAACCTTTCTAATAACTAGAGACATTGCAGATTCTTATACACTGAACTTAGCTCAGAACAGTCTTCCCTCAAAAAAAAAAATTTAAGTTCTTACCTTTGGTTCTTTCCCCCTAGTATCTTAAAAAACATGAGCATATTCAGTGGATAGCATATCTGATTAGGCTATAGATTTGGATTTGCCAAATAGTCTGCAGGAAGTAGTGCCACTAACACAAATGTGGTTTGAATCCATCAGCAGCTCAGTAGGAGAAAGATGGGAAATCTCTTCTGGTAAGATTTACAGCCATGCATATATCCATTAGAAGATTTGCATTGAGTGGGTTCTGACTCTAGGGCAATGAATATTTACATAAGTAATACAATAATATTCTCTGAAGACTAAAATTCTTTATTTTCCTATGTACTTCAGATTAAGGTTTAAATTGTGAATGTCTGTAGCATCATAATTTTTAATGTCTTATTTTTATATTTTGAGGGTTCATTATTTTATTTTGGGGAAAATATTATTGTCGTCATAACTTCAGAGTTAATTGTGCTCATGCGGAACTTATACCTGGACCAGGAGGCTGTTGTGCAAACAGAATGGGAAACGGCATGGTTTAAAATTGAGAAAGTGCACCAGGATTATATTTTCTCTCCATACCTATTCAATCTATATGCTGAGCAAATTATTCAAGAAGCTAGAATCTATGAAGAGAAGTGTGGCATCAGGATTGGTGGGATACTCATCAATAACCTGTGTTATGCTGAAGACACCACCTTGCTTCCTCAAGTGAACAGAGTTTGAATCACTTTTTGCAAAAGATCAAGGAAGGCAGCCTTCAGTATAGATTTTATTTCAATGTTAGGAAAACAAAGATTCTTATCACTGGACCTAGGGGCAGCATCATGATAGATGGAGAGGAGCTTGAAACTGTCAACAGCTTCATCTTGCTTGGATCCACAATTAACACCCTTTGTCAGGAAATAAGGAGACACATTGCACTGGGAAAATCTGCATTTAGGGACCTCTCCAAATTATTGAGGGGTAACAATGTCAGTTTGAGGACTAAGGTGCATCTGGTTCAGGCCATCGTCTTTCTAATTACTTGCTGTGCATCTGAGAGCTGGACAATGAATGATTGCCAAAAAAGAATTGATGCTTTTGAGCTGTGGTATTAGAGAAGAACATTGTACATCCCATGGAAATGAAACATATCTTGGAGAGGGTCCAGTCAGAGTACTCTTTGAAGGCAGGAATGATAAGGCTTTGCCTCACATACTTTGGGCATGTTGTCTATTCCGTGAAGAAGGACATGATGCTAGGAATGGTGTAGGAAGAAGAGGAAGACCCTTGACCAAGTGGATTGATTCTGTGACAGCTGCATTGTCTGGTGTGTCAGGAAGTGTGAGGATGATTCAGGATAGAGCGGGGTTTAGATCTTTTTGTTCGTAGAGTTTCTGAGTCATACTCCACTCAATGGCACTTAATAGCAACAATAGCAGCATAATTTCTGTTGACTGAAAGCATATTGTATTCCACATGCCATTTTAGAATCATCAGTAGGTTGTATGTAAATATAGATGGTCAAGGAAAGAAAATTATTATTCTACAAATTTTGTTATTTCTTTATGTGTGTGTGGTTTAAAAAAAAAAAAAAAACCCAAACAACCCAACAAAACAATATCAGTCAATGAGATAGTAGCTAAATGTCTGTCTTTGTATCAGTCTTTCTCTCTTTCTGTGTTTCTTGTACTCACACAACCTAAGGAAAAAATTAAAAAAGAAAAAAATACAACCTGACAGAAAAGCACTCCCACAGGGACAATGATCTACAGACTGAACACCAGTTTCTGAATTCAAGAATAGTTGAGAAGACACTTGTAACATATTAACAATTTCCTTAGAAGTAAGAAGTGTCAGATTCTATCGCTTAGAATTAGGAATGGCATTTAAAAGAGTTGTGCTCTAGACTGCAGTTTCCAACATGCCAGAAAGATCTCCTGAACTTATGTGACATTTAAAAGATAAAGAAATATAACTTCAGTCTTCTGCTACTCAGTAATTCTTCGGCACTTGAAAAATATTTGTGAAATACTCTTGCAAAACAAAATTCATAAGCACAAAACATTTCTGTCACAGGACTCAAAAGGGAAAAAGAGACAAAAACAAAGATGTGTGTCAATCTTCATGACATTCAGATTTGTTATACTGGGATGAACAGTGTTAGTAAACTGATTCCAGTTTTAACATTACACATCTTTACATTGATGTATTCATTTTCTTTGAATTTTTTATCATGGAAATAAATTATTCCTCTAATGATTAGAGAAAATTTCTTTTGGCAGTTGTACTACATCATTAAAATGAACATCATTTGATTAATCATTCAAAAAAATTAAAGAATCAGCATACATTTGTAAAGTGCGTTTGGGATAGTACTAATAACATGGTAAGAAGCTCTGATGATACAGTGCTGCTGACCTTAAGGCTAAGAGTTCACAGAGTTCAGGTGTTGTACGGGAGAATGTTGGTTGCTTCCTCCCTTAGAGATTTATAGCCATCATGATTTGGGATTGACTTGATAGCAATGAGATATTTGGTAACAACACAGTACCTATAACAGACTATTGTTGTTATGCATTGAGAAGTTGACTACGACTCATTTATACACAATAGCTCTGAACCCTGTCATACCTTGAGCCAATGTCACTGTCTCTGAAATCTCTACTCCCATTACCATGCCAATCCATTTTTTTCAGGGTCTTCCTCTCTTACGCTTTCCCTCGATTATTCAAAGCATGATGTCCTCGTATAAGGACTGGTCCATTCTGGAAACATGCCCTAGGGATGTGAGATGGAGCATCAAAATCCTGGCCTCCAAAGAGCAACTTGGTTTCAATCTTCCAAGAAAAATCTATTTGTTCTCTTGGTAGTCCATAGTATGCTCAATGCTTTTATCAAGCACCACAACACAAAGACATTGATTCTTCTTCTGTTATCCTTAGTCATTTTCTAGTTCTCTGATACATAGAAAGCAATTGTGAAAACCATGGCCTGGATCAGGCAAACTGTAGTCTCCAGACTAATATTGCTCTTTGGCATTCTGGAGAGGTCTCTCATGTCAGATTTAGGTAATGTAGTTTGTCTTTTGATTTCCTGACTGCTGGTACCAAGAGTATTGATTGTGGAGCCAAGTAAAATGATCTATGTACATTATAAAATATAAACTTAAAAATTCACAAAAATATAAAGGAATTCATTTTCATCAATATTTGTATGTTGTTGTTATGTGCCATCGAGTCGCCTGTGACTCATAGTGACCCTATGTACAACAGCCCTAAACTCTGCCTTATACTGTGCCAATCTCACCATCTGTGACACACCTGCCTCCATTATTACCCCAGTCACTGAATCAATCCATCTCATTGAGGATCTTCCTCTCCTGCACTGTCGCATGATGTCCCTCTCCAATGACTGGTCCCTCCTTGCAACATGTCCAAAGTATGTCAGACGAAGCTTCAGAATCCTTGCCTCCAAGGAGCAGCCTGGCTTCACCCTCTCCAGGACAAACGGATTTGTTTTCCTAGCAGTCCATGGTATGTTTAATACTCTTCTCCAACACCACAGTTCAAAGGTATCAATTCTCCTTCTATCATCCCTAGTCACCGTCCAGCTCTCTGATGCATAGCAAGTGATTGCAAAGACCATGGCATGTATCAAGTGCACCTTAGTCTTCAAACTGACATCTTTGCACTTAAGCACTTTAGAGAGTTCTCTAACTGCAGGCTTTCCCATCACAATACATCTTTTAATTTTCTAGCTGCTGGTGCCAAGAGTGTTGACTGTGGATTCAAGCAAACCAAAACTGTGAACAATCTCAATCTCTTCACTATCCATCATGACACTGCCAATTGGTCCAGTGGTGAGAATCTTTGTTTTCTTCATACTGCGTCTCAATCCATACCTAAGACTACAGTCCTTGACCTTTCACAGCAAGTGCTTCAGGTCCTCTTCAGTTTCAGAAAGCAAGGTTGTGTCATCTGCAGGTATTTTTTTACCTTTTTAAAATTTTGCTTTCAAAATAACTTCTAGAGTTTGATTGACTAAATACATTCCCACATTCTCAAATATTGATCAAAATTGATGAAAAAATTGTTTATTTATACTTTATTGATGATGGCATATTGAATATATCATAGTTTACTGGTTTTGCTTTTGTTTTTTTACATTTTTAGGGCGGAGCTATATTTTAAAAGTTTCATAGCAATGTGAATGCAGAAATGTTTTAGGTTGACTCCAAAGTATCCAATTTAGTTTTCACTATATCTATAAAACTAGTCTTTGTCTGGGTGTTTAAGGTTTATAATTCAAAATGTCTTCTCTAGCAAAGGTTAACTGTTTATTTTGTTCTGAAGTATTTTTTTTATATTAAGGAGAAAGGCTATAGATAAGGTCCCTTATATAGAAAAGCTCCCTTATATAGGTACCTCATTTTACTAGAGGCTTAGATAAGCAAATGGGACCTCAGTGTTCTCTTTTTGGGATTCCTTCCTTCAACTGATAGTCTATAATGCTCATAAGTCTTTTAAAAACAAACTTGCATACTCATAGTCATATGTGTCATTCCCCTGTAGGATCTTAGACTCTGGGAGATGTCCCAACAAACAACTAAACTCAAGAGCTAGAAAACTGAACAAAAGAGAGGCTATTGATGTCAGAAATCACGGATTTATACAACAAACCAAGCATTTGTGACAACATTGAGACTGCACTTCTTATAAACTGATCTGCTTCTATTCTAAGCAGAATGAATTATGAATACATTTGCTATCAGAAACAGGATTCTTTGAAAAAATTCCAAACTCATGGAAAAGTGGGATTTTGTAAGTATAATATTTTTGAGGTTTGGAAATTGTTGTTAAAATAACCATATTTGCTACTAAAATAGAAAGAAAAACTAAGAAGTTTTTGGCCTGAAAGAGCAC
>NW_006399894.1:5801798-5823713 GCF_000299155.1 Elephantulus edwardii
GATTCACTTTTATGGATATCACTATTTTTACCATACAGAAATGTTGAGATATATTGTATATAATTAAGGTTTTCATTGTTTTAATATTAAGATATATGATATAAATTATTATTCGATAACGTGAATCTTGAAAGTGTACACAACTGCCCTCTGGCTGATTGTCTGTACTAAATGGGAAAGATTTGCTAGCAGAAATGCTTGTTGAAAGTAGTAGAACTAGAAGGTGGGGGGCTTAGGCTGAGGGAAGATTAAGCTCCACTCAGTACCCTAAACATTATTTACATTTGAATGGATTTATAGATCTTCCTTAGACTTTTATTTAAAGATATGTTCATTTGAGAAAGAGAAAAAGAAACTTTCTCCTTTTAAAACTGGAAGTTTGGTTTCTGAAGAAGAGTATGTTTGGCACTCAATCAGAGCCTGATCCCATGCTGGAAAAGTTAAAAGGAGCTGGTGATTATGCTAACTCATGGTGATCACGTGGGTCAACTGGAGTAGAATTAAAAGGCATGAGGCAATGAAGAGACAGGCTGACCTTGGCCATGTTCTATTAGCACTGTTGAGCTATCATGCACAGATGAATAAATGAGTAGAAAAGGTTTGCTGGCTTGAAGATCAGGGAGTCATGAGGATCTCTGATTTGCTGACTTGGCCCCATATGGGTGCTAAGGCTGAGTGAAGGGACCAGTGGTCTAGAACACAGTAAGAAATGTAAACTCCTGAGTTTGCAGATGATATCAATTTAGAGCTATCTGTGGAGTGCTGAGATGAGTTGACCAGAACAAGACAATGTTTCATTCTGTGAACTATTGTTAATTGTTGCAATCTGTTAGTTTGTTCTTGACTGGCGTTTGCTTATGGATGGAGGTGCTAAGTTTTCTAACTGGAATAGAAGATTCTTTAGAGAAACAATCATACTTGCTTATTCAGAGTACTGGTTTGATAGGAACTGACAAATCAGAAACTGGGTATCTAAAATAAGGAACATTCAATCTTGAGGCATGAAGTTGCTGGCTTACATGCTTTCATGACTATAGATATTGTGTTTTGTAAGGAGAAAGTTATCTCTTAAAATACAAAAGTTTTCTTATTATAGGAGCCAGAACTCTCCAGCCATCAGGAGATATCCTATATTTACTGAAATGACTTCTTATAACATTCCTATCCTTTCTGTAAAAGAAACACATCCCAATGGTAAATGGAAGTTGGTCCAGGACTTGAGAACTATACATGCCATAGTTATGCCTCTACATCCTAGGGTTCCTAACCCTTAGACTATAATAAGAAAAGTGCCAGCCAATTCTATCTATTTCACAGTACTAGATCTTAAATATGGCCTTCTAGTAGATGTTTTAAGTAGAGAAAGTTTAAGAGTGTCCAAAAAAACCCCCAAATTTGCCTCTCTGAACTTCATTTCTTAGGATTCATTTTGGCCTATAACAGTAGAAATCTCTCCCCAGGTTGGGTTGAAATGATACTCAGCCTATCTTCCCCAGTAACTAGGAGGCAACTCAGAATTCCTGGGTATCGCTGGATATTGCAGGATGTAGATTCCTTGATGTGGAGAATTAGCCAAAACCTTATATAATCAATTAAAAGTGAGAGAGGAAGATAACCTAGAACAGACTACAAAATGTAAACAAGTTTTGTACAACTAAAAGAGGCCCTTGTTCAGGCCACTGCTCTAGGCATTCCCTATTTTAATAAGCCTTTTATTCTATGCATTGATGAAAAGGGTAAAGTAGCCATCAGAGTCCTAGTCCAAATGATTGATCCTGAGCCACAACTTGTAGCTTATCTTTCAAAAACCCTAGACTCCGTGGCTGCAGGCTGGCCTCATTGCTTAAGAATAGAGGCCAGTGTGGTTCTACTGCCAAGGAGACCCAGGAAATTGCTATGTCTCAGAATCTCGTGTGAGCCTCCCATACTTTGAGACCTTTACTTTTGGATCATGAGGGAGGATGGCTACCTAACAGTTGTTGTTGTTGTTATGTGTCATCGAGTCACTTGCGACTCATAGCAACCCTATGTCCAACAGCCCTAAACTCCGCTCTGTCCTGTGCCAATCGCACTGTCTCCGACACTCCCATCCCAATTATCCCAGTCACTGAATCAATCCACCTCATAGAGGGCCTTCCCCTCCTGTGCCGTCCCTCCACCCTCCCAAGCATGATGTCCCTCTCCAAGGACCGGTCCCTCCTCACAACATGTCCAAAGTATGTTAGATGGAGCCTCAGAATCCTTGCCTCCAGTAGAATGTTAAAATATCAGTTAATACTTTTAGAGAAACCAGGCCACTCTTTCCAGGTCTGCAATACTTTAAATCCAGCCTCGTTATTACCTATTGAGACACTACCTCCCACCACAGTCCATCAATGTGGAGAAGATATTCTACACCTCTACATAGGTGTGAAAGATCTCAAAGACACCTCACTGGACAACCCAGGGGTGGTATGGTATACCCATGGTAGCAGCTTTTTCATAGATGGTGTTCGCTGTGCAACTTAAGCAATTGTCTCAGATACAAAAGTTATTGTGAGTGGATTTTTACTACCTGGATCTTCTGCAACAAAAAGCTAAGTTGATAGTCCTCACTAGGGCTTTAGAATTAACCAAAGGCAAGAGAACCCAGATAGTTATATGTGTTATTAATAGTCCAAGATCTTTACTTTCTCCATTCTTTATGGCATCCACAGTCCTCTGATTGAAAAAGGTTAAAAAAAACAAAAACCAAATCCTAAAGAAATTCTTAGTAATGAATACACTACTCAGAACATTTCCTTCCTAATAGAAAAAAAAACCCAAAAAACCAAAAAAAAACCAAATACAAAAGTGGCATGGCAAAATTTGAAAGTTTTACAAACTTCAGTAGATTCCTTAGTCAATCAAGTAATAGATTATCAGCTGGTCTTAGATTTTCTGTTAGCAAAAGAAAAATGAGTCCATGCTATAGCGGACACCAGTTTAATGTGAATACTTCAGAAGAAGTCAAAACTAGAGTCCAGAATCTCATACAAAGGGCAAAATGGCTAAAAGAAACCCGAGCTAAACTAGCAGATGACATCTGGAAAGCCATTAAGAACTATCTTCCCTCTATAATTTGGTTTCCGCTACTGTTAGGACCTCTAGTTGGAATATTATTGCTTTTAATTTTTGGCCCACGTAATTTTAACTTGTTTGTTAAATTTGTGTCTCCTAGGCTGCAACAGTTCCATGTTAAAATGATGCACCTAGAGGATATGAATCTATACCCCTAAGCACAATTGATAGTGGTGCATCTGAATTCCAAACTCACTCGCCACAATAGTCTATGTGTTTCCTATTACCAAAGGGGCCTTTCAGAATAATGAGAGAAGATCTTCACCCTAGAACCTACAAAGCCCTTTTCCAGCAGGAAGTAGCTAAGAATTGCAACTACCCACTCCTAATGAATCTGGGTGAACTCTCTCTCAGGGGGGAGTGATAGGGAATGACAAAGGACACATTGTCAAAGGAGATCAATCAGAACTGGTTTTGACAAAGACTGTGGCAATATAACAATAGAAACTGACCCTCAAAGAATGCCACTATATAACAATACAAACAGACTCTCAAGGAATGTGACAAAACAATAGACTCAAGGAAAAGATAAATGAGATGGCCAAAAGTCACCTCATGTCCATTAGATTGAATGCACTAATCAGCTGTTTAAACCCATCCCCAAAGGATTTATAAACCCTTTAGTAAGATAAAGATGGGTCAGTCTCTCCTGACCCAGTGATAGTCGGTTATGAATGTCCAATAAGCCTCAGTTTCTGACTCTTGCTTAAAAAAAAAAAATTAAAAAAATACATACATACAAAAGTTAAAGACTAGAAAAGCCAGAGAGTGGTCTGTGGAGTTAGGGGTTTACTTTTGCTGGGGATAGTTTCCCTTTGTGAAACATGTAAAGGTCAGATTTTGCTGTCCTCTTGTGATCTTTGCTTTAATAATTTTTAAAAAATATTTAGTTAAATATTATTTTCTAAAACCAGTCTAGTTGGTTTATTTATACTTAGGATCAATAAAATTATTTTATAACCAAATAATGCCCTGAAGCAAGTAATGGAATTGCTTGACAAGTAAAATACATTTTAAGAACTTAGTTTGCCAAAGCAACTATGAGATACCATCTATCCCCAGTAAGAATAGAAAAATTTAACAGAACAGCAAGCAACAATTCCTGGCAAGGTTGTGGAGAAACTGGAACCCTTATTCATTGTTGGTGGAGGTGTAAAATGGTGCAATCACTATGGAAAGCAGTATGGCGCTTTCTCAAAAAGTTACAAATAGAAATATCATTTGACCAAGCAATTCCACTAGGGGGACTATACCCCAAAGGGACCACAATTGTCACCCAAGCAGATATATGCACACCCATGTTTATCACAGCTTTGTTCACAATAGCAAGGAGTTGGAAACAACCTAAGTGCCCCTCAACAAACAAATGGATAGAGAAGCTGTAATATATTCACACAATGGAATACTACACTGCATTGAAAAAACAAGGAAATCATGCAATATTATTCAAAATGACGGACCCTGGAGGACATTATCCTGAGTGAAATATCTCTGTCACAAAGGGGAAAATACTGCCTAGTGCCTCTATTTTAAAATGGGACTGACACAGGGGTTGAAGGGAGACTGAGAAAGATGTGATAAATAATGTATACTGCATTGAAACAGATGAGGGAGAAAACTGTTTAAAAGGGATATGTATGTGACTAGGTATTATTGTCATGACAGGAGTCCAGAACGAAGGCTGCATAGTGGAGTGGGCCTGGGAGGAGGGATCATAAAACAGTGAAATAATTTTTCTTTTACTTTTCAAAGAGAAGAGTGTATTTGGGGGTGGGGTGAGCGGGGAGAAAAGTGCAACAATGAAAGAATGGAAATCCGAAGTCTGTAAATTTTCATTAGAATTAATGAAAAAAAATGATAAAAAAGAACTTAGTTTGCAATCTGTAAGTTAATTGGTAACGTATTTTACAGAAATGACTAAAGTCAGGTAATCTTCAAAATTGGTTAAGCGGCTCAGTTCTGATTTTCTCAGGGTATATTCCAAGTAGTAGAATAGCTGGGTCATATGAAATTTCTATGTTAAGCTTTTTGAGGAAGCTCCAAACTGCCTTCCAGAATGGTTGTATTATTTTACAATCCCACCAACAATGTATACGAGTTCCTTTCTCATCACATCCTCTCTAATATTACTTGCTGCCCTGTTAAACTTTGCCACTGTTACTGGAGAGAGTCGGAACCTCATTGCAGTTTTGATTTGTATCTTTCTTATTGCCAGTGATTTGGAGCATTTCTTCAGAAGTCTGTTTGTCATTTGAATATCTTTCTCTGTGAAAATTCTTTCCATGTCTTTTGGCCATTTTGTAATTGGATTATCAGTCTTTTTCTTGTGGAGGCCCAGGGATATTCTATAAGTTTTTGTTAGAAGACTCTTTGTACTGGGAAAATCTGCTGTCAGGAACTTCTCCAGAGTACTGAGACTAAGGTATATTTGATCCAGGCCATGGTCTTCAAAATTACTTGCTATGGATCAGGGAGCTGGGCAATGACTAAGGATGATAGAAAAATAATTGATGCCTTTCAGTTGTGGTGCTGGAGAAGAGTCTTAAGCATAGTATGGACTGTCAAGAAAACAAATAGGTCTTCTTGAAGAGGGTTGAAACTAGGTTTCTCCTTGGAGACTAAGATTCTGTAGCTCTTTCTCACATACTTTGGGCACATAGACAGGAGGGAATGGACCTTGAAGATGAACATCACACTCAGAAGGGTGGAAGGACATCACAGGAGAGGAAGACCTGAGATGAGATGGATTGATACAGTAAGTGGGACAATGTGGGGTAGGTGTGTCAGAGTCAGTGAGACTGGCTCATGACAGGACAAACTGTAGAATTGTTGTACAGAGGGTCGCTGTGAGTCATGAGCTACTCAATAGCACATAGCAACAAATATATAAATATGATTTAGGTGTTTAGCATTTACCTGTTGGTAAAGGACTCTTGAATGTACTTGTTATTATATACTTTGTAACTGTAAAATCTACAATAATTATATTATGCACAAAAGACATATTCAAAAACACTGTAATACAAAATTGTGTCATATATTACACAAAATACAATTTGTTGCATATTAGAGCTCTGTTGCCAAAGAGTTCTGTTGGTGTAGCGCATAGAAGAGCTGGGCTGATAACTCAGAAGCCAAATCTCTTCGCAGCTTAAATTCACTAGCATCCCCAAGGGAAGAAGAAGAACCATCTCCTCCCTCGCAATTTACAGCCTCTGAAATTCTATCAGAGGTCACCTTTGACAAGGCAAAGACAGTAAGTGTGAGTAAATAAACAACGATGCAATGACAAACACATAAATAAGGGTATAGCTAAAGGAAAAATTTGGTATTAAGTTATATAATTTCCCCCCCCTTTGGCTTTCTCTTTGGGGGAAAAATGTCTGTAGGTATATGTGGATGTCTAAATTTAGCAAACAAAATAAGAAAGAAGGAAAGGATACTGTGATTAGAAAACCTAATAAATGTCTGGAAGAAATGGTTGCATTTCTCCACGGATGTTACTTCTCTGCTAAGATGAGACCTATATTCACTGTCCTAGGGGGAACACTGGTGGTGAAGCTTATAGCGAAAATTGCTGCTAATGCAAAAATCACACTTCTCTGTCAGTTTAAGTGCAATAGTAGGTCTGATGAAGAAAGATAGGCAATTTCCTCTCATGGGATTTATAACCTTCAACAGGCAGTGGAGGGTTAGCTATGAGTTGACTGATTTAACAGCAGTGAGTCAGAGGCATTTTCAGTATTCAAGACTCTTTTGAAAATAGAATTAAATGATTTGGGGTTTTTAAAAAATAATTTTAATGAACATTTACAGAGATTTTGGATTTCCATTCATTCATTGCTGCACTTCTCTCCCCGCCAGGCCCTCCCACTGCCCCAAATTAAATGATTTGTATGAAATGCATTTATGTTTATAAAGACTCTATGTCTGTTTCAAAATGTTTGGCTTGTGTGTCTATCTGTGTATAAAATAAGAATGTTGTTGTGATGGTGGTTATGTTCCTTCTAGATGACTCCAACTAGTAGCAACCCTATATAGAATAGCTCCTTACTCTGCTCTATCCTGAGCCACTGTAAGTCCTTGAGAAAACTATTTCTGTTATCCCAGTTACTGTGTCAATTCATTTCATCCAGGGTCTTCCTTTCCTGCTTTGTCCCACCACCGTTCCAAGCATGATATCCTTTTCTAAGGAATAGTCCCTCCTGGGAACATGCCCAAAGTATACAAGACAGAGCCTCAAAATCCTTGCCTCCAAGGAACAGATTGTTTTCACGCTCTCCAAGACATATCTAATACTTCTCTACACAATTCAGGAGAAAGTACGTTCAGTACTCTTCTCCAGGACCACAACTAAAAGGCATTGATGCTCCTTTAATACATAGCAAGTAATTGCAAAAGCTATGGCCTGGATTAGCCTGTACACTGACGCTGTTGTCTTCAGCACCCTGCTGAAGTCCCTGAGAGCAACTTTTCCTAATATAATTCTTCTTTGGATTTCTTGACTGCTGATGCCAAGTGTTGATTGTGGAACCAAGCAAGCTGAAATTGTTAACAATCTGAAACTCTTGGCCCATTGGCAAGAATCTTTGTTGTTGTTTTTTTCTTTATTTTGAGCTTCAATCCATAATATAGACTACAGTCCTTGACCTTTTGCAGTAAATATTTCAGTCCTTTCTCAGTTTGAGCAAGCAAGGCTGTGTAATCTGCATAATGTAGGTTGTTGATGAGTCTGATGCCATTTTCCTCCTCATAAAGTCCAGCCTCTTGAATGATTTGTTCTGCATACAGATTGAGAAGGTATGGAGACAGGACATGTGCCTGATGAACTCCTTTCCTGACTTTGAACCAGTGTTTCTGATGACTGCTTCCTGATGCAAGTATGGATTTTGTATGGGCACAACCAGATGTTCAGGGATTCTCATTTTTCTCAAAGTTAGCATCAATTTGTTGTGGTCTACACAGTCAATTTCCTTTGTATACTCAAAGAAAAAGACATTTCTCTGGTACTCCCTGATTTCAGCCAAGATCCCTCTGACATTGATGATGATGTCCCTAGTGTCAAGGCCTTTTTAAATCCAGCTTGTATTTCTAGTAATTCTCAAAGTACTGTTTCAGTCATTTATGGATGATCTTCAGCAGGATTTTGCTTGTGTGTGATTTAGTGATGTTGTTGTTGTTGTTATGTGCCATTGAGTCGCTTGCGACTCATAGCGACCCTATGTACAACAGCCCTAAACTCCACTCTGTCCTGTGCCAATTGCACTGTCTCTGACACTCCCATTCCAATTATCCCAGTCACTGAATCAATCCACCTCATAAAGGGCTTTCCTCTCCTGCGCTGTCCCTCCACTCTCCCAAGCTTGATGTCCCTAAGGACCGGTCTCTCCTCACAACATGTTCAAAGTATGTTAGACAGAGCCTCAGAATCCTTGCCTCCAAGGAGCCACCCGGTTTAACCCTTTCCAGGACAAATCTATTTGTTTTCCTAGCAGTCCATGGTATTCTCAATACTCTTCTCCAGCACCACAGCTCAAAGGCATCAATTCTCCTTCTATCCTCCTTGGTCATTGTCCAACTCTCTGATGCATAACAAGTAATTGTGAAGACCATAGCCTGTATCAGATGCACCTTAGTCTCCAGAGAGACACCACTGCTCTTCAGCACTTTGGAGAGGTCCCTAACAGCAGACTTTCCCATGGCAATGCGCCTTTTAATTTCCTGGCTGCTGGTGCCAAGACTGTTGACTATGGAGCCAAGCAAACTAAAGCTGTGTACAATCTCAGTCTCTTCACCATCCATCCTGATGCTGCCAGTTGGTCCAGTGGTGAGAATCTTTGTCTTCTTGACATTGAGCCTCAATCCATATTGTAGGCTGCAGTCCTTGACACTCTGCAGCAGGTGCTTCAGGTCCACTTCAGTTTCAGCAAGCAGGGTTGTGTCATCCGCATAACACAGATTGTTGATAAATCGTCCACCAATCTTGACCCCACATTTCTCTTCATAGAGCCCAGCCTCCCAGATAATCTATTCTGCATATAGGTTGAAAAGGTATGGAGATAGGATGCATCCCTGGTATACTCCCTTCCCAATTTTGAACCATGCAGTGTTCCCTTGCTCTGTTCTGACGCCTGCCTCCTGGTCCAAGTATAAGTTTCACATTTGAACGATCAAGTGTTCTGGGATTCCCATTCTTCTCAGAGTCAGCCATAGATTGTTAGGATCTACACGGTCAAATGCCTTTGCATAGTCAATGAAACACAGATAGACATTCCTCTGGTATTCCCTGCTTTCAGCCAAGATCCATCTAACATCATCTACAATATCTCTAGTACCACGAACCCTTCTAAACCCAGCCTGGACTTCTGGTAGTTCTCTGTTGATGTGCTGTTCCAGTCGTTTTTGGATAATCTTCAGTAAAATCTTGCTTACACGTGAAATCAGTGAGATTATTCTGTAGTTTTAACATTCTATTGGGTCACCTTTCTTTGGGATAGGAACAAATATCGATCTCTTCCAGTCAGTTGGCCAAGTGGTTGTTCTGCAGATTTCTTGGCACAACTTGGTGAGCACGTCCAGGGCAGCATCTGTTAACTGAAATATGTCAATTGGTATACCATCTATTCCTGGAGCCTTATTTTTTGCCATTTCCTTCAAAGCAGCCTGAACTTCTTCTTTCATCACCATAAGCTCTTGCTCATATGTTGTTTCATGAATCCTTCAGTAATTTCCATTTTCTGTTGGATCAACTTTTTTTGGAGTGGGAATAAATATGGATCCTTTCCCGTCAGTTGGCCAGAGGGTTGTCCTCCAGATTTCTTGGCACAAGTTGGTGAGCATATCCAGGGCAGTGTCTGTTTGTTGAAATATGTCAATTGATATAAATTCCTGGGGACTTGTGTTTTGTCAATTCTTTCAGAGCAGTTTGAATTTTTCCTTCATCATCAGAGGTTCTTGCTCATACATTGTTTTATGAACTTTGTCCTTTATCACCAGTGCCTCTTTAACATAAGTTGTTTTATGAAATTCCTCTGTGTTAGTTAATTCTTTTGTGGTACAATGACTCTGTGTTCTCCTTCTATCTTGTTTTGATACATCTTGAAATACTCAATATTCTGTCCATAGCATTCTTAATATTACAGTTTGAGGCTTGAATTTGTTCTTCAGTTCCTTCAGCATAAGCAATGGCAAACAAGTTCATCCCTTTTGATTTTCAGATCTGAGTTCTTTCCATATTTCATTACAATTTGTTGTTTACTACTTGTTAATTTTCTTTTTCTGTTCTCTAGGGAATTATATTATTGTGAACTATTGAAAAAGAAAGACTTTAACTCATTTTGAGGTGTTTCGTAAACAAAAACAGATGTATTTGTACTATATTGTCTTCTTTTTTTTAGTTAAATTCCAATGCTGGCTTTAAAATCTGACTCCTTTAGAATTTACAGTGTAAAATTAATTTCTCCCCTTAGTGATGCTATTCAAGACAATTAGATCAAATATGTGTAGTATAATCTTTTAGCTGTGCTGCATTATTGTTTTGCTTACAAGTTATTCCAATAATAATTAAAACAAAGAAGTACAATGTACTGCTTTCAATATTAATGTATGAGCTGGAGTCTCTCAAAATAGGATAGGAAAGTCATTCGATAGAGTAAGCAGCACAATTATTTTTAGAATGAAAAGTAAAATGAAGTGAAGTTTTTGGTGGCTTACTGATAAAGAGTTGCACTGCTAACCCATAGGAATGCAGTTAGAATCCACCAATTGCTCCACAGTAGAAAGATGAGCAGTGTTCTGACTCAATAGTATCTAATGAAAGCAAGAGTCATAGCCAAATTTTCCTCTCTAGATGAACATGTGAAAGAGAAATCCTCAAGATAAAAAAGGTATTTTAAGATAAAGGCTGTAAAAGAGAATTTTATGAATTCATTTTTTAATAAAACTAAATTATTAAATTTAACACAAGTTAAACTAGTTTTACCTGCCTGTCCACCTGGGACTGAATTATTCCGTATTGGGTAAAGGTTTGAGAAGTTCCTCTTAGACCATGCCAATCATTACACAGTATTTTTAAGTCCTTATTGGATCTCCGGTGATTAATTTTATAAAACATAATTAATGATAATTATTCTATCAAACATAATGTGAATGAATACTAGGGTGAAACACAGTATATACCGAATTTGTAAGCAAACCAATAAAAAACAAAAATAAAAAAAAATGAAGCTCCTCTTACATATGTGTGTTGTTAAAAATACCTAGAGGAGCATTTTCCCTGCATTCAAGAAAAGCTATTGAAGTAAGTGTTTTAACACAGATACAATGATGAAAGATGGTCTTGCAGAAGTGTTCTTTCATGACAGATATGGACATAGAGCCTCAAATTGCAAACAAAAACTAACCAGGCTTTGCTCAGCCAATCTTTCTGAGTTTTATAAGTAATTGAGGAGATTTCTGGAGAAGGGTTGGTATTGATTTTTATTACCAACTCCAGCCCCCCCCAAATTTTGTTTCAATCTAGAAATGTATAGGACCTGTTATTAAAAATATAAATAAAATAATAAAGAATCTGCTTAAATCCCTATAGTCAAGTGTATCCAATATATCTCCACGTCATTATCCTATTTTCCTTTTGACTTCAACTCAAAACGAATGAATCAATTATTTTACAGTAATCTCTTTGTTTCTGACTCCATTTTCTTACGTAATGTAATAGTTTTTCATCTCAATGTCTCTTTAATACTGAATGCATTCTCTGAACCTTCATTTAAAGTTTGAGTGACTTTTACCTACAAGACACAAAAATAAAATAAATCTGGGCAAATGATAAAAAAGGTAATTTATCTCTGAAACTATAAGCCATTTGAGAGGACATTGCCCATCTGCTAAGAAGTAGCTGGTGAGATCCAAAAATCTACAACAGAGACACTTAGGAATTGATCTCATGAAAACATTTTGGTAACAAATATAATTACATTTAAACATCACTAAATTTGCAAAAGTTGTTTTGTATTGGTTTTTTGTTTTGTTTTGTTTTACCCAGTCACAAAATTTGCCACAGTCTTCATTAAAATTAATAAATAATTTTTTTTAAAAAATTTGCCATAATCAACAGCAATAATTATTACTAAAATGGGATTTCTCCTTTTTTACCCAGATAGAAAATGTCATAATCATTTATCATTATTATTATTATTATCTATTATTACCAACCATTTTTAATTAAATACAATTATTGCACATTTTATTCTGTACCTACATAAAGGATTTGGATATTTCATGTGGCACAAAAAAAAAAGGTTTGTATATTTCTAATCAGTCAACAGACTAAATAGTCACAGGTTCCTATTGATTACATCAAAAAGAGAGAAAAAATAAAAATCTCAAGCAAGTAACACTAAAGAGACTAGTGGGAATAATTTAAGCTCTTGAGTTCCTTTTGTTCATTTTAATATCAATCTCAGCCAAGACATTTTAGTGGCAGTTATAATTGCTTTACAACTGCCTTGGAAGCTTGTCTTAGAGAAGCACTTACAAAGACGCTATCATAATAGCCTGTCTCAAGAAAGCCTCACTGAAGCCCTAAAATGAAAGCACACCAGTTGGCAGTCTCAAATTGCTAAAGGGCAAGTGAACTGGAAATTCACTAGGTAAACAAAAGCCCCAAATCATTTAAAAACAATGAAGAATAGATCACTGTTTTCATCCATGTCAACAAAACCGGCATTCCAAAAGCAACTGAAAAATTCTTACTAAACATTTAGTTACAGCAAATCATTAACCTTTTTTTTGTCTTAAAGGAAGTATGGCAAAAAAAGATGATAGCATCATAAAGAAATAAAAGTGATAACATCCTCCATACAAAGGCTTCTTAATGTTGCTGCTATCTCCAAAAAGCCTCCTAAATCAATTTGAAGGAGAAAGAATATCACCACAATGTGCTGCCAGTTTTAGCCAGAGAACTGTTTCCCACACATTGCCAGATAAGCAGACCGTGGCACTCAGGAGCACGTCATTGACGCTTTCTTAATGGGCCATCCATATTACCTCATGACAACTGTGAGCGCAGTACATTCACATCTATCTGGCATGACTGAGTATCTCTGAACCTGAATGATCTCATCTCCTAGGTTGTAGGTCCTGCTGTTCCAGCTGTCTGCACACAGCTGGAGTTCAAGAACTCATTTAGGTAGATTACTCTGATAGTAAAGATATTGGATATGATTTCTACACACTTCTCCCCCTCTTAATGATGCTATTATCCTTCAAATTAAAACATCAGGATACTAATTCAACTACTGTGATATGCACCCCCCCTCTTAGGTACTACCCTTGCTCCCCCCGACCCGCTTCCCCCCCCCCCCCCCCGGACGTTTTACCTAATAGGCTCTTCCCTAAGATTTTAACTCACTTTTCACCTTATGATGTGTTTGCAAGACAGTGCTATGGGGCAGTAGAAAAAAAAGGGCTTTTCAGTTTCTGTTGTTGAAAGACGTTAGTCCCATTAGCTGCATGATTAAGCTCTTAATATAATATTGCTGAATCACACAAAATATTACATAGCGATTTTTAGCCTATGGCACTGCAGATGTCACTTGAGCAGTATTTATAAAATAGAGTTTGGGTATCTACAGATTTTATCTAAAAGCCTATAAAAGAATTTTTAAATTTCCTGTGAATTAAATTTAAAAAATGTATATTAGAGTACGTAAGAGTGAGTTTCTTGAGAGCTTGTGTGGAAGTTCTAGCAGGGGAGAGCAAATACCCGTAAGCCCTTGAACAAAGATACCTGCCATCAGGATGGTCATGTTCTTCAGCCAAGTGTGCTGCTTTGGGAGGGATGCACCTGGATCAGTGAGGGAGGAAGGGGACACCTGCCTAGCCAGCCATATTAGCTGAATCAACCCTGGTCATCAAGGGGGTGATAGGTGTCTCAGCCAGATCGCCCTCACATCCAAGAGTGAGTTTCTTGACTGAGAAGCAAAACAAATGGACTGGCATTTCTTTATTGGTTTTTACATATATTTTTTATTCATACCTTCATGGATAATTTTGTGGCAAATGATTAACAACCATCTATTCTTATTTAAATCTGGAAGTTTATAGATATTCTACAAATATTCTCAGAAAAATTAAGTGTCTATTGATAAGAAGACAAAAGCCAAACTGCTGTTGTTCTATGTTATCAAATCAGCTCTGACTCGCACACAGATCTAAATTGTCCAATGCTGCACCATTCTCAAAAACCATTCCCACGGTAAAGTGATATACAATCCTCAATGTCAGCAATAATACCTATAGATTTTAATATCTCACCATCATTTCAAATGCAACATTAAGTCTTGAGAATTTCCACCAGAATTCACACTTAGTTCATTGCACATGGAATCATTCTACTAGCCCTCTTTCAAAACATGCATAATTAACTTAATTTCTCTTTAATGTAATTTTTTGATATTTACATTTTATAAGTATCATAACTTCCATGTAAATTTTGTTTAAAGAGGGAAAATGATTAAGCACATTCATTTAATTTAAGTAAAAAAATCTACCAAGAATCCATATCCTAGAGAATATTGATTGCTAGATCTATCTAGATTAACCTTACAAAGGTCTTCAGCTGCAGGATTCCCCTTGACCCTACTCTTTTTAATACACTAAGTCTTTCAAACATTCTTCTAGGTCATATAGCCCTTGGTGTGTCCACTTTCTATATAGAGGTAACTTGTGGTTTCTGTGAAGCTGAACACTGTGACAATGATATGTCAAATGTGATAATGGTTACCCATGGTGGACAGTGTTTGGTAGTGCTCCCCAGTTAAAACAAGCTTGGAAGCAGGAGTGGCATCCACTTCCCTAATAGCTTGCCTCCGGAAACCCTATGAACCTGGAGAGAGGATGAAAGTTACACAAGTGTTGAGGACTTTTCTTCATAGGGTCACTATGAGTCACCTACGACTCGATGGCATTTACCAACAACAGCATCACGTTTTTCATGTTGGTGCAAAAGACAACATTGGAAAAACACAATATGTGGGTGATCCACTGACAAGAAATAAAATTAATATGCATGTGCCTGACAATCAGGTTTTCAAAAAGATGAATTTTTAGAAACCATTATTAATTATACATATTAGATTAAGTGTCCACCTTTCCCTAAATCACAACATTGAATTGATTTTTAAAGTATTTCATTTCTTACTGTTGCCTTATTTTATAATGTTTCAGTATGATTTCTCAGAAGAACTGCCAGGTTTATAATTAGGATTATCATGATACAAAGTTTACTTTGCCTATATACACAAGTAGCTTTTCAAAGATTTGGAATCTGTAATACACCAATTAGATTAATCTTTACTGAAATTTTAACATTACAAATTAATTTTACATAACTTATGTTCTCATTTTGACCTTTCTAATTCAAAAGAACAAAAAATAAATACAGTGAAATGTTACGAAGTGTAAAGCAATGCTTCAGATATTAGAGAGTTTATTGAGATAAGGGATTAAATTGGAAAAGTCAGCTGTCAGGGACCTCTCCAGAGTACTGAAGAACAATGACATTAGGCTGGAGACTAAGGTGCATCTGATCCAGGCCATAGCCTTTGCAATTATGTGCTATGCATCAGAGAGCTGGACAGCGACTAAGGATGAAAGAAAGAGAATTGATGCCTGTGAGCTGTGGTGCTGGAGAAGAGTATTGAATATACCATGGACTTCTAGGAGAACAAACAGTCCTGGAGAGGGTGAAAACGGGCTGCTCCGTGGAGGCTAGAATTCTGAGGCTTTGTTTGACATACTTTGGGCATGTCACAAGGAGAGACCAGTCCTTGGAGAGGGACATCATGTTGGGGACTGTGGAGAGACAGCACAGGGGAGGAAAACACTCAGTGAGATGGATCTATTCAGTAATTGGGATAATGGGAGCAGGTGTGTCAGAGACAGCGAGGTTGGCACAGGACAGTGCAGGATTTAGATCTCTTGTGAGTTGCAAGCGACTCAATGGCACACAACAACAACTTCTTAACATTGGCAAAGTATTTATTACAGGTTCAACATTAACAGTGATTAAGAGACAAGGTATTTAAATTTTGAAATATTCTTATCCCTCAATAGGAAGGGTTGGTGACTTAATCCCTAGGAAGCTGTGCTTCTAAGGCAAAGGCTTTACCTCTCTGGAGGTTTCTGTCCACTAGTGCCTCTATAGGAGGGAAAAAGATAGACAGTTTCCTCCTGTGCAATATACAGCCTCAGAAACTTGCTAGCAGGTTAGCTAGGAGTTGGTTCTAACTTCAAGGAAAGAAGGAAAAGAGTCTTTCAAGACAATTTCTACAGTTTTGATATTTCTAGTACTGAGATCATTGTCAATCTACTACATCAATTAACAAATCTTTTTTTCTTTTCAATTATAAGATAGTAAATAAAAGATGACTCAAAATAGAGTATTAATTGTAAATATTGGTGTGATCTGATTATGTGTCCTAAGAATATATGTATAATAAAAAATGAGTTGTTTATATAGAAATAGCTATAATATCCCTAGTACCATGGCCTCTTTTAAAGCCAATCATAACTTCTTGCAGTTGATGTATTGCTCTAGTTGTTTTTGGATACTTTTCAGCAGAATCTTGCTTGCAGAATACAATAATGATATTGTTTGATAATTTCCACACTCTATTATGTTACCTTTCTATGGAATGGAAACAAATACAGATCTCTTCCAGTCAGTTGGCCAGTTAGTTGTCTTCCAGATTTCTTGGCACAACTTGGTGAGCATATCCAGGATAGTGTCTGTTTGTTGAAATATGTCAATTGCTATGCTGTCAATTCCTGAGGCCTTGTTTTTTGCCAATTCTTTCAAAGCAGCTTGAACTTCTTACTTCATCACCACAGGCTCTTGCTCATGCACTGTTTCATTAAATTCTTCTGTGTCCACCAATTCCTTTCGGTATAATGACTGTATACTCTTTCCATCTTCTTCTAATGCTTCCTGGATCATTTACTATTCTGCTCAAAGCATCTTAAATATTGCAACTAGAGGCTTGAATTTGTTCTTCAGTTATTTCTGCTTAAGAAATGCTGAGCCAGTTTGGCCACTATGATTTTCTGACCTAGCTCTTTGCACATTTCAATACTTTGTCTTACTGTGCTGCCCTTTGAAAACTTCTGTTCAGCTTCTTAATTTCTTGATTTCTTCCCTTTACTTTGGCTTTTCAGTGCTCTAGTGCAATATTCAAAGTCTCTTCTGACATCCACCTTTGACTTTTCTTCCTCTAGCTTTATAATGACCCACTGCATTCTTCATGGATAATGTCCTTGATATCCTCCCACAGCTCATCTTGTTTTTGCTTGTAGGTGTTCAAGGACTCAAAACTGTTCCTGAGGGTTTTGAAATTTAGGTGGGATAAACTCAGGGTCAAATTTTGGTTCCTGTGGATTTGATTACTAAGTCTGAGAAGAATGGGAATCCTAGAACACTTGATCATTCTTATGTGAAACTTATATTTTGACCAAGAGACAGTTGTCAGAACAGAGCAAAGAAACACTGCATGGTTAAAAATTGGGAAGGCTGTATGCCAAGGATGTGTCCTGTCTCCATACCTTTTCAATATTTATGTATAACAGATTATCTGGAAGATTGGGCTCTATGAGGAGGAATGTAACATCAGGATTGGAGAAAGGCTCATCAACAATTTGTTTTACACAGATTACACAAGCCTGCTTGTTGAAACTGAGGAGGACCTGAGGAACTTGCTGCAGAAGGTCAAAAGCTGCAGACTTAAATATGGATTGAAGCTAAACAGCAAGGAAACAAAGATTCTCAATTCTAGGTCAATGGGCAACATCACAATAGATGATGAAGAGAGATGATGAAGAGATTGAGATTGTTAACAGATTTAGTTTGCTTGGCTCCACAATCAACAGTCTTGGTACCAGCAGCCAGGAAATCATAAGTCAAACCACCTTAGCCATGGTATTTGCAATTCCTAGCTATGTGTTAGAAAGATGGACAGTGACTATGGGTGATAGGTGGAAAATTGATGTCTTTGATCTGTAGTGCTGGAGAAGAGTATTGAATATATCATGGACTATTAGAAGAACAGTTTTGTCCTAATGAGGGTGAAACCTGGCTGCTCCTTGGAGGCAAAGATTCTGAAGCTTCATCTGACATACCTTGGACATGTCAGGCGGAATCAGTCCTTGGAAAAGGACATCATGCTTGCAAGAGTGGAGGGAAATCTCAAGAGAGGAAGATCCTTGATGAGATGGATTGATTCAGTGACTAAGATAATGGTGGTAGGTGTGTCAGAGACAATAAGATTGGTACAGGATAGAGCTATTATACATATGGTCACAAGCAACTTGATGACATCTAAATATATATATATATATATTTTACAAAATAATATATAGTGGTAAATGGAGAAGAGATAGAAACTATCAATGATTTCATCTTATGTGGATCAACAATCTATGCCCCTTTACCATCAGTTAACAAATCAAAAGACATATTGCTATTGGCAACTCAGCTATCAGTGGACCTACCTATAGTGCAAAAAAGGAATGATGTCAGTTTGAAAAGTAAGGTGTGTCTGATTCAAGCCATAATCTTTTTAATTATTTGCTTTGCATGTGAATCTTGGATAATGAATAAGATTACCAGAGGAAGAACCTTTATCTTTGAGTTGTAGTATTGGAGAAGAGTGCTGAATACTATGGACTGTTCAAAGAAACAGATACGTCTTAGAGAAAATACAACCAGAGTTATCCTTGGAGGAAAGGATAATGAGGCTTTCATCTAGGATGTGCTAGGAGAAGTTATTCCTTGAGGACATCATGTATGGAAAAGTGGAGGGTCAAAGGACAAAAGAAAAGCCCTCAAAGACATTAATTGATGCAGTGTCTGTGGCAATGGAGAGAAAAGGTTCAGGGATGATAAGAATGGTGCTGAATAGGACAGGATTCAGATCAGTTGTTCACAGTTCTCTACACGTTGTACTTAACTCTATGGTGCTTAACAACAACATGTCGGACTACTAATAAAGTAACAGCACTTGGAGGACCCCTCCTTATCTGGGATTACATGTATCATTTTACTATGTTACTATTTTATCTAAGATAAAAAGTGGGGTGGGAGGCTTAGGGGGCATTATGGTTAAAACATTCAATCACTAAACAGAGTCTGAATTCACCAGCCTCTCCAAGTGAGGAAGATGTAACAGACTGCTTCCCCACAAATTTCCCTCGCTTTCATTGCCTTGAGTCAGAACTGACTCATAGCTGATCATCTAGCAGGTTTTGGGGTGGTTGTAAATTGTACAGAGAGAGATCGTCCATTCCCCAGAGCTGCCGGTGGATTCAAATTGACAGACTGACTCTTGCTTTTGGGTTAGCAGTGCAAATGCCTAGGGATTTTGTCACCCAGGCTCCCTTGAAAACTATGTGGAAGTTCTACTCAATCCTATAGTGTCTCCTTCCATGTAATTTACTGGCTCTAAAAACCCACTGAAGAGTCAGCTACTGCGCAGCTCTGACTGGAGGGTAAACAGGAACAAATCCTATAGGGTACCCATGAATTATAATCAACTTAATGTAGTGGGTTTTGGTACATCTTTCTCTCTCTGGTTTTTTGTTTGTTTGTTTGTTTTGTTTGTTTTATTAATTTAAAAGACTGTATTATGGAACTAGTCAGTAAAGAACAAAAAAAGTAAAATATGAAGTTTCAGGAAAGAGTCTTAAAATCAGATACCCACCGATTATAGAGGTTTGTATTTGAATAAAATATTATGAATAAAATGTGGATTTAAATATCTAATCAAGGAGAAACTAGGTCAGTTGAAAAATTTCTCTTTCAATTACAGGGTGAACATTTATTTAGGGTTTTATTACTTCAGAATTCATCACAATTAGGGCAATGATTAAATTGAATTTTAAATTTGTATTATCTCTGTAGAAATGGTTTCACACTTTAACTTATTCAACTTTCCCCTATGTTTTACCCCTTAAGAAAATTTCTTTCCCTTGTTAAATAAGAATTATTAGAACCCTGGAGTTATATTTAAGTAAATTAAACCAACTGTGAAGAAGCTCTTAATTTGTCCATGTTGATTAGGTCATCACCAGCAACCTCATTTTCCCTTGATTTACTCTACATACGTGAGATGGTCCTTATCAGGAAAGAGGTCTACTCACTTGCTCACTGCTTTGGAGTTCGAACCAATTCATATAGCTGGCCCTACCATGGATTTCCAAGATGGTAGATTTTGAGTTAGAAATACACCATTATATCTAAGATGCCACCGGAAATCTCTTGGACACTGGAGTATACTTTTGCTATCTTAGGGATGAGCTACATCCATAATAAGAATGGAGCTTTGGGTTGAGATTCAAATAAACTTTATTCTTTCCTTAATGAAATTGTTAACAGTCATCTATTTCTAGTAGTAAAATTGTGCTGGCTCAAACTCAATTAATTGTGAATTGTTTCAATAAATGTGTTTATAGTGTTTACCATTAATGCAGTCATTCAAATTATACACAGATACACAGAATTCCACAAGTTCATATTTCAACTTTTCAGTTGTTGTTGTTGTTGTTGTTAGGTACCATGAAGTCAAGTACAATTCATAGTGATCCTATGAACAAAAGATCTAAACCCTGTTTTATCCTGCACCATCCTCACACTTCCTGGCACACAAGAACCTTTTGCAGCAGTCACTGTAGTTAAGGGTCTTCCTCTCCTTCACCAACCCTCCATCCTTCCCAGCATCATGTCCTTTCCTAAGGACTAGCCCCGTCATTCTTGCCTCCAAGGAGCACTCCTGCTACATTATCTATTCATTCTCTTGGTCATCCGTGGAATGATCAGTGCTCTTCTCCAATACAACTCAAAGGTTTCATTTCTTTTTCTGTCATCCTTATTCATTGTCCAACTCTCAGATGCACAGCAAGTAATCAGAAATACTATGGAATGAATCAGAGACATTAGTCTTCAAAATGACATCATTACTCCTCAATAATTTGGAAAGGTCTAAGTACTCCAAATTTAGGGGTAGGGGCAAGAAGTCCCAATTGTTAGTAATGAAAGGACTTCGAAGTAGATATTAAGTCAAGCAATAGTGCAGTTTTCTACATTATTAATAATACAGTTCTATTTTCTTCAAGAGAATGTGCACTTACAAAGTGCACACTATGGAATAAGCACTTTACATATGGAATTATTTTATCTTCACAATAACTTTTAAGATAAATATATTTCGAAGCATCGTATTTCTTTCTTTTTTTAGTCATAAAAGATATTAAAAACATCCTAAAAAAGGAATAAAAATTAACCACATTTCCACCTCTCTTTTTAAATTGCAAAGTAATTTATGAAAGAGACAATCTCATTCGGTTTTCCAATTGTCAATTCCTCATGGACAGATATCCAGAATAGATGTAGCTAAGAGATTCTGGCAGATAGGAATCCTCATTAACAAATTAAATACCAACTAATAGATAATCTATAGGTAAATAAATACTCAAATTTTCTCTCAAACTAAATAAGGATCAATCCTTAAATAGTGACAATAATCAGGGAATGCATTTTATCTTCAGTAGCCTGTTGCTTCAATATTTTTACTTTTTATTTAAATAGTAATGGTCATATTTTATTTCTTTAGATCAACTGAAATTCGTGTCATCACTCACTCTTGTTTAGTTGTCACTCACACGTAGCTGATCCTCCAATGGACTTTCAGAGGCTGTAATTCTCCTGGGAGGAAATTTCCAATCTTTCTCCTTCAGAAATGCCCGTAAATTATTGTTGTTGTTGTT
>NW_006399894.1:5841870-5851558 GCF_000299155.1 Elephantulus edwardii
TTAGATATTATTGTTATGGCAGGAGTCCAGAATGAAGGTAGCATAGTGGAGTAGACTTGGGGGGGAGGGATTGAGTAACAATGGAAGAATTCTTTTCTTTTACTTTTCAAAAAGAAAAGCGAATGTGGAGGGAAGGATGGGCAGGGAGAAAAGTGAAACAATGAATGGGGAAAAAAAGAAGATGCAGTGACACCAGGGATGAAACATTGGTCTCAAGCCACAGTAACAATTGTGATTATATCACTAGATTGCACAGTATCTGAGGCATTGGAATTGATTTAAGGGTACTCAATAACAATATTATATTTCTAAGAGTTACAGACTACTAACTGAAAATTGGGCAGTTTCATCCCACTCAGATGTACCTCCAAAGTAAGTTCGGGTCATCTGTGTCTAGAAGATGTCTAAAAGTTGTGAAAATTCTAAGGAAAACACTTCCAGGCTGTAGCACAGATGGTACATAATTCAGGATCAACGTAATGGTAACTAGCTAGGGTTCTTGTTTTGTTTTATTATGATTCTCTAACCCCTCGGAGATCCTTTCATTCATTGCTCATCCTCGAAACAACAAGATGTTAACTAGACTTGATTTCTAAATAGATTTGAGTTTTCTCTGGACTTCTACTGAGTCCCCTTTGGACTTCTGTTTCATTACAGTATTCCTAATAAATTAATTAACAGTAAAAGAATTACTGTTCTTATAACTGATTTAAGTATTTTCTAAGTCATACCTACACTATCTAACAAAGTAGAATTGCCTCATAGGATTTCCTAGGCTATAATCTTTATGAAACACTGTTGCTTTTTTCTTCTGTTGAGAGGTTACTGTGTTTGAACCTTTTATTTTTCAGAAGTCCATGACTAGTGCAGAAACAAGATTCCTTGGAAAAGGATAGGGTTATATCCTATAATAAACATATGTTTATATAAATAATTTTGTTATGAATATCTTTTAAAAAAACAAAAGTTTTTTAGTGTAAAAATGAATTTTCTGTCATATAAGACTCTGGATAAAAAACAGGATATATGTTTGAGTATTCTAATATTATTTGTATATTTGCTCAATAAATATGTTAGCAATGACATTAATTGAAAGTAGGAAGAAAGTAGCCTTTAACTTAAGAATATCACTATAACTTCAAAATCTAAAAACCACAGCATTTTGAAAATCAGATCACTTTGTCACTAAGTGTATTATATACTTAAATCATTACTGAAAGAAAATTAATCAAGTAATAGTTTGACATCATATGCCACTTACTGTGTCAAACGTAGATTATTTTATCATATTTTAATTTTCTTAATATATACCATATTGTTAGGAATTAATGTGTTCTAATTTGTAGATATTACTGGCTCTTTTGAAAGAAGATGCATTTTTACTTGAAAGAATATGATAAAAATATTGACTACCAATTTATTTGCTATAAATTATTACTATAAATGATATTTTGAGAAATATAAAACATTTCTATAAATAGATTGTTGTTGTTGACTGCCTTCAAGTCGAGCACAATGCATAGTGACACTACGAACAAAAAGCCTGAAGCCCCTCTACAACTATTGACATTTATCAAAGTTCATAGATTTTTCGAGAGGCATGTTGTTTAGAAAGCGGATACTACTACTTCTTCTATATACAAATATATATTATAAAATTATAAGATAAAACAATACTTAGATCAAACAGTCATTTTAAAAATACTATCCAGGTTGAAACAAATAACCAAACAAAAGCAGAAATTGAAAATAACTCCTAATGTTAATAATTACATTGGAAAAATATATAAGCTTGATAATACATACATTTTAATTAAAGCAAATGTTGTTGTTATGTGTTCTCAAGTCACTTGTGACTCATAGGACCCCATGTACAATAGCCCTGAATCGTGTAATTTTGTTACATAACCTAGAAAAAATAATAACATTGTTCAATGGCCAGATCATGCAAAGATTTTTTTTTTAAAAAGTAGCTTTGGGAAACGTTAAAATAAAATTAAGATAACAATACATGAAATATACTAATATTTTAGTGCTACACACAGAGTAGATACACAATTAAATACTTCTTTAACTAAAAATGAGGTAAGTGATTCATCCTTTACTTTCAGGATAGAAATATAGATTGATATAGATAAATGGCAAGAGAAAAGAAATAACATTTAAAAAAAAATAAGCTCGGTAATAATGGGTAATTTAATTTATCCAGATAGGGAAAATGAAAATATATATTGTATACAATTTTCAAAGAATGCTATTTTAATAATGACCATTTTAAAAGAAAATAAATCTTTAGATACAAAAAAGAGAAGAAATTCCAGAATGTTTTACATATATTTTGGCACTAACTTGCTTTCAAACTGAATAATAAATACAGTTAGAAAATGAACAACATACTTTCAAGCAAGTACATGTTAGAAAACACAGTTGGCAACATTTTCCCAGTCATTTCTCCCTGGAAATCTCCCTTCTATTTTCCACCGACCTGCTGCTTTCTCTCTTTTCCTGCCACATTCATTGATTAAACCATATTTCATATCTCAATCATTATTTTTGGTCAAATTAGAGAAATAACTCACTAGTTAATTTCCATAACTCTGAATTTCCCTATGCTTTTTTAAAATGGATTAATAGAGTTTGAAGATAATATACCTCCTTGTAGCTTTAAAGATATCAATAAGTCATTCCTATTATTATAAAATGATATTTTACATTCTTCATGGATGATATTCTCAATAGCCTCCTACTATTCATCTGGTTTTTGTTCATTATTAGTGTTTATGGTTTCAAATGTTTCTTAGATTTTCTAAATATGTTTTTATTATTTTATATTAGTTTATTTAAAAAAATTCAAATGCATTAATTTTTCACATCAGATATTTCTCATTTCCTTCACCCCCCATCCATCAGATTGTGAGACCCTATGATTAACCCTGCCACACTTCCTCACCTCTCTGCTTCCATCCCTCACCCCTCCTTGGATCCTATACTCATTCTACAATAATGATTTTATACAGTGTTTGTCCTTATGGGACTGAGTTAGTTCACACAACATAATGCTCTCCAGTCCCTCCCAAGTTAGGTAGTAATTTACAAAAGCATTGTTCTTGGTTGCTGCATAGTATTCCATTGTGTGAATATACCGTAATTTCTCAATCCATTCAATTTTGGTTGGACATTTCAGCTATTTACATGTTCTTGTGAAGGTGAATAACATTGTTATGAACACTGGTGTACAAGTCTCTGTTTGTGCCTCTGTTCTCATTTTCTCGGGGTATATTCCAACAGTGGAATAGCTGAGTCATATGGAATTTCTATGTTCAGCTTTTTGAGGAAATGCCAAACTGACTTCCAGAGTAGTTCTATCATTTTACAATCCCACCAACAATGTATAGGAGTTTCTATCTCACCACATCATCTCCAACATTTATCACTTGCTGTCCTGTTGATCTTTGCCACTGCTACTGGAGTGAGATGGTATCTCATTTTGGTTTTGATTCATATCTCTCTTATTGGAGGTGATTTTGACATTTTTTCATGTGTTTGTTGGCTGTTTAAATATCTTCCTTTATGAAAATTCTTTCCATGTCTTTTACCTATTTTGTAATAGAGTTATCATTTTTTTCCCCCATTCTTCTTTGTCTGAGATGTTGTCACCAAATGTTCTTTGTAAATCGGTAGGTATTCTCTTAACCCTGACGGAAAAAGTTTTTGATGCACACAGAGATTTAATCTTGAGAAGGTACCATTCATCAATTTTAACCTTTTCAGATTGTGCATTTCTGGCTGTATTTGGCAGTCTCTTTATATTGTAAACTAGACCTTCCTAGCAAATTAGCTTGATCCCAGTTTGTCTCTTATGAACTTTATGGTTTGGGGCTTTACTCCCAGGTCTCTGATCCACCTTGACTTGATTTTTGTCTATGGTGTGAGATGAGGATCCTGTTTCAGCTTTCTGAAGGTATCAGTACAGTTTTGCCAGAACCATTTGTTGAAGAGGTTGTCATTTCCCCATTTGATAGGTTTTATTTTCTTTTGGAATATTAGTTGACCATAGATATGTGGTTTTATTTCTGTGTTCTTAGTTCTGTTTCATTGGTCTTTGTACCTGTCATTGTACCATGCTATTTTGGTTACTCCTACTGTGTTTTGAGGTTAGGATTTGTATTAAATTTCTTTAGCTTCAACTTGAAATTGCAAATGAGAAGTGAATGGTCTGCTTCACAATCAGCACCTGGAATACATTTCACAGATGATACTGAACTTTGTTGATTCATTCCACATATGCAATCAGTTTGATTGCTGTGTAGATTATCTAGCGATTTTCCATATGTATAGTCACTAGGCATCTTATAAAAGGTATTTGCAATAAATAACAAGTTATTACTTGAACAAATTCTATCTCTAGCCTCATTTCTGTCACAATGACCATGTTTTGTGATTATTGAACCTTCTCCCTTGTTCCTGACTTTTGCAATCCAGTCACCAATTATTAATGCTACTTAGTCACATGTGTTGTTGATTTCTGAATGCAAAAGTTGGTAAATCCTCCATTTACTCCTGTTTGACTCTAGTCCTTTGTGCATATATTTGTATGACAGTGTTATCAATAGATAGATGTTCCTTGTAAGTATGTGGACATTTTCCTGAAGCTCATGATATTGTATTGCAAGACTGATCTAGAAATAGTCTGTTTTAATTAATACAACTCCATCTCCATAATATACCATATGTGGCCAGGAGGAACCAGTTCTTGGAGAAGGACATCATGCTTAGAATGGTGGAGGGACAGCATAGGAGAGGAAGACCCCAGACAACACAGTAACTATGGTAATGGGGATTGATGTGTCAGAATCAGTGAGATTGGCTTAGGACAGGACAGGTTTCAGAGCTGCTATAAATATATATAGTCATAATGGGTCTCAGGTGACGTAATGACACATAACAACAACAACCAACTATACCAGGACCAAGAAGCAGTCAACAGAACAGAATAAGGTAGCACTGTGTGGTTAAAAATCAGAAAAGAAGTGTGTCAGGGATGTGTCCTGTCTCCATACTTTTTCAATACATATGCAGAACAGATCATTTGGGAGGCAGGACTTTATGAGAAGGAATGCGACATTAAGATTGGAGGAAGTCTCATGAACAATCTGTGTTATGCACGTGACACAACCTTGCTTGCCAAAAATGAAGAGGACTTGAAATATTTGTTGCAGAAGGTAAAGGACTGCAGACTTCAATATGGATCAAAACTCAACACTAAGAAAACAAAGATTAACACCACTGAGACAATTGGCAGCACCATGATAGATGGAGAAGAGGTTTAGATTTTTAATGATTTCAACTTGCTCAGGTCCACACCAGTAGTCATGAAATCAGAAGATAAATCGTGTTAGGAAAATATGTCATTATGTCATCAGGAAAAGTTCCAGAGTTCTAAAGAGCAACTATGTCAGTCTAGAGACTAAGGTATGCTTGATCCAAGTCGTAGTCTTTGTAACTACTTGCAACACATCAGAGAGCTGGACAATGACTAAGGATGACAGAACAATTAATTCCTATGAGCTGTGGTGTTTGAGAAGAGTATTGAACATACATGCCATAGTCTGCAAAAAGAACAAGTAGTTTGTCCTAGAGAGGGTGAAACCAAGTTTTTCATTAGAGGCAAGGCTTTTAAAGAGTCATCTGATATAATTTGAGCATTTTTCCAGGAAGTACAAGTCCTCAGAGAAAGGTATTATGCTTAGAAAGATGGAGGGACAGCACAAGAGAGGGCGACCTAGAAGAAGATGGATTAACAGAAACACAGGTAATGGAGTATGTGTGTTGGAAACAATGAGATTGGCTCAGGGTAGTACAGGGTTCAGAGATATTTTGTATAGAGTGTCTATGAGCTGCAGGTGACTGACAATATATAACAAGAACATTATTACGAGACTAAGTCATAGCTCAAGTCATAGTTTTTCCAATCACCTGTTATTCTGGACATATCTGAGAGCTAAAAATTAAATAAGGATGACAGAAAAATTGATATCTTTGAGTTGTGGTAGTGGAGAAAATTGCTGAATGGACTCCCAAAAGAATAAACAATTATATCTTGGAGATAGTGCAGCCAGGGTGCATCTCAGAGTAAATGATGGTAAGGCTTTGTCTCACATACTTTGGGAATGTTGTTAGGAGAGACTAGTCTTTGGAGGGAGATTTCTTACTTGGAAAAGTGTAAGGTCACCTGAAGAGAGGAAGATCTTCAACTAGATGGATTGATACATGGCATTGGCAATAGGCTAAAGTGTATCAGGATGGCACAGGATAAGGTACAAATCTGTTGTTCGTCACAACTTGATTCAATGGCACAAAGAATTTCTACAGTAAATATAATGATTGATGGAGAAAAGATTGAAATTGTCAAGGATTTTACTTTAGACTGCAATCAACACCAAGGATAGAAGCAGTCAATAAATTAAAAGATGTGTTGTATGGTGAAAATCTGTTGTAAGGACCTCTTCAAAGTGCTAAAGAATAGGTATGTCAGTTTATAGATGAGGATACACCTGATCCAAGCAATTATATTTTCAATTTCCATTTATGCATTTGAAAGTGGGACAATGAATAAGTAAAAAATCAAAGAAAAATTGATACCTTTGAATTGTATTGTTGGTGAGGAATATTAAATATAACATAGACTATGATGATTAAGGATGATAGAACAATTGATGCCTTTGAGTTGTGGTGCTAGAAAAGAGTATTGAATATGCACTGGATTGCCAAGAGAACAACCAGGTCTGTCCTAGAAAGGGTGAAACCAGATTGCTAGTTGGAGGCAAGGATTTTGAAGTGCCATATCACATATACTGGGCATCTTTCCGAGAGGGACCAGTCCTTAGAGAAGTTATACTTGGAAATGTGGAGGTTTAGGGCAGGAAAAGAAGACCCTGGACACAATAACTGGGGAAGTACATGTAGGTATGTTGAGAACAGTGAGATTAGCTCAGTACAGGGCAGGGTTCATGGCTATTTTTCAAAGTGTCTCTGAGTTGCAGTCGACTTGACAGCATATAATAGTAACAACAGACTGCCAAAAGAATCAACAAATCTGCTTTCATGAAAGTGCAACCAGGATCCTCCTTAGAAGCACGGGAGGTGAAATTTCATTTTATATACTTTGACCATGTTTTCAGTAGGTTCCAATTCTTGGTAAATGACATCATGCTCGGAAAAGTAGAGGATTAATAAGACAGAAAGAGACACTAGGCAATGTCGACTGACACAATTACTGAAACAAAGATATGAGTATAGTAGAAAGGATGAGAATGGGGTAGATTAGGAGATTGTTCAGATGTGCTATTTGTAGGGTTGCTATAAGACCCATCTACTCGAAGGTATCTAATCACCACAACAATTCCTACAAATGCTCCTCCTATTCCTATCCTTAACATGTACTTTTCTTCTAATCCAATCCCAATTACACATCCTAACACCCAATCCTTTTGTCTCCAGATATTTGTTCTCCATTTAAATTCCAACCATAGTATTGGAAGTTGCAATTACCAAGAAAAGGCATAATCTTGCAACCACTTATCTTTGGGAAGACAAAGATATAACCCTAGCATAATGATTAAGCCCTTGAATGCTGATATTTAAGAAGTTGAAGCCCACTCACCAGCCACTCTGTAGGATAAAAGAGTAAGTGATCTATTACAAACCAGATTACAGCCTCAGAAACCTCAGCAAATCTGTCATAAAGGGTTGCTATGAGTAGAGCTCCCCCCAAGGTATACAACAATAACAAACATAGTAATTATAACTAAGCATGAGAGAAAACCCAAAAACCTAGTTCAGCTAGGAAAGTCAGATTCCTTGGTGGATAATACTTGAACTTTTTCTCACCTACACTCAAGGTGCTATTTTCAAGTGGAAAACTTTCATAGATTTCCTCCAATCATTTTTATCATAGCCAAAGTTTGCACACATTTTGTTATCTCTGTACCAGCAGAACACAATCTAGTACTTACACTGTGTTGAATAATGAAACCATTGAAAATTTAGGCATCATTAGAAATTATTTTCCATAAAGTTAAAATATTTACAGAAATAAAGATAATTCAGGAAATTATCACTACAATAAAAATTTACCAGCTGTTTACAATAGAACATTTGAAGAAGCAAAAGTTAGAATTTTAAAGAATACTTAGGACAAAGGTATTTTTTATGTCTATTCTGGCTAAAATTCTATCTTTTATTCATTGAACAATTTTTGCGAATAATACCAGAATATCTTAAACAATTTTGATGATTGATCACATATATAAAATGCTAAGATTAGTTTTATATCCTTGACTACATAGTGTAAACTTTACAATTCATAAAAAAATTAGTTACAATGCTTATTTGGACACTGTATTGAGCTGCATGTTGTTGATAGGTCCTGTGGAGTCAATTATAACAAATCAAGCTGGATAATAATTTTCTATGATAATCATGGTTGTTATTATTGTCATTATATCAATCCACCTTTTTTCATGTATCTTCTATTTCTTAATCTCTGCAAGCTGTGAATGTCATTTTACATGGCAAAATAAACTCTACAAATGTAATTGAATTAAGGGCCCTTGGGCCTGTCTTTAATTGCTTCTGGTGAAACATTCTTCTAGGTCATATAGTCCCAGTCTGTCCACTTGCTGAACTGAGGTAACTCATGGTTGCTGGGAAACTGAACACTGTGACACTGATATGTCAAATGTGAGAATGGTTACCCATGTTGGGCAGTGTTTGGTGGCACTCCCCGATTAAACCAAGCTTGGAAGCAGATGTGGCATCCACTTCTGAAATAGCTTGCCTCTGGGAACTCTATGAACCTGGAGAAAGGATGAAAGTTATACAAGTGTCCAAACCTTTCATTCATAGGGTTGCTATGAGTCACTTATGACTGGATGACACTTAACAACAATAACAAGAAGATAGATTACTCTGAATTTTCCAGATGAGTATTAAAAGTAATTTTGTTCATATGAGAAAGATGAACATTTGACTATTTGAACATAAGTCATTTTAAAACCTGAAGAAAGATACTATAATACTGGCTTTAAAGGAGGGAAGGGCCAGCAGCTAATGAATGAAAGAATTCAGCCTTGAAGCTACGTAAAGCAAGGAAGTGTGTTCTTCCCTATGGTTTTCGAGATATCCTGCTAACTCCTGGATTTCTGTCCACTCAAATGGATTTCAGTTTCTGACATTCTTAACTATAAGAACATGCATGCATGTTTTTGTCTGCCAAGTTAATTTTTTTTACAGTAGCCTAATACAGACACTACTAAAAATAACCTCTTATTTTTTATAAACTCTGAGGAACCAAAAATAGATGTCAAATCAAGCAGTACTTAATAGGGTGCTGTTTCAGTCTTGCTTATTCCTTTCTACGTCCATGACACTCAGAAAACATAGGTAACTACATACACCGAGTAGATGTCCATTAATTATCAGTTTTTAAATGAGATCTGGTCATGTCGTGTGTAACATATTTTCACATTATACACTTTGAGTCAGGATCCATTCATAGTTGACCCTCTGCCAGGTTTTCACAGGTAGTTAATCAAATGGAAAGAAATTAGTAACTAAAATCTTAGAAGTCCAACTCTATCAGTTGCAACATCTGCACCTTCCCTTATAAAGATTTGTTGTTGTTGTT
>NW_006399894.1:5853023-5858057 GCF_000299155.1 Elephantulus edwardii
TTCCGGGGGCCTTATTTTTTGCTATTTCCTTCAAAGATTTAGAGTCTAAGAAATCCAATTTGAGGCCAGTCACTATGAGTTGCCTAGACAGCAGCCTGCAAATTTTAGTCTACTAACATATTAATTTGTATTGCAATTGCAACATAGACTTTTCTTCATACAACTGTTTAACTTATTTTTTTTTTCTACCTTGATATTTACTCAACTCACTGTGCTGGAATATTGAAAAGATTCATCCTACATATGTAACACCTGCCAAATATGCTCCGATTCTTTGAAGGATAGTACTTAGAATCTAGGAAAGGTAAAATTACGGATACAACTTGTCCACAATAGATGTAAAAATTAGCACGCATCATTGAATTGTATGCTCCAAATACTCAAGTTTAAAAGACAGTAAACTTGGCAAGGGAGAGGAGACAAAACATTTAAAAGGATGTGGAATTTTCTTTCTCACAGAAGAAAAAAGACGTAATTGAGCTAAGGAAGAAAGCAAAGTAAATACATGTGAAAGAAAAATATAAAGGGACCACTTAATTTCACAATGAATATCCTTAAGAGATCCTCTGTGGCCGATCATATAAATGACCCAGAGGAAAGTAGAAGTCAATATAAAATGGAGCAAAACAGTTCACCTGTAAATGACAATGATTACTTTCTCAAGTAGGCAGTGTTAAAAGGTTGACTGAGGACTTGTCCCTGGTTCTTGTATTTTGCAGACTACTAACTTCACTATGAAGCCCTAGTGGCATAGTGATTTTAAAATGTTTGACTATTAACCTCCAGGCCTGTGGTTCTCACCTACACACTACTTTCAGGAAGAAAGATGAGACAGCTTGATTTAACTCTGTCCTCTAGAAACCAGAATCAAATCAATGGCCATCTGTGACTACTGATATTGATTGTCTGTTTCACAATCTGCTCTTGGCCTAGCTTTTGACTATTTGCAATGCATCTGAAGTTTGGACAAGGAATAAGGATGACAGATGAAGCACTGATGCCTTTGAGTTGTGGTGTTGGAGTACTAAATATCCTATGACCGCCAAAAGATCAAATACATCTTATAGAAAGGGTGGCCAGAGTGCTCCTTAGAGGCAAAGATAATGAAGCTTTGCCTCAAATATTTCAGGCATGTTGCAAGGAGGGGGACATCATGCTTGGAAAACTGTAGAGTCAGCAGAACAGAGGAAGACTCTCAACCAGGTGGATTGGCACACTGACTGCCGCAATAGTGTGTCAGGAGTTGTGAGGATGGCACAGGATAGGACAGGGTTCAGATCTGTTGTACAGAGGGTCACTATGTGTCATACTTGACTGAAAGTTATCTAACAACAACAACAACAACACCAATGGTTGAATTTTCTTCGGTTTAACTTTACTAGGAAAAATATAAAACTTTAAATATTAGTAATTGTAGGCCAAATATCAAACTGGTTGTCATTGATTTAATTCTGACCCTTGATAACCTTTTGTGTTATGGAGCAAAATTGTACCATAAGTTTTCCTTGGTTTCAATCTTTACATATACAGATACCATGTCTTCCCCACTTCTAATGGCATGTCTAGATATTTTTTAACTACTAACTTTAGGCTAGTTTCATAATCTTTGCCTTTGAATTAGAATTCTGTTGATCCTTCATTAGGTTTATGAGACTGTATATCTACAGGAAAACCACTGCTCATCTTTCTGCCTTGGAGTCACTAGTAGATTTAAGCCACCAAACAGGCATGCTAATGGGTTTGTAGTGGCAAGAAGCTGTGCTGCAATTATAAATCAGGTGGTTCAAATCCACAAGTTGCTATGTGAGAGGAGGATAGGCAATCTCCTCTCCTGCAACTAACTGCTTCTGAAAACCCTCTGGAGTGGGCTCCAACTCAATGGTGAACAAAAACAATAACAACCACCACCCTATATATAGACTAGGCCATCAGTGCTGTCTGAGTAACCTAGTAGTGAAGTGTGAACCAGCAGCTTATGCCACTCAGGAACTTTGCTCTAGGTACCCTATTGTGGGTTCTTGCTCATAGCATTCCCATGAACAAAAAATGAAACTTTGATGTCTTGACTCATCTTCAAAATCCATATTGATCCTATTGGTGTCACCATGTCAATCCACCTTGCTGAAGATCTACCTCTTATCTCTACTAAGTATGCTAGATGCATCTTGTTAGGGACATTTTGACTGTACTTTTTCCTCAGCTGGAGTTTTTTGTTCTTTTGGTATCTGTGATTGTAGCCTCTATCAGGATTCTTTTCCAATATCATAATTCAAAGGCACTGATTCTTCTTTGACTTTATTTATTTATTGTCAAACTTTTATGTGCTTATGAAATGTCTGGAAATACCACGATGTAAGTCAGTGTACCTATTGCTCCAAGTTACATCTTTGTCCTTTATCTCTTTAAAAAGACTTTGGCAGCAGACTTCTCCTTTGAAATGTGTCATTTGATTTCAAGACTACCAAGGAAGTTTAGTACAGTAAAGAGACCTATTCATAGATTTTGCAGAATTATCATGAAATAAGACCACCAATAATATGAAAAACAACCACAAATGATAAAATGATCATGTAGAAATAATAACTCTCCAAGTATTCAAATATCTTACCCTTAAGCATATTCCCTTTAGTTAAATAAATTTTAAATTATAATGCTTCGTACAGTGACAAGATGAAATGGAGTGACTTCATGTAAAGGAAATAATCCAAGAGTTCTCAAATTCAAGGCGTAAGGGATATATAAGAACTGGAGAATTATTTAAACAATTAAATTAGTGCTTCATTCTGCAACAGTTGCTTGAGGCCAGTGATCTTATTTTCCATAACTAAGGATCAGGTAAGGCAGTGCTTTCCTTTGAAAGAAAATGAACTCAGGAAAAAAAATCTTATTAGACATGCTTTTCAGCTTGAACTGTAACCAAAGAGCTCACCAGTCTTTGTCAAGAAGAAAGTGAAGTCTCCAGCCTTTATTGGCTTTGTAGGTCAAGCATTAGACCTGCTGTGACTACAAAATGAAGGAATTCTTTCAGTCCTTTTAAGAAATAGGAATCTAATTTTCCAGGCTCAGCTTCAATAGTAACAACACATTTTGGAAAACAATATGCAGCTATTTACCTTTCTCTGTTATGACTATAGTTATATCATTTCTGAAATGTTTTCAGAGGCGTAACAAAAGATATACATTTACATTTTCTTACATATGGACTTTACCAGTGAACGGCTTTATGACTATTGAATAGCATTTTTGGTCATTTATAGTTCATCTAACAGAAATTAGCAGTGTTGAGGCAAATTTATTAATGAGGCAATGATTACCTGCCTTTACCTTTTACTGTTTAGTCAAATTTTGCTACTTACCAAAATGTTGGAAGTTCAAGTCTACCCAGAGACTTCTGGAAGAAAAGTCTCAAAATTTATTTCCATAACATCAGCTATTTAATACACTATGTGGTTCTACTCTGATACCTACGAGTTCATTATGAATAAAAATCAATCTATGACAATTTTTTTAAATTTAGGGAGCTTTTTTTTCTAGTAGTGGAGTTAAAATAATTCTTTTGATTATAGTTATTATTAGCAAAGTAAAAACATTAAACATATCTGGTTATTGACAAATGCTGTGCTTTAGTATTTAACTTCTGTTTTGTGATACCAGATCCATCTCACTCTTCTTCATGGTAACTAACTACATCACACCTCACCTCCAGAAGAGGATTTGGTTACCTATCTTACAATAAATGCCATTGAAAACTGCCTAGACATAGGGAAATATTGTTTCCACAATGCATAAAATTTTACATGGGTTTAATAATAATACAATAGTTATAAATAGCTTAATAATAATAAATCTTCCTCATTTCATCCACCTTTCTGGTGCCAGAAACATTAAAAGAAGATAAATGGCCTTCACCTGAGCTAAAAGAGAGAGAAGTTCACTTCCTCAGAAAGTTCCCTGAATTCTACTAGTCTCTTAAATTGTGAGAGGATAAATTTACAAGTGGTAAAGCTCTCTACTTATGCTGTTTCTGTTATTGTAGCATTAGATTGCTAAACTCTGCAGTCAAATTGGAATCAGCGCATAGCTGACCCTCCAATGGGTTACCACAGCTGTAAATAATGTGAAAGGAGATTGCCTATCCTTCATTTATGAAATTGCTGGTGTATTTGAACTGCCGGATAAGTGTACCATTTTCATTAGAAGTGGAACTTTCCCAAACGCCAAAGAAAATGAATGTTCCTAATACACTGAATATCATATTTACCATTGAAAAGTAGGTGTCAAGGTAGGATTTTCTGTTTGTGGTGTTAAGGGTTAGTTGTTCAAAATTACGTTCCTAGCTATTGATTTTGAATTTGCTGTGTGAATGTGTGGGAACATGTGAATGCTTGGGAATATGTGACTAAGACACGTGAGTAGAATCTGCAAGGGGATTAGCTGTTCTCACCATTAAATGGAAATGATTCAGTAGCGGAATTTGAAAATTAAGCAATGAATATGCAGGAATGCAGTGCACGCCCTTCAGGGCCAGAGATTCTTGCAGCAGTTGGACCCTACAGGAGAGCAGTAGTAGTAGTAGCAGCAGAAAAAGAGATACCTGACATCATACAGAGCAGTCCTTGGGACTGTAGTAGTAGTAGTAGCAGTAGTAGTAGTAGCAGCAGAAAAAGAGATACCTGACATCATACAGAGCAGTCCTTGGGACTGGTATTCCACAGAATCAGAGCTAAGTGTCTTTACACAAGTTATTTGGAAGACTTGGAGTAGAGCCATAAGGACGGGACTCAGCTTTGTAACATTGGCATAAAGACATGAGGCTGAAAACTGAGGTTCTTTAAAACACATTTTGGAAGCTCTCCTGACTGAGTTATTATATCTTGCGGCCAACATGAATTATAGCATTTTGACTTCCCTAATATGGTTCTGTGTGGCAAATGCACTATTGTAACAGATTTAGTTGCTGTAATCAAAGATGCTTTGGGCAGAATATTAAATGATCCAGGAAGTATTAAAAGAAGATGGAAGGAATATACTGAG
>NW_006399894.1:5859568-5861304 GCF_000299155.1 Elephantulus edwardii
CATAGGGCCGGTATGAGTCGCAAACGACTCGACGGCACATAACAACAACGACAACAACACAGAGAAGTAATGGATTTCTTCCAGTCAGTTGGCCAGAGTATCCTTAAGTATTGCAACTCAAGTTTTGAGGGTTTTTTTCAGTTCCTCCTAAATAGTATGAAAATCACATATGAACTTCCAAAATAAATAAGATATAATAAGCCCTTTGTGCGTACTTATATTAGCCACCTTTTGTTGTTATTGTTGTTGTTTTATGCTGTTAAGTCGCCTGAGACTCATAATGACCCTAAGCACAACAGCTCTGAAGCCTGCTGCATATTGAGCTAGTCTCACTGAATCTGATACGCCTACCACCATGGTCCTACTTACTGTATTAGTTCATACCATCCAGTCTTCCTCTTCTGAAGTCTCCCTCCACCCTTCTAAATATGATGTCCTTCTCCAAGGACTGGTCTCTCCTAACCACATGACCAAAGTATGTGAAATGGAGCTTCAAAATCCTAGCCTCTAAGGGAAAACTTGGCTTGATCCTCTCTAAGACAGACCTATTTCTATACTTGGCAGTCCATGATATGTTCAAGTTCTCAAGCACCACAACTCAAAGGCATCAATTCTTCATTCACCATCCTTAGTCATTATCCAATTCTCTAATGCATAGCAAGTAATTGTGAAGATAAAGGACTGGATCAGTCAGACCTTAGTCTCTAGACTGACATCATTGTTTCTCAGTACTCTAGAAAGGTCCCTGAAGCAGATTTACCTAGTACAATTTGCCTTTTGATTTCCTGATTGCTAGTGCCAAAAGAGTTGATTGTGGACCCAAGCAAGCTGTAACTGTTAAGAATTTCAATCCCTTCTTCATCCATCATGGTGGTGCCAATTGTCCCAGGGGTGAGAATTTTTGTCTTCTTGATGTTGAGCTTCAATTCACACTGAAAACTACAGTCCTTGACCTTCTGCAGCAAGTGCTTCAGATCCTCCTCCGTTTCAGCAAGCAAGGTTGTGTTATCTGCATAACATAAGTTGTTGAGTCTTCCTCCAATCCTGATGTTGTCACATTCCTCCACATGAAATTTTAACCTCCTGAATTATCTGTTCAGCATATAGATTGAAAAGTTATGGAGATAGGACACATTACTGATGCACTCGCTTCCTGAGTTTGATCCATACAGTGTTTCCCTGCTTTCTTCTGAGGAATTTTTCTTGGTCTGAGTACAGGTTTCACATAAGCACAATCAAGTGTTCTGGGATTCCCATATTCCTCAAGGTTAATCACAATGTATTGTGATCAATGCAGTCAAAAGCCTTTGCATGGTCAATGAAATAAAGAAAAATATACCTCTGGTACTTGTTTGCTTTCTGCCAAGATCTATATTGTCATCTTTTGTTAGGCAACATAATATAAAAGCAATTGTTCCCTCAAAGTTTACAAACTGGTGGACACACAAATGAAAATAATTGTGTGTAAATTTGCTTTGATTAGTGATGTATTACTACTGTAACTCCCAAATATTAAAATTTTGAATCAATAAACTTTTAATAAATCACAAAATCTATAGCCTATATTATATTGTTATAAAATTCAAGCCTCAATTTGCAGTACTTAAGCATGCTTTGGGCAGAATATTAAATGATCCAGGAAGCTTTAAAAGGAGATAAAAGCAATGAATGAATGGAAATCCAAATTCTCTGTAAATGTTCATTAACATTATTAAAAAAAATTAGAAAAAGGTAAA
>NW_006399894.1:5865254-5869471 GCF_000299155.1 Elephantulus edwardii
AGCTGATGGTAGTTCCTTATGTTGGGATCAGTGTCTCTGAAGTTTAGTTGTAATATTTCCCAGTCAAAGGTGATGCATCCTGTAGAATTGGTGTGTAGATAGGCTTTTCTTGGCCCGAGGGCCTGCGGCCCTCTGGCCTGAATGGAAGTCACGGGCTTTTGGCGTCTTCGATTACCTGAGAAAATGGGGTGGGTCTGCGGGGTCTGATGGCTGTCCTGTGAGGTGCCCAACTTCAGCTAGTCAGATGCCGAGCCTCTCGTCTGACCTTTCTGCCGGAATGGAAGCCACAAAGCAAGGCCATGGTACTAAGGATATTATAGCTAATGTTAGATGGATCTTGGCTAAAAGCAGGGAGTACCAGAGGAATGTCTATCTGTGCTTCATTGATTATATAAAGCCTTTTGACTGTGTGTATCACAACAAACTGTGGCTGATTCTGAGAAGAATGGGAATACCAGAACACGTGATTGTGTTTATGTGAAACTTATACTTGGTCCAGGAGGCAATCATCAAAACAGAGCAAGGAAACACTGCATGGCTTAAAATTGGAAAGGGTGTGTGCCAGGGGTGTGTCCTATCTCCATACTTTTTGAATCTATGTGCAGAACAGATCATCTGCAATGAGGAGGAAAGTGGCATAATTATTTGAGGAAGATTCATCAAAAAACCTGCATAATGCTGATGACGCAATCCTGTTTTCTGTGACTGAGGAGGATGTGAAGCACTTACTGCAGAAGGTCAAGGACTGCAGCTTCCAATAAGGATTGAAGCTCAGCATCAAGAAAACTAAAATTCTCACCACTGGGCCGATTAGCAGCATTATGATAAATGGTGATAAGTTTGAGATTGTTAACAGTTTTAATTTTCTTGGCTCCACAATCAACAATCTTGGTACCACAAGCCAGGAAATCAAAAGACAAATTGTATTGTGAAAGTCTCTTATCAGGGATCTTTCCAGAGCACTAAAATCAGTGATGTCTGTCTGGAGACTAAGGAACACCGGATCCAGGCCATAGTCTTTGCAATTAATTTCTGTGCCTCAAAAAGCTAGACAATGACTAGGGATTTTAGAATGAGAATTGATGCCTTTGAGCTGTGGTGCTAGAAAAGCATATTCAATATACCATTAACTGCCAGGAGAACAAACAGGTTTGTCCTAAAGGGTGAAACCGGGCTTGTCCTTTTAGGTGATGATTCTGAGGCTTCGTCTGACATACTTTGGACATGTTGCAAGGTGCTACCAGTCCTTGGAGAGGGACACCATGCTTGGAAAGGTAGGGGACAGAACAAGAGAGGAAGAAACTCAGTGATATGGATTGGTTCAGTGACTGGTGTAATGAGGGTAGGTGTGTCAGAGACAAAAAGTTTGGCACAGGATAGAGCACATTTCAGGGCTATTGTACATAGGGCTTTTTTTTTAGTCACAAGCGACTCAATGGCACATAACAACAACAAATATAAATAGCACCGCATAAAGAAAATCTACTATAAAATTAATAATAGTAGGAAACCAGGCTCTTAAATAAAAATATTATAAAACAAAAGATTTACCTTAAAACACTGATTTATTTGCCTTTATTTTCTAAAAATTTCAATTTCATCATTGACAGATACAATATTATATTAAAAAAGTCACTATTATAGAAGTGTTATAAGCACATTATGGTGCAATGTGTTGATCATCAAATGACTTTTGTACCTAATTGCTTTGACATATTCCCTGTGGCTCAGTCAGGTTATGATGTGAATGAGGTAAATAATCTATTATTTTTTTTGTGTGTGTGTGTGTGTGTGTGTGTGTGTGTGTGTGTGTGAAAATGCATACAATTTAGTACCATATCACCAGTATTGAATTGAGCAAGTTTGGAGCAGAAGAGGGGAATATTGCCACCAGTAGGAAAGAAGTAGCAAAGAATACAGTCTAAGTCTTTAGAGCCAGAGAATATCATGCTAAACAGAGACTGGGGAGTTTACTGTTTAAAATGGCTTTTCTATCTATTAATTTGCCATTGTCATGTAGATGGGAGGGGACATATGGATAAGGCTTATTAGTCTATCATCAAGGGAACTGGCAAGGCATGCCATTAAATTGAGTGGATCCAGCAGCAGAAATGAAGAGTTTCCCTGCCATCAAAGAAGAACTGAAAGTAGTACATTCACAGGGCTCAGAAATAAATCCTTGTGCCAGCTAGACATCTATGACAACAGCTGCTATCATGGCAGCAGCAAATGCGTGAGCCAATATTGACAGAACTGAGAATTGTATAACACTAGCCTTAAATCGTGAGACTCAAGGCTGAAGCACCTACAAGCACTTTTCAGAAGCTGTCCAGATTGTAGTCTGACACTAGCTTGGATTATAAACTTTTGATTTCTCCAATATGGTTCTGTGTTCTTTGTGAGCTATTGCATCCAATTTTTTGTCGCAGTAAAGCGGTAAGATTTGTGTTAATTGGTAAAAAAGATTTGATGAATTGGTAAAAAAGAGTTAAAGGAACATGGGGGGACATGTCTAACCTCATGGGAATTGGTTTTGTACTAGTAATGATTTTTTGGAGGTAGTTTCTCTTTATGAAGTTGGCAAACGTCAGATAGGCTGTCCCCATGGGTCCTTTGTTCTTTTTACAGAGATCTAAATAAGACAGCAACCATAGCTGAGAACCATAGACTGAAATGAAATAGAGCTGACTGGGGACTGTTGCATCATGGAGCCTGTGTTCAAGCTTGTTAGAAGACATAAGTGGGTTTGAGATGTAATAATTGATAGGGTTAAGAGAACTTTGTAATATTGACATACGGACATAAGGTTGATAGTCAAAAGACTTGTAAGCTCACCTGAGCATTTGTCCTAACTGAAGAATTATATCTTGTTTCCAAAGTGAATTGTAACTCATTGAACTTCCCTATTAAACGGTATCATTTTGAGTCTAGTTCTATGAGTTCTGTGTAGCGACTTCAACAGAATAGCAGATCCAGAGCAGAGCAGAGGAGGACCCTAGGAGAGACAGTTGGTGTTGGACTTGGTAGAAGTAGGTGAAGGAGCATGGAACTTGTCTGAAATAATAGGAATAGATGCTGTGGATATACCTGTTAGTGTTGTTTACCCTTGTGGAGTTGGTGGATGTCCAGTTAGGCTGTCTTCATTCCACTTGCACTCTTTTTACACACAAATATGTTGTTGTTATTGTCATGTGCCACTGAGTCACTTGCGACTCATAGCTACCGTATGCACAAGAGCTCTAAACGCCATTCTATCCTGTGCCAATTTAGCCATCTCAAACACACTCATTCCCACTGCTCCAGTCACAGAATCGATCCATCTTATCAAGAGTCTTCCTCAGTAATTGTAAATACTTGACTTAGATCAAGCATCTCTTATTCTTTAAATGGACATCTTTGCCTTCAGCACTTTGGAGAGGTCCTTTATATCAGAGTTTCCCAATGCAACACATTTTTTGATTTCTAGACTGCTGTTGCCAAGGGTATTAGTTATGGATCCAAGTAAAATGAAATAATTAACAACCTCAATCTTTGTCTATTATGATATTGCCTCGTGGTACAGTGATGAATATTTCTTTTTTTTTGATGTTGAGTTGTAAGCCACATTGAAAGCTGTATTCTGATTTTCTGCAGTAAGGACTTCAAGTTGGCTTCATTTTCTGAAGCAGTGTTGTGTCATATGCATTACATAGATTGTTGACAAGTCTTCGTTCAATCTTGACATAATGGACAATTAATAGTTAAATAAATGATAGATATAGTTATAGTATTAAAATGACATAAGATAGATAAATATGATTGTGTGAACATAGCATTAAAATGATATAAAATAGAGAGACTAGGAACATAACACAATTGGACTTACATATTTTCAAAAGCACAAATACCAATTGACATATTTCAAAAAAGAAATATGTCAAGAAATCTGGAGGACAGCCATCTCTGGTAACGGACTGTAAGAGATCCATATTTATTACCATTCCCAAAAAAGTTGACCCAACAGTGTGTGAAAATTGTCAAGCAATATCACCAATACCATGTTTGTTGGTGGTGCTGTTATGTGTCATCGAGTCGCCTGCAACTCATAGCGACCCTCTGTACAACAGCCCTAAACTCCGCTCTGTCCTGTGCCAATCACACTGTCTCTGACACTCCCATCCCAATTATCCCAGTCACTGAATCAATCCACCTCATAAAGGGCCTTCCTCTCCTGCGCT
>NW_006399894.1:5870631-5872589 GCF_000299155.1 Elephantulus edwardii
CGATCTCTTCCAGTCAGTTGGCCAAGTGGTCGTTCTCCAGATTTCTTGGCACAACTTGGTGAGCACGTCCAGGGCAGCATTACTAGAGTCTAGTACTCTCTAATAACCAATACCACACACAAACAAAATCTTACTGAAGATTATCCATAGACTACTAGGACAATACATCAACAGAAAACTGCCAGAAATACAATCTGGCTTTAGAAGAGGCCATTGCACTGGGATATCATTACCTATGTCAGAAGAAACTTGGATAAAAGCAGAGAGTATAAGAAGAATATCTAAAAGATTATTTCTATTAGGAAAGGCTACTGTCAAGGACCTGTCCAGAGTGTTTTGGAGCAATGATAATAAGTCTATAGACTGAAGGGCACCATGTCATGGTTTTCTCAATTATTCACTATTTATCAGAGAGCTGGACAATTACCAATGATGACAAAAGAAGAATCAATGCCTTTGCGTTGTGGTTCCAGAGAAGAGTGTTGAACATACCATGAATTTCCAAGAGAACAAACAGATCTCTTCTAGAGATTGTAAAACAAGGTTGCTCCTGAGAGTCAAGGACTGTGAAGCTTTATCTCACATATTTTTAACATGTTGCCGGGAAGGACTAGTTCTTGGAGAACGACATCCTGCTTGGAAAGATGGAGGATCAGCATAGGAGAAGAAGATCCTAAATGTAAGGATTGACATAGTGACTATGGCAGTAGGGGCAGGGATGTCAGAGACAGGGAGATTGGTTCAAGATATATCAAAGTTCAGAGTTATTGTTCATAGGGTCACTGTGAGTCATAATCAACAGCACATAACAACAATAACAAAACACAAAAATATATAAAATTCATTGCCATTCCATCACTTTCCATGGCTCTCACATTAGTCTGAACTGTTTCAGATAATGAATCTTTACCATAAGGCAAGAGAAAAACGCAGAGGGAAAACCAGAAAAGAAAATATTATTACTTATGATTAGACAACAATTTCATTTTTCTTTTTCTCCCACTTAAAAAAATCTGTTGCAATATATGTGTGAAAACAAGTGGCAATGGCAGTATATAATAATGCTATAAAATGTTCAAAGCACTTAAAAATATCAATTCTATATAATATTATTGATTTATAGTGTATTGCCCATAAAAAAACAAGGAAAGATAGAGTGGAGTTCTTCTGGACAAAAGCAAAGGGCAACTTTGCATCATCTCTAGCAATTACCTCATAGTCAAAATATTGTAGGTTATGGAGTATATCAGAGAGAATATACAATCTTTTTTCAAAAATTGTACTCATATTTTCAGAAATAGACCTTCATAAGCATAAATATTATTGAATTGAATTCAGTAGTTAACTTTAATATAAAGTATATTGTTAGTAACTGACCTTATACTTAGATTAATTAAAAATACTTCTGTGAATAAAAATAGGCAAAGAATTATGAATAAACATTTTGTCTATTGCTTATCATTTTATTTACAGTAATTTCATTAGCCTAAAAAAGAACCACCCAAGGAATTAGCACTCAGAACAGGATCTGTATGCTCTTAAATATTGTATTTATAATTAAGTTATATTTGCATATTATAGAAAATTGTCTAAATTATGCAGTGATGGGTTTTTATTGAAGAACCTATTTTGTTGAACAATGAAATAGCTTAGTGTTTGTGCTTTTCTTAAGAGAAATCCAAGCTTTGCATATTGCTGAATACTCAGATTTCATTTGCTCTTCAGTTTCCTCTGTAACTCCAGTAACAGAACAGATTTCACTCTAAGAATGAATGAAATATTTATGTATAAATGATCACACCTCATCAATAAAACTTACCTTTACATGATGTGTCTGTGTTTTAAATGCAAACATTAATTGCAAAAAGAAAGAAAGAAAGAAAGAAAGAAAGAAAGAAAGAAAGAAAGAAAGAAAGAAAGAAAGAAAGAAAGAAAGAAAGAAAGAAAGGAAAGAAAGA
>NW_006399894.1:5872859-5877726 GCF_000299155.1 Elephantulus edwardii
ATTAATATTTTTATTGATTACTATTGTTACTTATATTCAATATCAATTTTTAAATTGTTCAGAGTTTATAAACCCTTAGAATTCATTTATCATTAAAGAAGACTGACCTTTAATAGCTACAAATTACTCTATACTTTCTATGTTGTTTTTCTTGTTTTAACAGATCATATCTTCTCCAGTTTATTTATTTCTAATGCATTTTCATTCTGTGAGAGTTTGAATGCCTCAACAACCAAATAACTATTTTCTGAACAGGCATTTCTCTCTGAGGATGTGAAATGCACTTCATTCCTAACCAATGGTCCAGTACTCTAATATCTTTAGTAGTAAGCCAAGGATCCATGTTTCATTTTTTACCAGTTTGTAAATCAGTATTTCTTTTCTTTCTTATCTTTATTTTATTGTGGTGGTTGTTATATGCCATCCAGTCACCTGAGATATGGTACCCTATATACAACAGCTCTGAACTGCCCTATCTTTAGCCAATCTCACTGTCTCCAACTCACCTACACCCTTTTCTCCATTTACTGAATCAATTCATCTCATCAAGGGTCGTCCTCTTTTGTTCTGTTCTGTTACCAGTATCCAAATCTTAATTTGAATCATTAAGTGAGAACACTATGTATGGGCTCTTTAATATTTGTAATTTCGAACACATATTACTATGGTTATTGAAAGAAAATGGTATTTCTGGAATTAATAATTCATTTATTGTCAACTTGATTCAGCAGCAACTCTGATAAATTTCAGCCCACCTTCATTTTCATCTCATTTGCAAATGCCAGGAAGACATATTATCTCTTAAAGGACCTCAGTAACCCCCAGTAGTCACCAGGTACCACAGACATCTTTAAATCGGATTTAAGTCCCTTGTTATTTCTACATAACTATTTTTGGAAATGTTTTTTTTTTAATGTTTGAGGCATTACATGAATTCTAATTATCTTGTTATGTCTGAATAGGTATTTTCCGTTTTAATTTTTTATCATAATTGTCATTCTCTTATGGTCATCTGCCTATCTGCCCATAGCTTTCCTTTAGGGTTTACTCAATGAAAAACAACCCTAATATAGCATAATAATCTGCATCACAAAACAAAGAACCTGTATTGAAGTCTTCCTTATCAAAAATTGTCTTGTTTTAAGTAAATAATTTCTTCCTAATTCACTTCTCATTAACCTCCTGCCTCTTGCTGTTATAGCAGCGGGAAAAAAAATCAAAACCCAAATAAATGAGAAAAAAAAACCAAAAAAACAACCCAACCTAAAACATTAGTTGTTAACTTTAAATATATACATTTCTTTTTCTCATATTCTTCAGGTTAAAAGTCCAAAATAAAGTCTTGATCATGTCCAATCCATTCATCTGTTGTTCCTTAGTTTATTGAACTAAGAGTTTGTTGAAACAGCCAGTGGCTTTGGTGTTCCATATCTGTGGGCATGGAATTAAGCGTGTGTTTGTTTTTTAAAGACATGCCTCAGAAGTGATTAGTACTATTCCATTAGTCACACTTACTATCCCTGAATTATCTAATTTATGCAACACAATCCTTATTTTTAAATAGGGTGATGTTTGCAGATGAAGGGAGTATAGATTTCACATTTATTCAACAATTATATTCATCTACACAGAGTTACCAACATTGAATTAACTATATCTTTCTCTATCATTGTAATGAGGTTGGAACCAATTCATAGCAGACTTTTCAGAGATTTTTCAAAAATCTCTAAATTGCCTTGGAGGAGATTGTCTGTCTTTCTCCCTCATTGCTGTTGGTGGATTTGAACCTCCAGAGAAGCACCACCTTTGGATTAGCAGAGCCACTTCTTGCGGGTTATCACTGCTTACAAATAACCCCAAGCAAACAACAATGTCATTAATGAGCTTTAGAACAAGAATCATCGAACAATCTGACTTTGAAGTTATTAGTAATTTTCCTTCGATCTTCTCAGTGCCAGCTCTTAGGGACTCCATGTACATTTGAAAGAAACACTGGTTTTGAACCTTTCTCACAATCATTGTTATGTTTAAGCCAATTTTTGTAGCCACTGTGTTAACTCATCTTTTTGAGGAATTTCCTCCTTTTTTCTGCCTATTTTACCATTATGTCATCCTTGAGGGATTGGTCCTTTCTGATAACGCTGTCAAAGCACATGAGATAAACACTTGCCATTCAAAAGAACTTTCTAGATGTACTTTCTTTTTTTTTGTTTTTGTTTTTCAAGTCAAATTTGTCCAGTCTTCTGCAAATCCATAGTATACTCACTGTACTTTATCAACATCACAGCCCAAAGGCATTGACTTTTCTTAATCATTGCCTAGTTTGTCCACGCTTGTGAGGTAATTGAATAAGCATAGCTTGGGTCGGGTATATGCTAGTCTGCAAATTGATATTTTTACATTTAACAATCTGTTTAAAAGAAATATATCATTAGACATTATACATAAGACAATAGACCAGAATAAGAAGTATATTGCAAAGAAGGACTGGGGGAGTGGGGGTTGGGAGGTAATTGAGCAACAATAAATGAATATTTATTTTTAAAAAGTTAACTGGAGGAGGGGGTGGGAAGGAGAGGGAGTACAAAAACTGAATGAGTGAAAATCTAACTTTTCTGTAAGTGTTCATTAAAATAAAATTTTATTTTAAAAGGAAAGAGGTGTTTTGTTTTTTGCCCAAAATTGGCCTAATGTAATAGATCCTCACATACTTTACACATTTGTCAGAAAACTCTGGTCCCTGGGATAAGATAACATGTTTGTAATGGTGAGGGGTCAGCAAAAGAAAAGGAAGACCTTGAATAAGATGGATTGCCACCAACACTTCAATAATGGTTTTGAGGAAGGCAGAGATCTTGATGATGGTGCTTAATAAGGCAAGATTTTTATTCATTGTTCTTAGGATCACTGTGAGTTGTAAACAATAACAATATGTGACAACAATGACAACAGTGTGAGTTGTCACATAACAAAGGATAATTCAATACTCCTTGACAATTATGCTGTTTATTTGTTCAGTAGTGAGAACTTTCTTGCTGTTTTTATGTTGAATACATACTGAATGCTATAGGCTTTGATTTTCAACAGTAAGCATTCCAAGTTGATTTTCAGCTGGCAAAGTTGTGTTATCTGCATATTGCAATTTATTGTGTAGTCTTTCTCCTCTCCTGAGGCCATGGTTTGTTGTTTGGTTGGGTTTTTTTTGTTTGTTTTGTTTCTTTTTACAGCTCAGCTTTTCTAATTATTTGCTCAGGATACAAAATGAAGAAATATGATGAAACGATACAGCATTGAAATAGACTTTCCTCATTTTAAGCCATATATTATCCTCTGTTCTTTTCAAATGACTGCTTCTTGATCTTTGTATAGGTTTTTCTTGAGCACAATTAAGTGTTCCAGAAGACATAGTCTTTCCACTATATAAAAAATGTGCTTTGATATACACAGTCTAACATCTTTTCATAGTCAATAAAGCTCAGGTATACATTTTTCTGGTATATTTATAGGGTAATCCATTGGATGTGAGATATAATAGTTCTTAATCCATGTTCTCATTTGATCTCTTTGTATTCTAATAGTCTCTCTGGGAGCTTTGGTCACCTAATAGCAAGAAGGTACACTGAAATCTGAAGTCATATGGTTCAAGGCCACAGACTATTCTGTAGAAGGGTAGGCAATCTCCCCCCATGTGATTAACCATCAGTTCAAATTCTATGGTACACAACAAAAACTAAATTGTCTATTTACACAGATGTAATTGATTTGATCCCTGTGTATTTTATCTGAAGTCACATGCACAGTTACCGTTTATGTTGTTTTAAGAATAAGGATATTCTAATAAGTACACCATTTTTCTTTTAAAAATCTGCATAACATAATTTCTAGTGTCATTTTTAGCACCAATGCTTTATTTAGATCTAATGGTTCTTTTTCTGTTGTTGTTTTCAAAATTCATATTCCAACGATCAGTAAAAATCAATGCATCCTAATTGCACGTTTGGTCCATTTTAGACTTCAGATGTTGGTAAAATCTTTACTTTTTCAACTTTGGCATTAGAAATTGGTGCATAAATTTACATAAAAATCTTCTTAATTGAAAAAAAAGTCTTGTTAGTAATACTTCTAGTATTTACTGTTCTATCATTTTGAACATTTTAAATAAGAATTGATTTTGAAATATTCTTTTAAATGATGAATAAGAAAATACTATTCTTCAATTTGTCATTCCATGGCATAATAGACCACATTTCACTTAATCAATATGGTCAATACCAGTCTATCATGTTTAATTAATGCCAAGGCTTTCTTCATTCATTTCATTATACTTTTTTCTTCTTTCTGTTGTTTAAAGGTGTTGGCTGTCATTTGAGTCATGCCACATCAACAAGCAAAGGCCCCGAAGCTTTGCTCTGATTGTGCCATTCAAAGGGATCTCTCTCCTAGATGTATTTCAAATGCCTTCCAATTTGAGGAGTTCACTTTTAGCACCATATAAGGCAATCTTCAGATGCTATTTACAAGTGTTTCCCTTGCCAATTATAGAAGTAAATCTCCAGGTCCTTCTCCTACTCTGTTAGTATGAAAACTACACTGACATTTGAAATATCAGTGGTGTAGTTTTCAGCATCATATTAACTCACAAATCATCATAATACATGAAAAATTGACAGAAAAGGGGGAAAATTGTTCTAGAATTTAGGTACTTTAAAAAAAATTAATGTTCATTAATTATTAATTATACTTGGACCAGAAGACAGTCATCAGAACAGAGCAAGGGAACACTGCATGGTTCAAAATTGGGAAGGGCGTACGCCAGGAATGCATCCTATCTCCATACCTTTTCAACCTATATGCAGAACAGATTATC
>NW_006399894.1:5886801-5892161 GCF_000299155.1 Elephantulus edwardii
ATTTGTGGAGCAGTGAAAGATAAATCCCTTATTGTGGAGTTAAGCATTAGTTACAGTGTTGACCCCACCCCTAGCCCAGTGCCTTGACCCACTTACTTCCCAGCTCCACCCTCCACCAGGATAACCCTTCCCATCTGACAAGTCCCTTCAGAAAATGTCTTCCATTGTCCAATCCATGATCTGACAGCTTGTATCGTATCTAAATCAGATAAGTGTAGTGAATATAAAAAGGACTGATAGGAGAACAAACAGGTTTGGCCCAGAGAGGCTGCTTCTTGGAAGCAAGGATTTTGAATCTTTGTCTGACATGCTTTGGAAATGTTGAAAGGAGGGGACAGTTCTTAAAGAGAGACATCAAGCTTGGAAGGGTGGAGGAACAGCTTGAGAGGGAAAGATCCCAGATTAGATGAACTGATTCAGTGACTGGGGTAATAGAGTAAGTGTGTCAGAGATAATGAGGTTGGCTCAGGATAGACCAGGGTTCAGAGATGCTGTACATAGTAACACTATGACTCACAATTGACTTGGTGGCACATAACAATAACAAGATAAGTGGTCAAAGAAGACAGGAGCAAAAGATAGACTTTATCTCATTTCTTCTGCCATATTATCAAGAGGGGTGATTCCTATGAGGTGGACATCATGCTTGGAAAGGTGGAGGATCAGAAAAGGAGAGGAAGGCAATGACATAGATCAGCAGGATTGCAATGATGGGCTTAAGTATGGTGGAAATTGTAAGGATAGTTAAGATAAACAATATTTTGATCTCAAAGGGTCACTATTCATGAGAAATGACTTCTGTGGCACCCAATAGCAACAAAAACATGGTAAATAGTCAAGTCCCTGGGTGGTTCAAATAGTTAAGGTCTCAAGTACCAGCAGAAAGTTTCACTGCTGACATCTACCCACAGATGCCTGGGAAGACAGCCTAGGTGATTTACTTCAGAAAAACAATCATCCATTAAAACCCCCATGGTGCACACAGTCAACTCCACAGAGAGAATGACACCATCACCACCAACAGGATGCACCAGAGAGAAACAAATGGTGGAGAGTATACTCAGCTCCTAGCTGAAAGGTCAGAGTTTTAAACCATTCCAAATGTTGTTGTTTGTGAAAGTCAACTCTCCATTCCTTGAGATACTATGAGATATAGTTCTAGTATGCATTCTCCTAGGTGGTTAGTATGAATTTCATTCAACTCTACAGTAATTGATTTGGATTTTGGTATGATAAACTAATATTAAATTCTTTCCCTACTAATTTATATCAACTCAACAACTAATTAAAAACCTACCATATTAAGAAAATGTTTAGATCTATATCAGTTAGATAGACATTAGCAGAGTATGCAACTATTTTGTTCTTAATGAACTCATATTTCCTATCGGTCGCCCAAAAGTCTAAAAATTGTAATAAAATCTAGAAGTTCTTAAGCTATTAATATGAATCCTTGGTCTAAGTGTTTTGATGTAAAGACTCATGTAATACACAAATCCTATGTAAAAGGAACTATTATGTGACTAATGAGCATATTGAGGCAGAGAGTGTGGATAAGTAACTTTCCAAGTTCATGCAGCTGGAAATGTTGTTAAAAATGAAATTGTTAGAATTGTTTATAAAACAGTGAGGAAAGTGTGGATCATTTTGTTTGGAAACATAACAAAAAATGCTCCACTAAACTGAGCTGACTGTTGACCTAGTTATTGAAGATTTGATTAGGATTTGTGGGGAGTAAAGTGTAAATGATCATTCCAGAAATTAACCTAGATTCTGAATATGCCCTCAGGCCTTTCCTAGGATCTGCCAATGAAGTCCTCTCCTAGAGGTGGTCTGGCCCATTTCCTGAATGCCTTCTGTTCTTATTTATTCATTATTTTGACAAACATTTACTGAGCACCTGAAACCAGGAGAAGAAAGATGAAAAATACCATCACTATTGATGAGCACACAGATTGCATCAAATATTAGCTCCTATTAATGTAATCTGGAGTTGTTGTTGTTGTTAGGTGCCGTTGAGTCATAGACGACTCATAGTGACCCTATGAAAGAAAGGCCTGAGCACTGTTGGTACATAGAGTTTCCGGAGGCAAGTCATTTCGGAAGTGGATGCTCCTCCTGCTTCCAGGGAGTTAAGTGCCATCAATTCATAGGCAGCTCATAGTGACCCTATGAACAACAGATCTGAAAGCTTGCACTCTTTATTATTATCTTCTTAGGTAGGTTTGCTGTGTTTTCAGAGACACTGCAAGCATTTGAGAAACAGGCTGTTTTCTTTGTTACTGTATATTACCTCTCTCAATCGCAATTATTTGATGATGTAAATAAAAATACTATTTTAATAAATTATACATAACTCTTTGCAAGGCTTTACTATTGCAAAGATTGTGAGAACATAAAAACTTATGAAAGAAAATAGATGATGTTCAATGAAAAGGCAAATAAATGTAGAAGCAAAGGTATCATTGTATATTATATCTAATTCATTGTATTAGTTATTGACTGCTGCTGTAACAAATAATTACAAATTTAATGGCTTTAAATGACACCAATTCATCATTTCATAATTCTCTCTATATCAATAGGCTGGATCTCGCCAATTTAAGATGAAGGTATAATCATGACTATACCCTTTAATTGGGAGTTATAGATAGAGCAGGCTAATTGGATGATATGGTTGTTGGTAGAATTTAGTTCCATATAGTTGTAGGAATGAAGTCCTATTTTTTTGTTGACTTTAACTGGGATTGCTTTTCAACTTCTAGAACCCATCAACATTCTTTGGATTCTGCTTCCTCTACTTTTCAAACACGGTGTAGTGCAGAGAGTGTTTCTTAATGCCAGTTTATCTGCCTCTGCTTTTGCTGTTTTATCTGCCTCCTTCATTTGTTTTATAAGGGCCAAAGAGATTACATCAGGCCTATCTAAATAATCCACCATAGTTTTAGTCTTTAAATAACAATGGATTAACAAGTTTTTACGTATTTACAGGTATAATGTTGTTGTTTTTGTGTACCATAGAGTTGGAACCAACCAATAGCTGACACTCCTGCAGGTTTTCAGAGGCATTTATTCTCACAGGAGAAGATTGCCCATCGATGGGGTAAATACTACATATGGCAAAATCTTACCTACAAGACTCATTATTATAATTTCAGGCCTGCCAATTGCTCCCATTAAAGTATTTTTTGTTGTTCTTATTATTGTTACTTGCTGTTGAGTAGTCTTAGACTCATAGCAACCCTATGCACAACAGCTCTGAAGCCTTCCCTGTTCTGGCCAGTCTCACTGACTCTGACAAACCTACTCCCATTGCCCCAGTTACTGTATCAGCTCAACTCATCATGGGTATTTCCCTCCTGCACTCTCTCTCCACCCTTCTGAGCATGATGTTCTTGTCCAAGGACCAATCTTTTCTGGGCACATGACCAAAGTATGTGAGAAGGAATTTAAAAATTCTACCCTCCAAAGAGAAATCTGGTTTCACCCACTCCAAGACAGGCCTCTTTGTTTTCTTGAAAGTCCATGGTATATTCAAGACTCTTCTTCAGCACCACAACTCAAAGGTATTAGTTCTGTCATCCTTAGTCATGGCCCAGATCTCTGATGCATAGCAAGTAATTGCTGAGAACAAGACACACCTTTGCCTCTAGACTGACATTATTATTTCTCAAAACTCTGAAAAGGTCCTTGACAACATAGTTAGTTAATGCAATTTGTCTTCTGATTTTATACCTGGTTGATAGTGGAGCTGAGCAAGCTGTAACTGTATGTTCAGATTTTCGAATGGTTCATAAACTTAAGCAAAAAAATTAATATCTATATAAATAATTTCAAAATGGAAATATATTTGCATAGATAATATATAATCTACAATTGAACACATTTAGCACTCCAGAAACTCTGTGGACTGTGCTCAGGCGTTTCGTTCCTACGGTTGCTATGAGTTGTCTACAACTCGACAGCACTTAACAACAATAACTACAGAGCTACGTTGGCCTAGTGTACAGAAAGTTATGCTACCAAGCCCAAGGTGGCTGATTTTAATCTACAACCCTCAGGCCTGGTTCAAATTGATTTTTGGCAAACATTCTTCTAGGCTATATAGCGCTGGTCTGTGCATAGTTTTACAGAGGTAACTTGTGCTTGTTGTGATGCTAAACACTGTAACAATGATGTGCCAAATGTGAGAATGGTTACCCATGGTGGACAGTGTTTGGTGGAGCTTCCTGATTAAAATAAGCTTGGAAGCAAGAGTGGCATCCAGTTCTGAAATTGCTTGTATCTAGAAACTCTATGAACAGTGTTCAGGTCTTTCGTTCATAGGGTTGCTATAAGTCGTCTATGCCTTGATGGCACCTAACAACAACAACAACAATTCAATGTGCTAGTCAGGTCTCACAAAATGGGAAGAAACTATTCATATACTATTGGAAAGAAGCTGATCTACAATCCTTAGGCACGTGGTTCAAGGTCACCAGCTACTCTATGGGAGAAAGGGCAATCTCCTCTTGTACAATTAACTGCTTCTGGAAATGCACTGGAGGGTTAGTTATGAGTCAGTTCTGACTCTATGGTACACAAGAACAACAACTACAACAAATATACAAATATTTTTATTTTAGTGATTAAAAAGATGTGAACAGTTTTGTTTTGTTTTGTTTTTTCTGGAAAGTGTGGATCATACACACTGAGAAAAAGAAAAGAAACTTCTATAGAAACTTGTGAAGGAATATAATCCCACATGAAAGAATTCCAGTGCTAGGAAAGTTGACCCTCCATTATATATCTGAGGCTATAAATCACATGGAGGAAACTCCTATCTTTATCCCTTGGACCTACTAGTAGATTCAAACTGCTGTGGAGAAATTATTTTTTAGTTAGCAGCATACCTTTCTATTGTCTAGGCCACTAGAGCTCCCTGTAAAAAATGTCAAGGTCCATATAATTTTAAATTGTAAATGACACTATTTCTCAGTAAATTGAGTTGTCTATTTTTAGTGATTGAAAATTATCTTAAATAATGTTTGTTGGATATAGATATACTTATAAAATATTTTCAAATAAATATAAAACTTGAAGGTGCTAGCTAGCACATTACTATTCAAAACCAAGCAAAATAAACCTGATCAATTACAGAAAGGGGATAAAAAAATTGTATATCCCTGCTACTTTTGTCTTATATTCCATTAAAAATAAATGTTTCCTCATAGTAAAATAAGGCAAAGAATATTTAAATTATTTAAGATGTGTTATTACCATTAGAATGATTTGGTACTTGCAACCTGAAAGATATTTCTACCTGAAAGTACATTTTCACTTGGCAGAAGAGTCAAACTACTGAAACTTAATTTTTTTAA
>NW_006399894.1:5892261-5897899 GCF_000299155.1 Elephantulus edwardii
AGTGCAGGAGTGGAAGGCCCTCTATGAGGTGGATTGATTCAGTTCAGTGACTGGGATAATTGGGATGGGAGTGTCAGAGACAGTGCGACTGGCATAGGACAGAGCGGAGTTTAGGGCTGTTGTACATAGGGTCGCTATGAGTCGCAAGCGACTTGACGGCACATAACAACAACAACAACAATGTTAATAATGATTAGAGCACATCTCTTTAAAATATTCCTATTTATACTCTTCAGGTTGAATATTTTTAGACTAAAGACTTAGTTCATAAAGTGCATTTGTTGAATTACTACTATATGTCATTTGCAGTTACAAGCATTTCATGAACACTATCTCGATAACTTCTAAAAATGACATTTTAATAAAAGAAAATGAAGGTATTTTGAAGACAGAAGTAGTCAGGAAATCAAAAGAAGAATTGTATTAGAAACTCTACTCTCAGAGGCCTTTCCAGAGTGCTAAAGAGCAATGATGTCAATCTAGAGACTAAGGTGTATCTGATACAAGTCATGATTTTTGCAATTACTTACTATGCATCAGAGATGACAGAAGATGTATCGATACCTTTGAGTTGTGATACTAGAGAAGAATATTGAACATACAATGGACTGCCAATAGAACAAATAAGTTGTCCTGGAGAGAGTGAAACCAATTTGTTCCATACAGGCAAGGATTTTGAAGCTCAATTTGACTTATTTTTAGCACGTTGCCAGGAAGGGTCAGTTCTTGGAGAAAGACATCTCAGTTAGAAAAATGGAGTGATTGCACAGGAAACAAAGACCTAGGAAGGGATGCATTGACACTGCAATGGTTATAGATTTGTCAGAAATAGTGAGATGGTTTCTGAATAGAGCAGAGTTCAGAGCTATTGTACAAAGGGTCATTATGAATTGAAAATGACTCCATTCCATGGCACTTCTCTTCTCCAGCATCACAACTCAAAACCAACAATTCTTCTTCTGTCATCCTTAGTCATTATGCAGCTCGCAGATGCATAGCCAGCAATTGAGAAAGCTATGGCTTGGATCAGGTGCACCTTAGTGTTTAAATTGATATCATTGATCCTCCACATTTTGGATAGTCTCTTTGGAGTAGATTTTCCTAGAACAATACTTCTTTTGGTTTCTTGATTGCTGATACCAAATATTTTTAATGTGGTTCTAAGTAGGACGAAATTCTTGACTACAAGAAAGCATGTACAAATAATTACTGGTGACAGAGCAATAGGTTTAACTTAGTAGTACAAACAATGTTAGGGTTTTTTTTTACCTTAAGTAAACCAGGTATCATAAATATGTCCTTGTTGCTTGTAATAAGTGCATTAAAAATTCAGAATGCTGCATATATAATTGAATTTGTTTTAATACTATATAAATAAGAATTATGAGAAAATACTGTAAGTTTTACTATCAAACTTCTGACAATTATTTTTAAAAAAATTAAAGTGTTATTTACTTTTCAGTATTTAAAGAAAGTTTAACTTCAGATCTCCAAAACGTTTTACTCAGGCAACAGATACAGCATGAGGAGTGTTAAATGAGTGGTGTCACACTAATAACAAGATGCACAGCTTCTGCCACCAAATATTAGAAATTGTCTGTGAGTAGATAAGCAGGTAAACATATTGAACATCCAGAAAACAGACTGGAGAGGGTAGGTGAGGAAGGGTAAACAACTTCCATTACCCTACTGGAAAAAAAAAAACCACACCCCAAAAGCTACTTTGTCTGAGGAAATGTTCAAAAGATGTTTCAAACCAAAAATAAAGTAATAAGGCTTGCTGGAAATGGCGGAGGGAATAGTTCTGCACTTCTTTTCTCATTCTGAAAAGTTACAAATACAAAGAGAATATGCCAGTCAATACTAGGCTGATTGGCACGCTAGTGAAGAGTTTGGGAATCACAAGACCTAGGGAAAGCTTCTAAAATAACTGAGTACCCTGAGATTGTTCTTCACACTCTGTTCTTTCCCACTCATCACCTTTCTCACTTGACAAATGACTTGTTCCATGATTTTGATGTGAGCAGAATGTTGATTTTTTGAGGTCTTTTTAAAAATATATGAATATATGCTGTAAGAATCAACCTTACTTTAGAGTTGAAACCAACTAAGAGATGACACTTCAATGGGTGTAAACTTCACAGGAAGAGATCACCACCTTTCTCCTGCAGAACGACTAGGTACCACCTTTGAGGTAACACTGCATTCCCTGCCTACAAGGCCACCAGAACTCCCTTCATGTATTTTTATGTTGTTTCTATTACATGCTATTGAGTCAGAACTAACATACAGCTCGTCCTTTTGTAGGTTTTCAGAAGCAGTAAATCACACAGGAGGAGAATGTCCATCCTTTTCCCTGGTTGCTGCAGGTAGATTTGAATTGTGTGCTTGGGATTGTAGCACAATTTCTTAAAGTAGGCCACCAGATCTCCCATCATGTGTTATTAAGGAAATACAAATAAATATTACAGTGAGATAACTTTTCTACTTATGATACTGTAAATTTCAAAAGTTTGTTAACATAGTCTGTTTATGAAGATATGGGAAACTGACACACTCATATCTCAAAGACACACCATTGCATCTACCAGCTATGTCATAGGAGAAGGATGGGCAGTTTTTTCCTGTGTGTTTGTTTACTGCCCCTGAAAACCTGCTGGAAGAGTCAGCTGTGTGTTAGTTCTGACTCAATGGCACACAACAACCACAAAATACTATGAGTCTTATAAAGAAAAATTTAAGCTTTGATATAAAAATTAAAACTTCATATATTGATTAAAAATACAATTCTTTGTGGAACTTATCTTACAGAAATATTACCCTGTAAGGTAAAAAAAAATCATACAGTGATATTTATTTTTGCAAAATTATTTTCATAATGCCATGTAAATGTGAAAGTAGTTAAATTATTTTGCATTCACACAGTGGAATAACCCGCAACTCTCTGTATTCTTGGGAGAGATCTTAAAATACATTTTTAATAAAAATTATGGAATATTATTAGTAATAGCTATAGAATGTTTCAAATTACATAAAAGAGATATGTATAAATTTTCTGTGTATGGAAATATATGTGAAAATAATTTTTCTAGGGGATTTAACAAGGCTAGGCAACAATGGTTGTTGGAAAAGTAGAAAACTTGGTTGGGAGAAAGTGGTAAGACTTTTATAGGATAATGTTGATCTCTATGGATACACAATGTAGATAAGGTTTTTAATCTTTAAAAATATGTACAGTTTTCAAGAAGATTGCTTGAATAAATAAAAGAATTTACTGACACAATTATATCATCTTGTTTGTAAATGCCCAGAAACACACCAAAATGATATAACACAAACCATCAAAGGTAACATTTGTTTGAGAAGCTTTTAAAAAGTAGGAAAACATATATCTAGCACTGATATATATATAATAGGGATTTCCTACAATAATTTTTGAGACTTAGTTAAATCTCACTCTTTGTCACATATAAATTTTCACACATTTTTTGAAAATGAGTCTTTATGTGTTCAAAGGTCAGTCAATTGTCAAGCCAGTAGCATATTTATGTTAATATTTCTTTGACAATTAGCTGCTCTTATAACTATTGACTTTAAAATTTTTAACAAAGAACAATAGAAGATTAGTAACGTGCGTGAGTCTACATGCTCACATATTCAAAGACATTATAATCAATCGTATAATTAAATCAGAAAAGTACAGAATCCAGTAAATATTCACATTTCATATTGTCAAAAATGAAGAAAATGTAAAACAGGAGAAATGGTAAATAATGCATAAACTTTATGAAATATGTTTATAATCATTACAGAATAAAGTATATCCACTGTATTTCACACATAGAAACACATTTAAAATGGAAAATTTAAATATCACTGTGAATTATTGAAAAGGCTTTTTTTCTTTTTATATATTTACATGCTTATTGTCTAAATATATTCTGCTGGCATATATTATATATGACAAGTTTACCAATAAGGGTTCCAAGAGTCTGAATATGATATATGTTATCTTATTCTCAACTATTTTGAAACACAAAACTTAAATCTAAAATGTAAAATTAAACCACTATACCTAATATTTTATAATAAAATATTTGCTAGCAGCTTATAATTAAATTACTAATAAAATAAAATAAAATAATAAATATAATTATTTTTATGTACCTCAAAGTCCATTTTCTCTTGTTTTTAGATGCCATCAACACCAACTCATAACAACAGTTGGGAATCTGGCTAATCCTGCACTATCCTAAAGATCTCGATTTTGCTTAAATCTCCTCTTGCAATTAGAGTGTCAATCTGTCTCAAGAATCTTCCTTTCTTTTGCTGACCTTTCATCTCTTGAAGCATGATTCCTGAGACTGGTACTTACTGAAAACATTCCCCAAATACATCATTATCCTTGTCTTTAAGGAACACTCAGAATGCACTTTAACAAAGATTTATTTGTTCTTTTGTCAATCCAATACTCTTTACCAACATCATAATTCAATAAACACTTTCTACTGTAAGATATTTTATTATGATAAAATTTGTCATAGCATATGTGCGTATTTTATTCATTTATCGAAAATATACAAAGCATCAAGCCTTTTCTGGAGAAAATGTGACAAGAGAGGAACTATTATACATTGCTGGTGGAATCGTAAAATAGTGCAGCCATTCTGGAAGGCAGTTTGGTGCTTCCTCAAAAAGCTGAACATAGAAATTCCATATGACCCAGCTATTACACTACTTGGAATATACCCTGAGAAGATGGGAACTGAGACACAAACTGAGATTTGTTCACCAAAGTTCATAGAAGCATTCTTCACCATCACAAGAACATGGAAACAGCCCAAAGTTCAACCACAAATTAATGGATTGAGAAATTATGGTACATTCACACAATGGGATACTTTGCAGCATGCAGGAGCAATAACTTTGTAAATTATTACCTAACTTAGGAGGGTCTGGAGAACATTAAGCTGAGTGAACTAATTCAGTTCCACAGGATAAATATTGTATAAGACCATTATTGTAGAATGAGTATAAGGATCCAGGAGGGGTGGTTGAGGTTGGAAGCAGAGAGATGTGGATGTACAGGGGGAGGAGGAGATTAATTTTTGGGGTGTACAATTCAATGGGTGGGGGGTGAGTGAAATTAAAAGAACTTATTCAAATTTATACTAGAATTTTGTAAATAAACTAGTAAAAAAAAAGAAAAAGCTAAGGACTGTAGCCATCAATATGGATTGAAACTCAGGATCAAGAAAACAGAGATTCTCACCACTGGACTGATTGGCAGCATGATGATAAACAGTGAAGAGACTGAGACTGTTAACAACTTCAACTCAAAAGGCAAACCACATTGGGAAAGTCTTGTCAGGGATCTCTCCAGAGTACTGAAGAATAAGGATGTCAGTCTAGAGACTAAAGTGCACCTGATCCAGGCCCTGGTATTCACAATTACTTGCTATGCATCAGAGAGCTGAATAATGACTAAGAATGATAGAAAAAGAATTGATGTCTTTGAGCTATGGTGCTAGATAAGTGTTGTTGTTGTTATGTGCCGTCCAGTCGTTTCTGACTCATAGCGACCCTATGCACAACAGCCCTAAACCCTGCTCTATCCTGCGCCAACCTCAACGCCTCT
>NW_006399894.1:5905891-5927917 GCF_000299155.1 Elephantulus edwardii
TGTTCTTCAAGTTATTACATTAATGAGGAAAATAATAAAAATGTCTTTATTTATTGTTTTTAATGAAGGAAAACTCATAGTTAGGGTTTGAATATGAGCCCTGATGGGCAGTATGTTACTTGTTGGAGTACTAACTAAAAATCAGAGCAATCTCTTCCTATTAAGATTCACAGCCTTAGAAATATAATGGAGGATTGTCATAAGTTCTAATTCACTGGTTGACAATGAGTTTGGTATTTGGATTTGCAAAAAAAAGTAATTTTAAGTATTTTTCACCTCCAAAAATTTATAGGCTTATTCAGTAGGAGAGTAAGTAACAGTAAGATTTCTACAAACAACCTTAATATTAGGTAACTGGATAGATAAAAATAGAAAATGTTTTAATAAATTTTGAACTAAAACAAGTTAATAACATTAATAGCAAACATAAGGAGACACATTGATTTCTCCTTTTTAACAGCACTATTAGTTTATCAATTCAAGTAAATCTACAGAACTTTTTAAAAGTATTTTACTATTAATATCAACAACACAGCTTGAAGCACTTATTGTTATGGCTCAAAGTTTGTACTCTTTTGTGACAATTACACATAAAGAAAACAAAAGTCCTCACAACTAAATCGATACACACACCATGATAAATAGGGATAAGACTGAAGTCAAGAATTTCAATTTTTACTTATACAAAACTATATCATCTATTGAAGTAGTTGTCAAGAAAGATATACTGCATTGGATATGTACACTGGCTAGAAGCTCTATAAAGGGACTTTAGTCACTTACAGTAAGTTCTGGTGGCCAAGTAGTAAGAAGCTGCACTGCAATTCCAAAGTTACACAGTTCAAAGCTACAGGCTGCGCCATGGGAGTAGGATGGGCAATCTCCTCCCAGACAATGTGCTGCCCAGAAAACCAGCTAGAAGATCACCTATGAATCCGTTCTAATTCAACAGCACACTACAATAGTTACTTTAAAGACTAAGGACAGCAGACTTAAATCATGGTAGTTTTAGTTGTTTAAATGCATGTGAAAGGTGGATTATGAATAAGAAAGCGCAAAGAAATACATTATTGAATTTTGGTGTTCAACCTTTGAGTTGTAGCACTGGGCCTTTGAATTGTGGTATTGGTAAAGAAAGTTTCCAAAAGGACAAATACACCTATCTTAGAAGATTGCAGTCAGAAATCTTAGAAACAAGAGTGAGACTCTGCTTTACATACTTTGGTCATGGTATTAGTAGGAGCAAGTGTCCAATTGCTTGGAAAAACAGAGAGTCAGTGAAGGGAAAGAATACCCTCAATAATATTGATTAACAAAATGACTGCATCAATGGACTTAAGCACAGGAGAAACTGTGAAGATGATGCAGAACCAGGCAGGGTTTTTATTTGTTGTATATGAGGTATATAAATTGGAGCTGACTTTTTGACACCTAACGATAAAAATGTTGATCATTTTTAAGCATCTAAAAACGATATAATAAACTATTTTCAGCTACATTTATTGTTTTAAGAAAAATAAATTGGTATGTATTTTAATTAAAATAATATTTATTGATCATTACATATTGAGTGTTATAAAAATTTTCAATTTATGAGCAGAATTACATGGGAGATATAAAATGTCATATCTGTAACTGGAATAAAGATTTTTAAATGAGTTTTGAAAGCCTTTCCAAATAGAACATATGGAAATGGGAAGAGAGATTCATTGGCTTATAAAGATATTTGGAAAACTAACATTTCACTCTGAAAAAGAATGTAAAAATTGGGTATCATAGAATGTCAGTGTAAATGAAATCTCATTAAAGACCTACAAAATGAAGGTAAATAGAACAGCAAAAATTATGTAAATCAAGGTTAAAAGGTACTGATATGAATAAATTTTACAACATGAGGGCATGTTAAATGGTAATTAAAATCAGTCAAATGAATTTCTGTATTAAAGATGAATCATCTTTATTTCTAATAAAGGTTTCATTAAGATGATGGCTTAAACTTTATTGTGACTGGAAGAGGGAAAGGTTTACTAAGGTTATCTATTGCAGATGACATGTTTTCTGTTTCAGGCAAAGTATTTGAAAGTTTTTACACAAATCTGGAGAGAGGCCAGATGGACAGCATTCATTCATCTACGCTTCAAGTGACTACTTTGTCAGAAGTGAATATGTTGTACATAAATGGAAAATGTTCTAACCCACAATAAATGAGGTTTCATGAAAACACAATGTGAGCTGCAGGCATCTAACTTTGATATGAAGGCATAGATTGTTATGACTTATCTAGATAAAACTCACAAGTTGGGTATTTTTCCTGTGAAAGTCAGTCATTGTGTCTGATCAGAATTCTTAAAGCAATAACCTCAGACGTTTCAGGTAGATTATATAACAGCTATCTAACCAATGTATCATCTTGCCATTGTGACACGTAATATTTTTTTTTTGTCTATTGAAAGCTGTTACATAAGTCTGCATCCATAAATATAAGCACATTGCAATAATAAACGATCTAGAGACAAGACATGAAAATGATTGAATGTTCCAGGGCAGAAGAAATAACAACAAGAGAAAATAGTTAGATGACTATAAATAACTATTTTAGATTGCAAGTAAGTAAAACTTGAGGGGAAAAAACCTAAAATCTTAAAAGTTGTTTACATAGTAAGGTTTTTCATTACTAAAGGGAGACATGGAATAACGAGAAAGAGAGAATGGTTAAGAATATCAAAATTAGGCGTGTAATAACTGTAATATATGTCTCCACAGCTGAAGAATGGGTCACAAAATGGCCAAATTATCTGATATAATCAAGTGGGTTGGCCTGAAGATGCAACTGAATCTGCCCTGAGGGGATGAAACACACAGTAAATGCTCACTTTATAGTTGACAGTAATGGAAATATCTTACATCAAATGTGCTTTTGATTTCATTTTACTGCTTCCATTTGGAGCTCTGGTGGCCTAGTATTAAGAAGATATGGTGTAATGCTAAAAGCACATAGTTCGAATCCACTCGGTGCTCCTCAGGAGAAAGGCTGGACAATCTCCTTCAACGAGATTTATTGTTGTTGTTATGTGACATCTAGTTGCAGTAGTGACCCAATATACAGCAATTCTGGTGGCTGCCCTATCTTGAGCCAGTTTCACTGACTCTAACAGACCTATCTCCTTTGCTCCAGTTACTGAATCAATCCATCTCATCTGGAGTCTTCCTCCCCTGCACTGTCCCTCCACTCTTCCAAGCAAGATGTCTTTCTCCAATAACTGGTCCCTCCTGACCACATTTAGAAAATATGTGAGATAGAGCTTCATAATCTTAGCCTTCAAGGAGAAACTTTGTTTCACCCTCTCCAAGACAGACCTATCTGCTCTCTTGGCAGTCATGGTATGTTTAAGACTCTTCTCCAGCACGAGAACTCAAAGGTATCAATTCTTCTTCTGTCATCCTTAGTCATTGTCCAGCTCTCTGACACAGGACAAAAAATTGCGAAGACTGTGGCCTGAGTTAGGTGCACCTTAGTATCTAGACTGCAAGTATTATTTTTTCAGTACTCTGGAGAAATCCCTGACAACAGATTTTCCCAATGCAATTTGTCTTTTGATTTCCTGACTGCTTGTGTCAAGAGGATTTTTTAATTGTGGAGCCAAGCAAGCTCTAATTTCTAACAACTTCAATCTTTTTTCCATTTATCATAGTGCTGCCAATTGCCCCAGTGGTGAGAATCTTTGTCTTCTTTATGTTGAGCTTCAATCCATATCAAGCATCAAGCAATTAAGGTCCTCCTCAGTTTCAGCAAGCAAGTTGTAACATCTGTATAACATAGGTTGTTGATGAGTATTCCTCCAATCCTGATAAAACCTAGCTTCCTGAATTTTCTGTTCTGCATATATATTGAAAAGCTACTGAGACAGGATGCATTATTGATGCACTCCTTTCCTGATTTTTAACAATGCAGTGTTTCCTTTCTCCTTTTCTGATTTTGAACCATACAGTGTTTCCTTGCTCTGTTGTGAGAACTGCTTCCTGATCCAACTATAGGTTTCACATAAGCACAAGCAAGTGTTCTGTGATTCCCATTCTTTTCAGAGTCAGCCAGTTTGTCATGATCCACACAGTCAAATATCTTTGCATAATCAATGAAACACAGATAGATATTCCTCTGGTAATCTTTGTTTTCTGCAAAGATATATCTAATATTGGTGATAATGTCTCTAGTGCTACTGCCTGTTCTAAACCTAGCTTGTATTTCTGGTAGTTCTCTGTCAATATACTCTTCCAATCATTTCTGGATCATCTGCTGCAGGATTTTGCTTATTTGTGATATTGCCCCTGACAACCCATTGGAGGGTCAGCTATGGGCCAGTTCCAGCTTGACAATACTCAACAGCGCTTACATGAAAGGAAAGATATTTGAAAACGTCTCCATCAAGGTAACACAGTTTTAAGAGAGAATAAGAAAATATTTTTTCCTTGCTCCCAAGTTCAAATTTTCTATTATGTTGTCAGTATAAGATTTTAAAGAGCAGGACGTCTTAAAATGCACTACTTTATTATAGTTTAGGGAGCTCTATTGCTGTAGTCTGTTGCGCTGCTAATCTAGAGGCAACATCTCTCTGGCAACATGAATCTACCACCGGCTCAGTGGAGAAAGAAGGCCAATCTCCTCCTGAGCGATTTATATCCTCCAAAAACTCACTGGAGGTTGAGTTATAAGTTGATTGCCACTGAGGGTAACGAAGTTTTGAGTGTTACATAAAATACAAATGAGTGTTTTGTTTTCAAGACAATTTAAAAACCTTGTTTTGGTTTGGGTTTATTTTGTTTGTGTAAATGTGTTTGGTTTTTGAGTAACATAGCTAAGACTGTGGGAGTATGTCCATTCAATTCTTTGATGAGGGTATTTTACTTTATTTTTTGATAAAGGGCTTTTATATGACCTTGAGCTGTAGAACATGGTGGGTTGGAAGTGATGGAACATCAATCAACAACTCAAAACAGCCTTCACTTCATCCTGATCAGCCTTAAAACGAAGGATTTTTTTCATGATAAAATATGCCAAAACCAGAAAATCCAAGGTATTCATGGTTGTGTGCATTAGATTAAGTAAAATAATTGAAAAGAGCTGCAAGAAATTGTGCTACAATCCCCAAGACACATGGTTTGAAGTCACCATCTGCTCTGAGAGAGGAAGAGCAATCTCCTCCAGTGTGATTAACTACCTCTGAATATCCACCAGGGGGTGAGCTCTGGGTCAGTTCCACCTCCATGATGCACAAGTACAACAGGTATGGCATTAAATAAAAACCTGCTTACTTCCTTATTCCTAGATACTCAACCATTTTCAGGTAGAAGTGGTAAGGAGGAGTGCTGGTGTGACAGGTTAAATATTGAGCCGCTAATCAAAAGTCTGCAATTTGAACTCACCAACTGCTCTGGGTAGAAAGATGAGACAGTCTCCTATTAAGATTTACTCTCAGATACCTATTTCCGTGGTTGTTGATTTTGTACCCATAAAGATTATCATGATGGATAGTCTGTGGAACACTTCCAGGCTATACAATGATGTTTCTATGAGGTAGAATCAACACAATGATAATGTGCTATTGGTAAACAGGTTAAATTAGATGATATTTTAGTCAGGATCTTGGAAAGACAACAAATTACTTTTATTCAGAGGCAAAAAAAATTCTTATAGTAATAAAAAAATTGCCAGTTGTTTTCTTTTTTTGGTTTGTTTTGTTTTATAGCTTCAGGATGGATGGTGAAGAGATTGAGATTGTTCACATCTTTAGTCTGCTTGGCTCCACAGTCAACACTCTTGGCATCAGCAGCCAGAAAATTAAAAGACGTATTGCGATGGGAAAGTCTGCTGTTAGGAACCTCTCCAAAGTACTGAAGAGCAATAGTGTCACTCTGGAGACTAAGGCACGTCACATAGGCCATGGTCTTTGCAATCACTTGCTTTGCATCAGAGAGAGGGACAATGACTAGGGATGAGTTGTGGTGTTGGAGAAGAGTATTGAATATACCATGGACTGCTGAAAAAATGAACAGGTTCATCCTAAAGAGGGTTAAACCAGGCTACTCCTTAGAGGCAAGGATTCTGAAGCTTCATTTGACATACTTTGGACATGTTGCAAGGAGGGACCAGTACTTGGAGAGGGGCGTCATGCTTTGGAGGGTGGAGGGACAGCGTAGGAGAGGAAGACCCCCTATGAGGTGGATTGATTCATTGACTGGGGTAATGGGAGTAGGTGTGTCTGGGACAATGAGTTTGGTACAGTATAGAGCAGGGTTTAGGGCAGTTGTACATAAGGTCACTATGAGTCACAGGTGACTCAATAACACATAACAACAACAACAATAAAAAAAAAACTAATTCAGACTAGAAGTTTTAAAAGATATAATCCATTTATAAAAAACAATCTAAAACATCAAAAGCAGTAAGTATAGCCTAAAAATTCAATCAATGTCTTCTTTGGTGAATTGTCTGTTTATATCCTGGGTTCGTTTTGCAATTGGGTTGCTTATGTATACCTTGTTGTGGTGCTCAAGTATTCTATAAATTCTAGATATAAGTCAGATATGTTATTATCAAGTATTTTTTCCCCAGTCTGTGGCTTTCCTTTTATCCTGTTGGAGAAGTTTTTGGAAGTGCATAGGGATTTGATTCTTAGAAGGTCCCATTTATCTATTTTATCCTTTCCTGGGTTTTCAGGATACTTGGAAGACTACTCATGTTGTGGATTAGGGCTTCTAGAGTTCTTCTAAGCTTTTAAAGTTACAGATGGTGAACACGTGAAGAAATGTTCAAAACCCCCAGCTCTAAGAGACATGCAAATCAAAACAATTATGAGATACCATCTCACCCCAGTAAGAATAGCAAAATTCAACAGAGCAGCAAACAACAAATGCTGGCAAGATTGTGGAGAAATTAGAACTCTTATTCACTGTTGGTGGGAGTGTAAAATGGTGCAACCCCTATGGAAGACAGTATGATGCTTTCTCAAAAAGTTGCAAATAGAAATAACCATTTGACTCAGCAATTTCACTGCTGGGAATATACCCTAAAGAAACCATAACTGCCACCCAAGCAGATATATGCAGCCAGTGTTTATTGCTACTTTTTTCATGGTAACAAAGAGTTGGAAACAATCCAAGTTCCCATCACCAAACAAATAGATAGAGAAGATGTGGTATATACACACAAAGGAATACTATGCAGCATTGAAAAATAAGGAATTCATCAAATATTATGCAAAATGGATAATCCTGGAAGACATTATGTTGAGTGAAATATCTCAGTCACAAAAAGGACAAATATTGTATAGGGCCACTGTTACAAAACAGGACTCACATTAGTTTGGGGGAAAACTAAAAAGAGAATGGCTAACAGATGTGCATTGCATTGAAAAAGATGAGGGAGAATTGTTTAAAAGGAATATATGATTAGGTATTCTTTGCATGAGAAAAGTCCAAAACAAGAGCTGCATAGTAAAGTGTATGGAGTGGATCTGTATAACAATAAAAAAATTTCTATTTTCAAAGAGAAAAGTAAACTGGAGGAAAGGGTGGGCAGGGAGAAAAATGTGCAATAATGAATGATCATAAAAAAAGAAAAAGAAAAACGTGAACGGGGGAGGGAAGAAAATGTGCAACAATGAATGAATTAAAATTCAACTTTTCTGTAAACTTTCACTAAAATTACAATTAAAATAAAAATGTTATTATTACCAAAAAAATAAAAATATTCATGGATGACAGAATGTAGATACACTTGATTTGACATGACATTTTTAATGGACAATAATTAATAAATGATCCTTTGTGAAATAGTGTATAAAATGCCAGGCTGCTAACCAGAAGGTCAGTGGTTTAAATCCACCTGTCGCTCTGAGGGAGAAAGAAGGTAGGTCTCCTTCAATAAAGATTTATAGCATCAGAAACCAGATAGAAGGTCTCTGTGAGTCATACTCAACTCAGTGGTAGTGGGTTGGGAATAATTAATCTCTTGGATTGCCTTGGAGGTAAGGATTTTGAAGCTCCGTCTCAAAAACTGTGGGCATGTGGCCAAGAGGGACCAGTCCTTGGAGAGAGATATCATGCTTGGAAGGGTGGAGAGACACAAGTAGGAAAAGGAAGACTCCAGATGAGACGGATTGACACAATATCTGGGGCAAAAATTAGGTGTGCAGAAAGAAGTCAGTAAGACTGGCTCAGGATAGGACAAGGTTGAGAGCTTTCGTACACAAGGTTGCTATGAGTCACCGGTGACTCAAGGCCACATAACAACAACAACAAAAACCACTAGTAGCCTTGTAGTAAGGACTTGTGCTGCTAACCTGAAGGAACATGATTCAAATCTACAAGCTGCTACTTGGAAGAAAGATGGACAATGTCTTCCTGTGTGATTTATTTACTCTGAAAAGTCACTTGAGAATCGGCTATTGATGAGTTCTGACTGAACACTACATAACAAAAATAACAGATTGGGAAAGAATAGATATTCTTATTCAAATTAAAATTTAATCAAAGGTGCAAATAGGTCAAATGTTAACTTACGCACTTCACAAATATTTTTGCTGGAATCCAAGAACTACCTCCTTGTATTAAAAAGCTTATGTTCTATGATGAAAATAATAATTTATATTATTTTTATTAACAAGGACATTTTTCAAATTTAATATCACTATTTGAAATTGGTATAATAAATATGAATAAATTTGCTTTCCCCAAAAGAAGATCTGTTGACAATTACTTTGAGTCATTTTGCTAGAATATTCTTTTCATTCTCATCATGTTAGCCATTCATTTTGTTGCCGCTGCCTACATCTCTCTGTATGTATTTGTTTTTAGTTTTCTGTATTATTTGTGAAAATATGAACTAGTAGTGAGTCCTTGAGCTCTTAGTGACTTATTTGTCAAGAGTGCATTTCAACTCTGGTACAACTTGCCTATAGACACATGTCACTCTCCACAGACTGCATGTTAACAAGACACGGGTTTCTGCTGATCACATTTGCATGTAGCCTGTTTCTGCAGTTTTGCTTTCATGTCTTGATTTTTAAAGCATCTGAGAGCCTTAATGATGTGGATACTGAGTTATTTAAAGCAATTTGTATACATATTTTATTTCTTCTGGTTATTTATTTTTCTTGTATGTCACTTAGAAAAGGCCAAGCATGAAATTGGAGCTGCAAAGCAAGAACAAATCTATTGATATGAAACTGCTCTGGAAACTCAATAGGTGTGCAGCAAAGCAAGAAGGGTAAAGGGCCTGAATAATTCATTGAACCTTTAAGCATCAATAAATAACATTTACAGTGAAGAATGTGTGCTTTGCAACATTAGGTATAAAATGTGAGTATAAAATAAAAGACATCTTCAAAGTGCCAGGTTGTGAAGATATTCAAATAAACTAAGGCCACTTTATCATTAATAATTCTGTTGATAAGAAAACTATGAATAAGAGATTGAATAACTAGAAAATTCATGTTTTTCTGTGTAATGTCTTCAATTTTAGGTTCATAGATCAAACGAGCTAAATTAAAAAGCTGAATTTACATACAATGACACAAAATGATGAATAAAATATAATTGTCACCACAAAAATTCAAAGCATTCTTTATGTAGCAGGAAATAATGTTATTATATCATGCCGTTTTTGTTGTTGTTGTTAGTTGCTATCTAGCTGAATACAAGCCACAGTGATCCTGTGCACAACAGATTTGAACTTTTCCCTCATCTTGTGCCATCCTTATCATCTCTGACATAGTTGTGTTTATTGCTTCAGTCACTGTGCCAATTCATCATGTTGCAGTAATTTATATTCAAAACTAAGATAAAAAATTACCACCATCACCACCAACAACCAACAAACAAAGATTGGGCAGGGTTCAGAACCATTGTTTATCTATTGTCTAGGAGTTGTAGTCAAAGCAGCAGCACATAATATCAACGACATTTTTAAAGCAGAATATACATCCTCACATAAGATTATACAGCTATTTATACACAATACTACCACTGCTGTCAGAGACCTCTTCAAAGTAGTGAGGAGCAACAATGTCAGTCTGGAGACTAAGGTGCACCTGATACATGCCATGGTCTTTGCCATTACTTGCTATGCTTCAGAGAGCTGGACAATGACGAGGGATGATAGGAGAGTTGATGCCTTTGAGCTGTAGTGCTGGAGAAGAGTATTAACTATACCATGGACTACTAGAACAAACAAGGTCATCCTGGAGAGGGTGAAGCCAGGCTGCTTCTTGGAGACAAAGATTCTGAAGCTTTGGCTGACATACTTTGGACATGCTACAAGGAGGGATCAGTCCTTGGAGAGGGATGCCATGCTTGGGAGGGTGGAGGTACGGAGCAGGAGAGGAAGACCCTTGATAAGATGGCTTGATTATGTCTCTGGGGTAATGGGGCTAAGCGTGTCAGAGACACTTAGAGTGTCAAGGGATGATAGAGCAGGGTTTAGGGGTTTTGTACATAGGGTTGCTATGAGTCAGTAGCAAGGGACTTGTCAGCATATAACAACAACAAAACAACAATTACCACTGTTACCATTAATTCTAAATTTTTGAATGATAATTTAGAAGAACTCATTTTTGTCTAGTTATGAGAAAGTATTCAGCAATTTTAAAAGCTGAAAAAATTTTCAACAACATTTAAGATGGCTGTTAGTAATAAAGTGAATTAAAAGATAAGAAAGCAGCACTATATAGTGGAAACTGTGCAGTAAATCGTTCCATCCACTTGAAATAACTAATGCCATTAACTTGGATAAATTAACCTTTCCCATTTGGGCTATTCCAATTTTTACTCATGATGCCAATATCTCCCATGGTTGTGTGGATAAGGATATACATATCAATGTACTCTTTACTTTCAGCAAGCAAGATTGTGGCATCTGCATAACACAATGTGGATTAATCTTTCTCCAAAGTAAAGTGATATTCTTTTTCGTAGAGTCTGGCTTCACAAATTATTGCTCAGCATACAGATTAAACACATATGGTATAGGTCACAATCCTGACATATATTTATCCTGATTTTAAACCATGTAGTTTATTTCTTTTAGATACCTATTCTCTTTATTGTTAGCCATACTTTGTAGTGGTCCACACAGTAAAATATAAACTTTAAACTGTGTTGTTGTTGTTGTTGTGTACCGTAGAGTTGGAAGCAACCCAACTAATGGGTTTTCAGAGGCAGTTAATCACACCGGAGGAGATTGCAGATCCTTACTACATTAGTTGTTCAATAAATACTAGTTATTTTACTATTCTTTTATTAATCACTATTGTTTTCACATCATAATCAACACATAATTGAAACCAGTTGTTTTCTATTATTAAAGAAAAATTAGTTATTACTTTAAAAAATGCTAATATGTTTGAAAAAAAAAACAGTATCCAAATCATATATTTTAAAAAATAAAATGTGAAATATTTGGTACTCACTCTTTTGGTTTTTGGTTTGGGGTTTTGTGGGATTTTTTTCTGCATTGTCATTATGTTACAACAGACTCAAAGCTTGCCTATTGCTGAATTTCTGAAACTGTAAACAATAATTTGAGGAGAAGACTGTCCTTTTTCCCATGCGGCCACTGGTGGTTTCAAACTGGCAGAGAGGCAGAGCATTTGGAATATCCCTTCAACTCCCTATGCTACCATTATATGTACTAGAGCTACTTGTACTGTGCTAGACCAGAATAATCACTTTCTATTTATCTTATTCTTCATTTGTCTCTCATACATCTCAACGTATGATAGTTAAAGTTACATGTTGTTATTATTATTATGTACTGTCAAGTCAGAACTGACTCATCAACTCTCTATTGGATTTTGAAGGAATGGAGATGACACAGCCTTGCTTGCTTAAATGGAGAAGGACTTTAAGTGTTTGCTGAAGAAAGTCAAGGACTATAGTCTTGAATAAGGGTTGAAGTTCAACATCAAGAAGACAAAGATTCTCACTACTGGGCCAATTAGCAGCACAATGATAAATGGGAAGAGATTAAGATTGTTAATAGCTTCAACTAACTTGGTTCAACAATCAACACTCTTGTTACCAGCAGTCAGAAAATCAAAAGATGAACTGCACTGGGAAAATTTGCTGTCAGGGACCTATCCAGAATACTAAGAAACAACAATTTCAGTCTAAAGATTAAAATGCACCTGACCTAGGCCATGACCTTCACAGTTACTTGCTATGCATCAAAGAGCTGGACAATGACAGAAGGATGACAGAAGAAGAATTGATGCCTTTGAGTTTTGGTGCTGGAGAAGAATATTGAACATATCATGGACCACCAGGAGAACAAACAAGTCTGTCTCAGAGAGGTGGAAACAAAGTTTCTTCTTGAAGGGAATGATTTTGAATTTCTGTCTCACATACTTTGGACATGTGGCCAGGAGAGGCCCGTCTTTAAAGAAGGACATTAGGTTCAGAAGGGTGGAGGGATAGTGTAGGAGAGGAAGATTCTGGATCAGATAGATTGACACATTAACTGTGGTTATTGGATAGGTGTGTCAGAGTCAGTTAGACTGGCTCAAAATATGGCAGGCTTTAGAGCTACTGTACATAGATTCACTACGAGTCCCAGGCAACTCGATGGCACATAACAACAACAAATCACATGGGGGATATTGATCATCATTCTTCTGCATAGAAGCTAGTTTTTTTCAACTCTATACCTTTGGGTTGTCAGAGCAATTCCTTGTCCACTATGTTACTAGAGTGCCCATAAATACATAAGTGATTTAATTAATTCTTTATATTGGACAGGTTTTACTTTATTAACTGGAGATACACATTTTCTGTAAGAATCAAATTGAGTGATATGATAATTGAATGCAATTAGTATCAACAATCTATATCATCAATAACCATATACCTCATCTCATATTTTTACATTTCCAGAAGAGTCAAACAATCTAGGTGGCAGGATGGAAGGGCAAATATAGCTTTGATTTTAATGGGAAATTTGTTATTGGAGACTGTCAGGTTGGAACTAACTCACAGCTGACCCTCAAGCAGGTGTTTAAAGACAATAATTCACATGAGAGGAGACTGCCTATTCTTCTCCCAAAGAGCAGAAGGTAGATTTGAACCAAATGCCTTCTGGATTGCAGCACAGATTTTTTACCTGTAGGCCACAAAAGCTCATGAACTGAAAATTAAACCTGTAGAGTTGAATTAGTGTGATTTGTTAAAAATATACATTTCATAAGCTCTTTTCACATTGTTTTTAATAGATAATTATTCATAGCATATAAATAATGATTATTTTCTGTAAAGCACATACTAGGTAGTTAAGTTTCCAGAATAGAGAAACAAAGATAGTGGAAATGATGGTATAAAGAATAGTACAACTTTATATTTTTAGTAATCGTTAATTAGCATAATCATTTACCTCCTATCTGACAAGAAATAGAAATTAATAGCTTGTCATTTTAAGGACAAATAATTACTCATCATAATGTGATCTGGATGATAAATGATCTAACATATAAAGAATTATTATATAGCTTATACGGCATATTGCCCAGAAGAATTTGTGAAAATGTATAAAGATATTGTAAAGCACAAATGCTTTAAATGTCTATGATGCTATTTCATTTTGCCTTAAAACATTCCTAGATAGAAACATTATACTTTGAATAAGAGTCTTAGCATTATGCACAAGTTACTTTATTACTTAAAATTATTTTTTTCCATAATACATGCTATTTAAATTAAATTTGTATAGGTATACAAGGGAGCACTAGTGGCCTAGTGGTAAGAAGCTGTGCTGGAATCCCAAAGGCATGCAGTTTGAATCCACCAGCTGCTCTGTGGTAGAAGGATGAACAATCTCCTGTGTGCTTACTGGCTCTGAAAACATGCTGGAGGGTCAGCTACAGTTTGGTTCCAACTCAACGGTACAGAACAACAACAATTTTATGCAAAGGTTTTTGATTGTGTGGATCAGAACAAACTGGCTGACTCTGAGAAGAATGGGAATCCCAGGACACTTGATCATGCTAATGTGAAACATTTACTTGTACCAAGAGCCAGTAGTCAGAACAGAGCAAGGAAACACTGCATTGTTCAAAATTGGGAGGGGTGTATTCCAGGCATGCATCCTATCTCCATATCTTTTCAATCTTTATGCAGACAAGATTATACAGGAGGCTAGGCTCTCTGAGGAGAAATGTGACATCAGGATTGGAGGAAGACTCTAACAATCTACGTTTTGCAGATGACACAACCCTGCTTGCTGAAACTAAGGAGGACTTAAGCACTTGCTGCAGAAGGTCAAGGACTGCAGCCTTCAATATGGATTGAGGCTCAATATCAAGAAGGCAAAGATTCCCATCATTGGGCCAATTGGCAGCATCAGGATGGGTGGTGGAAGGTCAGGGACTGCAGCCTTCGATATGGATTGAGGCCCAATATCAAGAAAACAAATATTCTCACCACTGGGCAGACTAGCAGCATCATGATGGATGGTGAAGAGATTGAGACTGTTTACAGTTTTAGTTTGCTTCACTCCAATATCAACACTCTTGGCACTAGCAGCCAGAAAATTAAAAGATGTATTACGATGGGAAAGTCTGATGATAGAAACCTCTCTAAAGTACTGAAGACCAATGATGTCAATGGAGACTAAGATGCACCTGATATATGCTATGTCTTTGAAATCATTTGTTATGCATCAGAGAGCTGGGCAATGACAAGGGATGATAAAAGGAGAATTGATGCCTTTGGCTGTTGTGTTGGAGAAGAATGTTGAATATACCATAGATTGCTAAGAGAATAAACAGGTTTGTCCTGGAGAGGGATTCTGAAGCTTCGTCTGGCATACTTTGGACATGTTGCAAAGATGGACCAGTCCTTGGAGAAGGATATCATACTTGGGCGAGTTGACGGACAGAGCAGGAGAAGAAGACCCTCAATGAGATGGATTGATTCAGTGACTGGGGTAATGGGAATAGGTTTGTCTGAGACAATGAATTTGGTACAGCATAGGGCAGGGTTTATAGCTGTTGTACGTAGGGTCGCTATGAGTAGCAGTCAACTCAACAGCACGTAACAATAACAAAAATATAGGTATGCAGATAAAAAATAATAAAATCAACAAAAATACTAATAGTTTGGGGATATTTTTAAAGATCCACTTCCATAAAATTAATTCTAGTTCACAGTAACCTTCCAGTGAGTTTCTTCAAGTGTATACCTTTATAGAAAGACATGTCTAATTACTCCCATGAAGCTGTTAGGTGGCATCGAACCAAGTAGAAACCATAGAGACCCTATGAACAATAGACATGAACCCTGTCCTATTCTGTGACATCCTCACACTTTCAGACACACTAAAGCCCATTGTGGTAGTCATTGTATCAATTCACCTGGTTGAGGACCTTCCCCTCACTTAATGACCCTCCATCTTTCTGAGCATCATTCCCTGCTCCAAGGAATAGCCTCTCCTAGCATCATACCTGAAGTATATGAGGCAAAGCTTTATCCTCTTTGTCTCAAGGAACACTCTAGTAACACTTTCTCCAAGATATATTGGTTTGTTCTTTTAGCTGTTCAGGGGATGGTCAGTGCTCTTCTCCAAGACCACAGTTCAAAGGCATAGATTCTTCTCCTATCGTCCTTATTCAATGCCCAGCTTTCAGATGGATACCAAATGCCTGGAAAGACCATTGCCTGAATCAGATGCACCTTAGTCCTCAACAAGCATAATTGTTGTTCAATATATTGGAGAGATTCTTGACTGCAAACTTTCCCTGTGCAATTTTTCTTTTTATTTCCTGACTGATGGTACCAAGGGTTTTGATTATGGATCAAAGTAAAATGAAGTTGTTGACAGTTTCGATCATTTCTCCATATAACATGAGATTGCTTATTGATCCAGCTATAAGAATTTTTATTTTCTTAACATTTAGATACAATCCATATTGAAGGCTGTGTTTGTGTTTGTTTGTTTTATTTTCTTTAACAAGTGCTTGAAATCCCCCTCTCATTCAGCAAGCAAAGTTGTGCTATCTGCACAACACAGGTTATTGATGAGACCTCCTCATATCTTGAAACCATATTCTTCTTCATAGAGTAGAGCTTCTCGGATAATTTGCTCAGAATACAAATTGAATGGGTCTGGAGAAAGAATATAACCCTGTAACACTCTCTTAATTTTAAATTGTGTACTTCCCCCTTGTTCTGCTCACACAATAGCTTTTTGGTCTACGTGTAGGTAGGTTTGGCATGAGAAAAGTTAAGTGTTCTGGGAGTCTTATTTTTCTCAATGTTAACCATAATTTGTTATTATCCACACAGTCAAATGATTTTGCATACTTAATCAAGCATAAGTAAACATTCTTATGGTTTTCTTTACTTTTAGCCCTGTGATATCAGCAATGATCTCTCTATTGATGGCCTCATGTAAACTGTGTTTGAAAGTCTGGCAGTTCTCTATCTATGTATTTTTCTAGCCATTTTTAAATTATCTTCAGCAGTATTTTGTTTTTACATTATAAGCAGTATTATGTTTTTACATTATATTAATAGTATTATTTGATAGTTTCCACATTCAGTTGGATCACCTTTCTTGGGAATAGGAACAAATGTGTACTTCTTTCAATCCACTGGCCAGACAGCCATTCTCCAAATTCCCTGACATAGACTGGTGAGCACCTCCAGGATTGCATCTCTTAATTTAAATATGTCAGTTGGTATCCCATTGATTCTTGGAGCCTTAATTTTTGCCATTGTCTTCACTTCATTTCCATTGGCTCCTGCTCATATGATATTTCCTGAATTTGTTTCAGTATCAGTCTATTATTTCTGGTACGGTGACTATGTATTCCCTTTATCTTCTTCTGATACTGTGTGAGACATTCAATATATTGCCTGTAGCTTCTTTCAATATTACAACTCAAGGCTTAAATTTGTTTTTAATTTCTCACAGCTTGAGAAAGAGCTAATTCTTTCCTTTTCATTGTCCCATTCTATATCTCTTCACATTCTATTATACTACTTTGCTTTGTCTTCTCAAGCTGCTTTTTGAAGTCTTCTGTGCAGCTCTTTTACTTCAGCATGTTTTCTCTTTGCTTTGGCTTCTCGATGTTCTAGTGCAGTTTTCAGAGTATCTTCTGTCATCCATGTTTGGGGGTTTATTTATTGTTTTGTGTTTTTGTGTTTGGTTTTTTTTTTTTTTAAATTTCTCCTCTTTCATTGTAATGAGTTTTGCTTTCTTCATTGATGATATCCTTATGTCATTCCACAACTCATCTTGTCTTCAATCATTATTGTTCAGGACTTCAAACTGAGCGTAAAGATGATTTAAAATTCAGGTGGAACAGATTTATCATCAAACTGTGGTTCTTGAGGATACGGGTTTTTTTTGCCTCAATTTGAACTCGCACTTGAGTGGTCTGACCCACAGACTGCCCCCAGCCTAGCTTTATTGCTGATATTGAGCTTCCACAACAATTCCTTCCACAGTTGTAGTCAGTCTGATTCTTATGCAGTCCATTGGGGGAGGTCCATTTGTAAAGTCCCCATTTGTGGTTATTTTGGTTTGTTGTTTTTTTTTTTTTAAGGCATTCAATAATTCTATTTCCAGTCTCATTTCTGTCAACAAGTACATACTTTCTAACTACTATGCCTTCTTTATTGCTTCCATCTCTCACAGTCAGTAATTATCATTAATACCTCTTGTTTGTGTATTAGGCTAAGTTTGGACTGCAAGATTTTATAAAAGTTTTCAATTTCTTGGAACTCTGTTGGTCTAGCGGCAAGAAGCCACACTGCAATCCCAGAGGTGTGCGGTTCAAACCACCAGATGCTCTGCTGGAGAAGGAGAGACAATTTCCTCCTTACCAGTCAGATCTGATTTGACGGTACATGCACAAAAATAGTAAAATTTTTTTAAAAAAGTGTTCAATTTATTTCTGTTTGGCTCTAGATGTAGAAGTGTATATTTGAATAATAGTCATATTAACAGGTTTTCCTTGTATGTGTATGAGTAATACCCTATCATTCACAATGTTGTACCTCAGGATAAAACTCGAAATTGACTTTTTCACTATGAATGAAACATTATTCTTCATACGGTTTTTCATTCTAGTATAGTATCTATGAGATGATCTAATTCAAATTGGCTTTCATCTCAATTATGTCTAGAATATTGATGCCCATATGTTCTTATTTTTTTCCACAATTTCTAGGATTTCAACATTCAGTACTTCATACATTCCCTGTTCTTATTATTAATGGATGCTTTCTATTATATTTCCTCATTTCGACTGACTTCAAATCTTCAAACCTCTATAACTTTGGAACAACCAGTGGAGTTGAACTGTTGACTTTTTCGTTATGATCACAGTGTGTAAGTCACTCTGTCTCTAGAGCTCCTTAAGAAAAAGCTAAAGAATGGATATATCAATAATGACAAAAATCTCAATATGTAGATTTCATATAAAGTTTTAAAAAATTGTAGCCATTTACAAACACATTAAGTCATAAATCAGTTATTACTCAAGACAGTTCAGATTCATGGAGAAATTAGTTGTGTCAGAGTGAAACTGTATTGCACAGAACTCACAATGACTGAGGTTTTGGAAGTAGATCACAATCTTTCTTCCAAGGTGCTTCTGCATTGACTCAAACTTTTGGCATTTTGAGTAGCCTACCACATTAACTATCTGTAACACTCAAAGACATCCTGCGTTATTGTTAGTAATTGCATATTTAGATCCTAGGAAAGCAGACATTTGAGCACTATCATAATGTAAATAAAATGCCAAATAAATTTGAAAGACACGCCAAATGACTTGAAGAAATCCATATTTGTTCCTATTTCCCAAAATAGTCATTGCACAGAATATGGAAACTATCAAATAATATAATTAAAATCACATGCAAGTAAAATATAGTTAAAGAAGTACTGGGATACCACATTAACAAAGAATTGCTAGAAAAAGCTGGATTCAGGGGAGACAGTGGAATAAGGGACATCAATCATTTCTGTAGTCAGACTGATCCTGGCTGAAAAAGCAAAGAATACAAGAAAAATTTTCATCTTTTTTTTTCTATTGACTATGGAAAGGCATTTTACTGAGTGGATCATAGTAAGTTATGGCTAACATTGAGGATAATGAGAATCCCAGAACACTTAATTGTGGGCACAAGAAACCGATTATTTAGACCAAGATACTGTTGTCTAAACAGAACACAACAACACTGCATTGTAAAATCAGAAATTATATACATCAGAGTTATATCCTTTCTTCATACCTATTCAATTTATATGCTAAGCAAATGATCCCGGTACTGGAAGAATATGGCTTGTTGGAAGACTAATAAATTATTTGTGTTATGCAGATGATATAATCTTCCTTGCTGAAGAGGACTTGATGACATAACCTTCCTTGTTAATAGGACTTGAAATATTTGCTGCAAAACATCAAAGACAACAGCCTTCAATATGGATTTCATTTCAAAATAAATAAAATAAAACAAAAACATTCTCACCTAGACCAATAGGCAACATAATGATAGATGTAAAAAGGTTGAATTTGTCAATGATTTCATTTTACTTATATTTACAATTAACATTCACTGTAACAACAGATAAAACATGAAAAGATGTGTTGCATTGGGAAAATCTGTTGTCAAGGACTTCTCAAAAATGCTAAAGAACAATGATGTCAATATAAAGACAAAGGTACATTTCTTCCAAGTCAGAACCTGTTCAATTACTTCATATGCATCTGAAAATTGGACAATGAATAAGGATGACAGCAGGAGAATCAAGGACTTTGAGTTGAGGCACAGGGAAGAAGAAGAGTACAGAATGTTCTTGAAGGTGGGGTGGGGGAGACACCCATGTAACTCTCCCAAAATGAACTATTCTGTCATGGAGAAAATGTAGCCAGAATGTTGCTTAAAGGTAAGGATGGTGAAATTCATTTCATGCAATTTGGATATGTTTAGAAAGCATCAGACCTTGGAAAGGGACATTGTGTTGGGAAAGGTAGAGGGTCTGAGAAAGAGGAGAAAAAGACACTAAACAAAATGGATTGATGCAGGGACTGTAGCAATTGTGTTGTTTTCATGAGCCTTCAAGTTGACGATGACTCATAGCTATCCTATAAACAATAACCCTGAACCCTGCCCTATCTGTAGCCAATTTCACTGTCTCTGACACACTTGCCCCCATGGGCCCAGTCATTCTGTCAGTACATCTCACCCAGGCTCTTCCTCTACTGTGCTGACCCTCCACCTTCAAAGTATAAGGTCCTTTTCCAGGGATTGGTCCCTCCTGGCAATATGCCCTAAGTATGTGAAACAGAGCTTCACAATCCATCTCTCAGATGTGTAGGAAGCAATAGATAGGATCAGGCAAAACTTAGTCTCTGGACTGATGTTCTTGCTATTTAGCACTTTGGAGAGGTACATGACAGCAGACTTTCCTAAATCAACTTGGTTTTGTTTTTTATTTCCTGACTGCTGATGCTGAGAGTATTGATTGTGGATCTGAGAGAGATGAAATTGTTGACAATCTCATTTTTTCCCCTCCATCTATCAGGGTGCTTCTGACTGGCTTAGTGTTGAGAAATTTCATCTCCTTAATAAGGAAGGAATATATTAGAAATTATGTGGCTAGTGTGGGATATGACAAGGTTCAGCTCTGTTGCTCTTAGAGTCACTGTGCTGTAGTCAATTCCATGACACTTAACAACAACAAAAAATTAAAAAAAAATCAATAACTTAAGTCAGTCAGTCTCTGTACTATCTGAATCCTATGGACTGCCAAAAGAACAGATATGTCTCAAAGAGGGTACCGCCAGAATGTTTCTTATAGGTAAGAACAACAAAGCTTCGTCCCACATACTTTGAGTATGTTGAAGGAGAGAAAATTCCTTTGAGAGGGATGTCACGCTTGGAAAGATGCCAGGTTAGTGAAAAAGAGGAAAAGCCTTGACGAAATGGATTGACTTGGTGACTGGATACAGTAAAGTGCCCACGTGTAATAGAGAGAATGAGGACAAGCACAGGATAGTATAGTGTTCAGATCTGTTGTTTATAAGTTTGCTATGAGTTGAACGTGACTCAAAGGCATATAAAAACAACAACAACGTTGCTGACAGCAGAAATTAAACACATAAATAAGAATAAATAAAAATAGGAGGCTGTTACAGAGTTAGAACAATTTTACACAAATCCTACTTTCTACAAGCTTTATAAAATATAAAAAATATTGTTTAAAATATAAAAAAGGTAGGAGGTAAGGGAAAAGGGAAATTACACCTTTTATCACTGAAAAAGTCAAGATTTCAAATCAGGCTTACACTATATTTACATATTTATTTGTAAATATATAGTTATATTTACAAAATGTTACAGTTTCAGGATTCTGAATTGTTATTTTTGTTGTTATGTGCTGTTGAGGCACCTGCAACTCAAAGTGACCCTATGTATAACAACCCTATCATGTGACAGTCTTATTGTCTCTGACACACCTATCCCCATTACCCCAGTCACTGCATTGATACATCTCATTGAGGGTCTTCTGCTTGTTTGCAGTCTCTTCACCTTCCCAAGCATGACTTTCCTCTCCAAGGACTGGTGCCTCCTTGCAACATGTCACATTAAAAATAATCAATAATAAAAAATTCCCAAACTTTAGCCACTGATGTGAGTCCTTAGTGTCCTACTTTGGTTCCTGGAGAAGATAACCAACTCCCCTCAGATGGTAGGTAGCATTGTGTGTACACTGATTCTTGCACTCACTCACTGTTGATCTCTGGCAAATATACGATCTCTCCAAGGGCATAAAGTATCTGCCTGCAATGCTGTTGTCTGCAATTCGATAATCTGATGAAGAGGTCATAGCTCACTAATGTCCACTACAATAACAGCACCCTCAAGAAGGAAATCAAGACAACCATGAGATATCATCTCACTCCAGTAAGACTAGCAAAATTTAACAGAACAGCAAGCAATAAATGCTGGCGAGGTTGTGGAGAG
>NW_006399894.1:5928569-5944074 GCF_000299155.1 Elephantulus edwardii
GCAACAATGAATGAATGGAATTCCAAAATCTCTGTAGATGTTCATTGAAATGAAAAAGAAACAACCTAAATTAAAAAAAAAAAGAAGGAACTATTGAATATCTTCAATAACGAGAACAAAAGTAAGGACCTGGTGAACAGCCTGAGCCAGATCTATAGGAAGATGTGTAAAAGTATCAAATTCTCTCAGATAAACTTCATGAGTCTCTATAAGATACAGGAAATCTCTACTCATAGGACTTTATCACATTTTAGGTCTTGAAACTCAAGCTGCTGGGTATGGTGGAATGACTTGCTGCCCAATGACACTAATGTTGCTCATGGATAGCATGTACCAGGAAGAGTGCCTTCTAGGCAGTTAAGGACAACACTTTTGATGGTTACAGCTGGGAAGGCATTCATGAAATTGAATGGATGGTAAGCAAGGAAAAGCAGATGCAGGACAAACATCAACACTCCATTGCCTATCAATGACAAGACCACAGGGGCCAGCACTAAGAAGATGATCAAGTCTAAGTTGTCCAACAGAGCTGAAGAAGATCTTGAAGCTGGCTAATGTGGACAAGGAGAGATTATTGGACAGCAAGGATTATCCCAGGCCAACAGCCACATCAAGCTGAAAATGGAGGCCACAACTGCCTGAACAACTTTCCTTATGCTTATTCCTGCCTTCCAAGTGGAAACATGGGTGACCAACTGTCCTGCGAATGAAGTCACTCAGCAACCCTCTAAGCAGGAAGAGTCTAGGAAGGTCAATGGTCAAGGTAGGGAGGGGAAGGTCACCACTTCTCCAGGTCCTTGGGAAATGAGCCTTACTCATTCTCAGTTCTTCAAAACAAAACAAATCATCATCCTTGGGGGCAACAGGAAAGGCTTAGGTGATATTTATGTGACTTAAGGAATTTCAAATGTAAAAATTATTGATATTTTAATAGGTTAGAAGAAGCAGATTTTTGTTTGTTTTTGTTTTTTTAAATAATTCATCTAACATATAAAGTTTGTGCTTTTATTAAAAACATTGCTACCTGCTTTAGCTTAACTATAATGTTTGCAATATATATTTGCTGATAATTTAGGAAAACATGTGAGTTTGGTAAATATTTTCTATATTCATTACATTTGTAAAGTTTCTCCCTGATATGAATTAATCTGATGACTTGCAAGGTTTCTCATATGTAAGAAAAATTCAAGCCTTACAAGTCACCAGATTTATTACACATTTGTTACATTATGTTTTCTGTCCTGTATAGATTCTCTAGTGCATAGTGAGATGAGAGAGATGTTTAAGACTATTCCACACTAATTACATTTGTAAACCTCTGATCAGAATGTAAACCTCTTCTCAGCCTCACTGCAGTAGAAGGTTTCTGTCCAGTAAGAGTCCCTTGATATTATATAAGGATTAAATACTTGACGAAAGTTTGGTGCGTTCAGTACATTTTTGAAGTTTATGTCTCGTATAAATTATTTTGTGACTTACAAGATTGAAATGTTTATTACAGATTTTTCCACACATGTTGCATTTCTGGGCTTTCTATCTGCTAAGAGTTCTCTAATGCTTAGTAACATTTCATAATTAAGTAAAGGTTTTGTCACATTCATTGGATTTGCAAGATCACTGCACAGAATGAATTGTCTGTTGATTAGTGAGGCTTGACCTTTGGGTAAACACCTTTCCACCTCCATTTTATTTTAATAGCTTTTCTTGAACGTTGGTTTTCTGATTATAAGCAGTGAAGGATGCATGGAAATCTTTCCCATATTTATTATACTTATAAATATTGATAATAGGAAGAATTCCTTTAAGTGTTTAAACTGGAGAACTCTTATAAATTTGGTTATGTATATATGTTTCCTCTTGTTTAAATTATCTGCAGTGCTCAGAGGAAACCAAAAGCTTCATGAAATTCATACAAATCATGTTGTATACTAGTTTTCTGTTTCTCTCCTGTCTGTGACATTTTTGCTATAGGTAGAAATCATTCTTTTTAGTGTGTCATTTCTTTGATCATTTTCCTACTGAGTTTCAAACACATGTATATTCTCCCTGAAAGCACAGACCTTGAGGCATTTGTTCTCATTAACTTCCAACCTCACTGATTGTAGTATTTGTTCTTTATCAATGATCTCTGTTGAAAATACAAAATCTAGAGGAGAGTTCTGTGTTCAACCTTTAAGGAAGTTCCATTCTCCTTGTTTTTGTAACAAATCTCAATCTAGACTTACATATTCATCTTCTTGTATTGTTACCATTTCAATTAACCGAGTTTCTCCTAGGGAAAGATTTTGAAGCTGTTTCACACATTTTGGGAATAGTCTTCACAATTGCTTGTTATGCATGAGAAAGCTGGACAATGACTAGGGATGATTGAAAGATAAATGATGCCTGTTGAGCTGTGGTGCTGGAGAAGAGTGCTAAATATACCATGGACTGCTAAGAAAACAAACAAGTTCATCCAGGAGAGGGTGGAACAGGCCTGCTCCTTAAAGACAAGGATTCTTAAGCTTCACCTGACATGTTTTGGACATGTTCCAAGGAGGACCAGTCCTTGGAGAGAGATATCATGCTTGGGAGGGTAGAGGGACAGTGCAAGAGAGGAAGACTGAAAATGAGATGCATCAATTCAGTAATTGGGGAATTGGGGGTAGGTGTGTTAGAGGCAATAAGGTTGGCACAGGATAGAGCAGGGTTTAGGGCTCCTGTACATAGGATCACTATGAGTCATAAGCAATTCAATGACACATAACAACAAAAATAACAACAGTGCTTGTAAAAAATTATATATTTTACTACTTTAAAAGTCTCTTAAAGTATATTTTTAAGTCTCAAACATCCCAAAGTAGTAAAGATAAAACCATAAGGATAATAAAACTACTTACTTCATATTGAAGATCTATTATGGGACCTATATTGCACTAAACACTTAAAGACATACATTTAATCTTCCAAATAACGCTTATCATGATTACATTGTTGTTATATCTAATTTAGTAGGAATCAACTCATAGCTGACCCACTAGCAGGTTTTCAAGGTCTATAAATCTCATGGGTACAGCTGGTAGATTTGAACTCTGTGCTTTCATTTTGGGAGCACAGTTTCTTACCACTAGGCCAACATGCTAAAATTTAACAAAGCTTAAATACCTGGAAAGTGTTACATAAATAGTTAGCAAAGGCCAACTCTGAAAATGCAATTCCAAGACTTTAGTTTTTGATTAAGCAAATCAGATAAAGTTTATAATTCTTTGCATATTATACAGTCTTTCATTCTCTATTTGTTTATGTACATGTTAATTCTCATTTTCTCTACATCCTATCCCAACACTTGTGACCAACACACATCAAATTAGTGCTATGTCTTAATTATATCATATCATTCAATTGTTTCATATCATACCTTTTCTTTCTCATTGTCTCTGTGATCTACCTTTACATTCAGAAATCCTTTTATTAAAAGTCAATTTAAAATCACTACATCAGTGGGAAACTGGGTTGATAGGCAACATCATGATAGATGAAGCAAAGATTGAAGTTTTCAATGATTTCATCTTGATTGAATTGACAACTGATACCTTTGGTACCAGTTAGGAGATCAGAAGACAAATTACATTGTGTAAGTCCACTGTCAGTGACCTCTCCAAAATACTGAAGGACATTGATGCCAGTGTGAGGATTAAAGTGTGTCTCACTAAGGCTATGGTCTTTTCAATCACTTGATACGCTTTAGAGAGAATAAGAATGCATGACTGAAGATGACAGAAGAAGAATAGATGCCTTTGAGATGTGATGTTGAAGAAGAATAACGGATATCCCATGAACTGGCAAACGAACAAACTACTATGTCTCGGGAAAAATATGGCCAGAGTGTTCCTTGGAAGCAAAGATGAAAAAGCATATATTATATTTTGGACATATTACGAGGAGACCGTATTCCTTGGATAGAGATATCATACCTGGAGAGGTCAGAGAAAGAAAGGAAGACCTAACGAGATAGATTGACATAGTTACTGCAGAAACGGGCTTAAGTGTGCTATTAAATATGAGGATTGCACAGGACAGGACAGGGTTCAGGTCTGTTGTTCATTGGATTTCTATGAGTTGTACTCTACTCAATGGCACTTAACAACAATGACAACCACCTCAATGAAGAATTCTATCACATACTCAGGCAGAGTCACACCACTTCATTGTTATAGTCTTTCCTAGGGATGCAATAAATCACCTCCTTCAAGGTATTTCTAATTTTATAAGAGATGTATTTAACCATACAACTAATAGACTTGTGAGGAATGTGTAGTGAAAGGAAAAGTTAAAATTATTGTTTTCTGTTGTTATGTGCTGTCAAGTTCATTATGACTTATAGCAACCCTATACATAATACCACTTACCCTGCTGTCTACTGAGCCAATCTCACTGTCTTTGACACACCTACTCTCATTACCCCAGTTATTGTGTCAGTCCATCTCATCTGGAGTCTTCCTCTCCTCTACTGTCTCTCTCTCAAGCATGAGATCCCTCTCCAAAGACTGCTCCCTCCTGGCGGTATGCTCAAGGTATGTCAGAGGGAATCTCAAAATCTTTGATCCCAAAGAGAAACTTGGTTTCACCCTCTTTAGGACAAACTTTTTAGTGCCCTTGGAAGTCTGTGGTATAATCCACACTCTTTTCCAGCACCAAAACCCAAAGACATCAGTTCTTCTGTCATTCTTGGTCGCTATCCAGTTCTCTGAAGTATAGCAAGTAATTGCAAAAATCATGACCTAGATCAGGTACACCTTAGTCTCTCAACTGATACTTTGCTCTTCAGCACTTTGGAGAGGGCCCTCAGAGCAGAAAAAAAAGGATGACTTTCTTAGACTAAGGGACTACTGAAAGTATCTCAGAGATATTGATATGTACACTAACATAGCCTCCCAACAAGATGTATTAACACAGTGACTATAAAAATGGACAACAGTATGGCAGAGTTCGTTAGGATGGCAAAAGATAGGGCAACATAAACATATCTCAGGATCCCAAATTTACCTAAAAATATACTAGTTTAGACTACATTCCATCTTATAAATAGCAAATAATTGATACAAATAACCTCTAGATACTACTGATAATAGTTTAGGTCTGTTAAGTGCAGAAATAATAATTTGTGAGTTAATATTTTATAACAATTGTATAAAAATTTCTTGACAAATGCAATGTTAATGGTAGAGACATTTAAAGAAATAATTAATAATTTGAAATCATAGAATGGTAGATTATTAACAAAAATTAAAAAATAAAGCAAAAGGAAATATTAAAGATGCTCCTTAGTCTCTAACTTGGTAGTTTGGTTACACAGAAATAAAATTATGAGGGAGAATCTCTATTGTAGTTTAGAAATTCTGAGTTTGAGGTTCCTCAGAAGCTTACATGTGAGATGTCAGTCATCTTTTGTAATGCCCAGGTGGGGTGGGAAAGACTTTTGTCTCAGCAGATCTTCATTTTTCTCCATAAACATTTACATACCACTATTGTTGCTTAAACAGTGACTTAAAATATTTATTTTATGAGCAATTTAATCCAATAGCTGAATGTCAAAGGGAAATAGTTTTAATATTTTTTTCCTTAAGAATTTTTGTAAAAGCAGGTCTTCTCAAGCAAAATCTCAGGATCAGTAAACACTTTCCTAAAATGACTATGTGAGTATGCTCCCTCAGGGCACATAACATATGGCTGGCTAAGATCATTTATGAGAATACAATGCAATTGTCTGCATCTTTATTGTTTAAAGATGAATAATTCATTGCCAAGCTAAATGTTTTCCTAAATTGACCAGCTCACTGACATTGTAGGTACATTCTAGAACAAATTGCTTAAATGAGAGAGTTCAAGGAAAAACACATTTACATTAAAATGCTATTATCACAGAAGAGGTTACAAATTCATAAGGAAAAGCCTACCAATTCTTAGAGTCAGAAATTGAACATTTTAGATACTACCATTAGGATTAGAGGAGCTCTGGTAGCTCTGGTAGTGGATAAGGAGCCTCCCTGTCAACCTTAAGACACTGTGTTCTAATTCAACAGCTGTCCAAGGGGAGAAAGATGGGAATTCTCCTTTCATGACATTTACTGCTTCTGAAAATCTACTGAAAGGTCAGCCAGGAGTCAGTTCTGACTTGATGGAAGGTAACAACAGTAACATAGGATCAAAGTCCTATATAGATAATTTAAATAAGTCAATCCACAATTAAAATATTCTTACAACACTTTACAGTTCTGGTTTTGTAGATGTTGTTATTGTGGTTGTGAGGTGATGTTGAGTAGAGTACAATGCATATCAACCCTATGGACACCAGACTTGAACCCTGTCATAGACTGCCATCCTCATCAACTCTGACACACCTGAACCCATTGCTACAGTCATTGCATCATTCCATCTTGTTAAGGGTATTCCTTTCTTTTGCCAACACTCCACCTTTCCAAGCATGATGTTGCTCTCCAAGGAAGAGCCTTTCCTAACAATATGCTCAAAGTATGAGAGATGAAGCTATACCATGTTTTCCTCCAAGGAACACTCTGGCTGCACCTGATCCAAGACCTATCTGCTTGTTCTTTTGGTAGTCCATGAGATATTCAATATTCTTCTCCATTACCACAACTCAAAGGTATCAGTTATTCTTCTATTGTTGTTGTTGTTAAGTGCCATCGTAGGCAACTCATAGCAACCCTATGAACGAAAGTCCTTGACACTTGTGTGCATGACTTTCATCCTTTTTCCAGGTTCATAGGGTTTCCGGTGGCAAGCTATTTACAGAAGTCGATGTCACTCCTGCTTCCAAGATTGTTTTAGCCTGGGAGCGACACCAAACACTGTCCACCATGGGTAACCATTATCACATTTGACACATCAGTGTCACTGTGTTTAGCTGCACAACAACCACAAGTATCATTAGTTATTTTCCAGTTCTCAAATGCATAGCAAGTGGTTGAAAAGAAAATTACCTGAACCAGGTACTCTTAAGTCTTCAGACTGATATTATTGCTTTTTAGTACCATGAAGACTTTCCTGACAACAGACTTACTCATTCCCATATGTCTAATGATCTCCTGATGGCTGGTACCAAGAGTGTTGATCGTGGATCCATGCAAGATAAAATCATTGATAGCTTCAGTCCTTTCTCCACCTATCATGCTGTTTCCTATTAGCACAGTGGTGACGATTTTTTGTCTTCGTAATATTGAGATGTAATCAAGGCTGTAGTCCTTGATTTTCTTCCATAAGTATATTAAGTCCTTTTCACTTTCAGCAAGCAAGGTTGTGCAATTTTCATAAGGCAGGTTGTGATTAGTTTTCCTCCAATCTTAATGCCACATTCCTGATCATAGAGTGCAGCTTTACTAAATATTTATTCAACAACTGACTGGAAAAGATCGATGTTCATTCCCATTCCAAATAATAAAATACAAAATATGGGATAACATTAATTGCCATAGGCCACGTTATTTAACCAGAAGGACAAGAGGATATTGGAAAGAAATAGGCAGGTATTTAAATATAATATTGTTAGTGAAAAAAGATGAATTAATTGTAATATAATTAAGTACTCCTGGTGAAAAGCTGAACTGCAATGATGCATCATAGGAGCTCTGGTGGCATAACATGTAACACACTGGGCTACTAACAAAAAGGTGGGTGGTGGAATCCATCAGCTGCTCCGTGGAAGAAAGACAGGCTCTCTATTTCATAGTCATTCTAGACTCAACTTGATGACAGAAGGCAGGTAATAAACAATGCATTAAATACCTACTATAGGCCAGCACTAACTTAATGCACGAATGCACTAAATACCTACTATAGTCCAGCCAATATCATTACAATCTCATGCAAGCAAGATTCTGCTGAAAATTATCCAAAAACCTTTGGAGCAATATGTCAACAGAGAACTGCCAGATGTGCAGGCTGGATTTAGAAGAGATGGTGGTCCTAGGGACATTATAGCTAATGTTAGAAGGATCTTGGCAGAAAGCAAAGAATACCAGAAGAATGTCTATCTGTGCTTCATTGACTATGCAAAGGCTTTTGACTGTGTGGATCTCAACAAGCTGTGGCTGACTCTGAGAAGAATGGGAATCCCAGAACATTTGATTGTGCTAATGCGAAACCTATACTTGAACAAGAGGCAGTCGTCAGAACAGAGCAAGGAGACACAACATTGTTCAAAATCAAGAATGAGGTCCGTCAGGGATGTATTCTGTCTTCATACCTTTTCAATCTGTATGCAGAACAGATCATCTGAGACTCTGGGTTGTATGAGGAGGAATGGGACATCAGGATTGGTGGAAGAGTCATCAACAGCCTGCGTTAGGCAGATGACACAACACTGCTTGCTGAAACTGAGGAGGACCTGAAGTGCTTGCTACAGGTCAAGGGCTGAAACCTCCAATATGGATTGAGGCTAAATGTCAGGAAAACAAAGGTTCTCATCATTGAGCCAATTGGCAGTATCAATATGGATGGTGAAGAGATTGAGATAGTTAAAAGTTTTAGTGTGATTGGTTCCACAGTCTACACTCTTGGTAACAGCAGCCAGGAAATCAGGAGACAAACTGCATTGGGAAAGTCAGCTATCAGGGACTTATCAAGAGTACTGAAGAGCAACGACATCAGGCTGGAGACTAAGGTGCTCCTGATCCAGGCCATAGTCTTTGCAATTACGTGCTATGTATTGGAGAGTTGGACAGTGAATAGGGGTTATAGAAGGAGAATTGATGCCTTTGAGCGGTGGTGCTGGAGAAGAGTGTTGAATATGCCATGGGCTGTTAGGGGAACAAACAGGTTTGTCCTAGAGAGGGTGAATCTGTAATGCTCCTTGAAGTCAAGGATTCTGAAGCTTCATCTGACACACTTTGGACATGTTGCAAAGAGGAAGTGGTCCTTGGAGAGAGACATCATGTTTGGGAGAGTGGAGGGACGGTGCAGGAAAGGAAGACCCTCGATGAGATGGATTGATTCTGTGAGTGGAGTGATGGGAATGAGTGTGTTTGAGACGGCGAGATTGGCACAGGATAGAACAGCATTTAAGGCCCTTTGTACATAGGATCACTATGAGTCGCAAGCAACTTGATGGCACATACCAAGAAAACAACAAGCAGAATACAGTCAGGACAGCTTCAGAAATGTGCTCGCAGGCACCTCAGGCTTGAGTCTTGTGGCTATCGGCCAGTTACAGTTATCAGTACTGTCAATTATGGTTCTTCTCCTTCCTCTTCAGTCCTCTAATAAACAAAGGCTCTTAGTTCTGGTCTCATGGGGGTAGCAGTCCCAAGGTCAGCTCTGTCTGATGATGACTTTGGGTCTCTGGTCCTCTGCTTCAGTCACACATGTTGCTATTATAAGCCTAGCTGGCACTGCTACTGCTAAGTCTGGGTGGCACAAGAATCTCTGTTTCTGAAGTATGACCCCTGCATGCCTACTTTTATTTTGCTGGTGGTGAGACTCTCCCAATCTGCTGCTGGATCCACCCAATGTAATGACAAGACCAACCACTCCTACTGTGGGTTGGTGAGACTAACTAATAACCTTGTGTACTGATGAGACTAGCCAGTCATAGGCTATCATACCCCATTTGCGTATTCCATCCCATCCACATGGCAAAGTTCATGGATAAGGAGCCATTTTAAACAATAAACCATTAACATCACAGTAACATTTTCTTCATTTACTAAATATATTTATGAACAATGTTTATTCATGTAATTACTATCCCTATGTAATAAGGACAGAGTTATTTTGGGTATTACTGTAAGTAAAAGATTTTCTTTTTCAATTTTTTTTGGAGTAGAATATAGGAGAAAGTGAGAAAATCTTAACATGTACAGGCCACTAGTAATTAATAGAGATTGCTGTTATATGCTATTGAGTCTACTACAACACATATCAATATAATAATATATAGGGAGCTTTGCTGCGGTAGTAGAGAGTTGCACTGCTAGACAAAAGCCCGTATTTCTAACAGTTCAAATCCACCATAGGCTCTGTGGGAAATAGATGAATAGTTCTCCCATTCCTTTACAGCCTCAAAACGGAATGGCAGGTCAGCTGTGAGTTTTAACTCAAGGACATTGGGAGACAGAGAGAATTAATACTAATTTGCCAAAATAGAAAGAAATAAGGGGTTATACTTGAAAGAATTATTGCTTAGGGAGAAAAAGTGAGTTTGCAAATTTAAAATAGGATAATGTAGATGCGTCGTGTGCACCCAACAGCAATGCTTTCTTATCTCAGTTTCTCTAAATAAATAGTTGTGATCACTGTAAGATAATCAAGAATTGGTGAAATGCTGAACAATGTGGATTTAGAATAAATTATGCTATGTGACATATTAGAAGCAGGAGTGGCATCCACTTCCTAAACAACACGCCTCTGGAAACTCTATGAGCTTTGAGAAACAAGGGTAGTTATAGAAAGGTTTCAGGTCTTTTGTTCATAGGGTCGCTATGAGTCATGCTCCATTCACCGGCAACCACCACCACCACCAACAATACCACTAATGTCTCTATAAAGTACACACAATCCAGTTCATTGCCTTGGCAATATGTTAAAAAGCAGTGGGCCCTGTAAATGACTCAGATTTCTTTCTAGTGATGAGTCTTGGAATCAAGGGCTAAATAATTACAGTAATTAACATAAAGGCATAAAAAAAAGCAGAGGCAGGTAAAATGTCTTGAGAATAAGTAAACATTTATTTTTGATATTTAATCTTGTAGCAAAAGCACTAGCTACATTCCATAGTTATCTGTGTCTTATGGACAATTTTACAGTCATTTGTGAACTTGTAGTCAGATAAATTTAGTGTTTGTAAGGTAGCTACAGAGATTTGAACTACATGAAACCAAGTTATTTACTTTTGGAGAAAAGTATCTATTTAAACAGAGAATTTTCCTGTGATTTTATCCACTACTTATTTGACATTGCTTAATCCTCCAGCAGGTTTTCATCAACATATAATTAATTAGATTCATGAGATACACAAGACAAACCATTTTCACTTTTCCCTTTGTAAAAAGAACAAGGGCCATGTAGGGACTGCTTTGTCTGAACTTTACCAACCTCACAAAGGGAACTGTCCCTGGCAACAACATCAGCAACGTAAAACCAATTCCTGATTGCTTGTGGGGAGATTAGACTGAGGCACCTCTGCGATTATAGGTCCCTCCATGTGAGAGTCCTTGTTTCAGCAGCTCTGGAACCATCTCAGGGGCCAAACAGAACAAGAGACTTTAGTATCTAGGACTTCAAGCAAAGAAAGACTTTCTCTAGCTCTCAGCAACAGAAGGCTGTCCTGAGAGCCTCTGCATACAAGCTGCCTAACATGGTGGTCTTGATCTCCTGCCACAACAGAGACAAAGGAAGACACTAGGCTGCAAGAGAAAAGGGGAGGGGAGGGGAGGCTCTCTGCCAAGAGCACACAATCTCCATTGCCTGTGGGGAAACAGCACTGTGGTGTCCCTGGGGTTATACAGAGGTCACTCCACCTGGGGTCCTTTTCTCTGCAGCTGCAGGGTCATTCCAGGGGCAAAATAGGACAAGAGACTTTAGTATACAAAATTTCAAGCAGAGGAAATAATTTTTTTAGCTTTCTGAGAGAGAGAAAAAGAGAGGGCTGACTTGAAAAACAGACACACTGGCAGGCCCTCCCCCCAATCCTGCACACCTGCTGATTGGTTGGCAGCCCTGATCTCTAATCTCTGGCCACTCCAGAGATAAAGGAAGACATTAGGCTCTAGGAGAAAATGTGTGTGTGAAAGTTCTTGAGTAGAGCACCTGATCTCACACCACCAAGCCACTGCATGTGTGAAGGAGGGTTATAGAGTTAGTGACAAGGGACTACATCAAGTCAAGATTCCTACAGGGCTACAGTGCAGAACAGAGAGGATCTCAAGGACATTAGGAAAGACAAATTTTCCAAGAAAGGACTTACAGTAGATTGAGCATCTTATCCCATATACTGAGTATTTTAACTTGGAAACAAATTAGTAATACTATAAAGACAAGAACCATGAACAACTTTGGCAGACACAATAGAAACAACCAAACACTTATAAAGGAAAATGTCACCTAATGTCAACAAAACAGCAGGCCACTTCAAACACTGTGAAAAAATGAATTGAACCTTCTTCTAAAAAGCAGAGAATATTAAAGAACTCAAGAATATACCAGAATCAAGAAGATGGATAATATATGTTGATATAAAGACATTCAAACAGCTGAATGAAACAGTGAATGAAAGCACAAATGATGGTATGAAATAATGGAAGCCACAAATAAAGGGAATACTAGATAGATAGATAGATAGATAGATAGATAGATAGATAGATAGATACACACACACATTATATATATATATATGCACACACACACACACACATATAATTTATCTATTTAAACAGCCACAGAAAAAGTTCAAGTGATGGAAGAAACAACCACCAAAAAAGAAAATGCTCCAGAGACACAGGGCCAGAAGAAATATATTGATGAAGAGGAATTTGCACAATATGGAAGAAAATAGAAAAATGAAAGAAAGAATTGTAATTAAACAGGTACCAGAACTTAAAAAAAATCATCACAAGATGGAGAGGGTACTGCCAACACAATGCTAGAAATAGCAGAAAGGAATGAAAATGTAATCCAGAATATTAAGACTGAAATGACAGAAGTGTCCAACATACTTGAAGGATAAAAAAGTAGAACATAAGAAATGGAACAGAAAAAAAATTTAAAAAAATTGAATAGAGAGTGATCTGGAAGACAAGAATCTCAATGGAAACATACTAGAAGAAAAATCAGAGATGAGGCATAAAGAAACTGAAGAAAATATTAGAATCATGTGGAATGACATCAAAAGGAATAGCATGCATATGATGGGAATTCCAGAATATGAGTGGAATAGGAAAATCACTGAGAAAATTGTTGAATTACTAGAAGATAATGTTCCAGATATTATTAACACTGAGGAAATCCACATTCAGAAAGCTCAGCAAACACCAAATAGACTAGAACCAAAAAGAAAACATAAAGACATATTATAGTCAATCTCTACAAAATAAAAGGATAGAATACTGAAAGCAACAGGAGAAAAACAGTCAGCTACAAAGGAAAATAATTAGATTAAATTACGATTTTTCAGCAGAAATCATGCAAGCAAGTAGACAATGGAATGGCACATGTAGAAAGTTTAAAGAAAACAATTGTCAACTGAGGAACCTGTACCAAGCAAAGGTCTCCAACAAATATGAAGGCGAAACTAACACCCTTTGCAGAAAAAAAAAAAAAAACAAAAAAAACCCCCAACAAAACCTTAAGGAATTTGTGAAACCAAACCAAGTCTATAAAAACTTTAAGGGAAGTTCTACACACAGAGACACAAAGGGAAAAAAGAGAGACCATAGTAATAACAAACAGCAAAAAGATAAACACATCTAATTTGCAACAATAAAATCTGGCCTGTCAATAATCACACTTAATGTGGATAGACTAAATGCATAAATCAAGAGAAAAAGAGTAGCAGAATGGATTGGAAAAAAAAAAAAAAAACAACCCAAAGCCTTTCAGTATGTTTTTTGTAAGAGACACATCTGATAAATGAAGAGAAAGAGATTAAAAATCAAAGACTGGAAAACAATAAACCAAGCAAATTGCATCCACAAAAAAAGGCAGGAGTAACAATACTAATCTCTGATAAAATATACTTTAGAATGAAAACAACCATAAAAGATAAAGAAAAGTACTATGTAATGATTAAAGGAACAGTAAAGATGGCATACATCTACATGGTCTACATCTATGCACCAAATGATTGACACACTAAATATATAAAACAACTGTTAACAGAATTGAAGAAAGAAATAGAAAGCACCGCAGTGGTGGTTTTGTTATTTTTTTACTTGTTTATTATGTGCCGTTTAGTTACCAGTGACCCAGAGTGATGCTGTGTACAGCAGCTCTGAACCCTGCCCCATCATAAACCAGTCTCACTATTCCAACACACAAACCCCCATTGCCACAGTTACTGTATCAGTCTATGTCATCCGGAGTCTTCTTCTCCTGCACTGTCCCTCCACCCTTACAAGCATAATGTCCTTCTCTAAGAACCAGTCTTTCCTGGCCATGTGCCCAAATTATGTGAGATGGAGCTTCAAAATCTTAGCATCCAGGGAGAAACTTGGTTTCACCTTCTCTGAGATAGACCTATTTGTTTTCTTGGGAGTCCATAGTATGTTTAAGACTCTTCTCCAGCACCAAAACTTAAAGCATTGCTGCTTCTTTCATCCTTAGACACCGTCTAGCTTCCTGATGCATAGCAAGTAATTGCAAAGACGATGGCCTGGATTAAGTGCACCTTAGTCTATAGAATGACATCATTGCTTTTCAGCCCTCAGGAGAGGTCCGTGATAGTAGATTTTCCCAATACAATTAAGCTTTTGATTTCCTAATTGCTGGTATAAAGAATATTGATTGTGGAGCCAGGCAAGCTGTAATTGTCAACAACCTCAATTTCTTCTCCATCTATCACGGTGCTGCCAATTGGCCCAGTGGTGAATCTTTGTCTTCTTGATGCTGAGCTCCAATCCATATTGAAGACTACAGTCTTTGACCTTCTGCAACAACTGTTCTTCAGGTTCAGCAGCAAGTTTTTGTCATCTGAAAAATGAAGGTTGGTGATGTGTTTTCCTCCAATCTTAATGCCACATTCTTCCTCATAAAGCCCTGCTTCCCAGATGATCTGTTCTGCATATAGCTTGAAAAGTTATGGAGATAGGATGCATTCTTGACACACTCCTTTTCTGATTTTGAACCATGCAATATTTCTTTGCTCTGTTCTGATCTATGGATACGATCTATTATGCTGGAGATGAAAAGGTGAGGGGAAAAAACAAGGTTGCTCTCAGAGTTAAAAGACCATTTCTAGATCCATCTGAAAAACATTATTGTGAGTGAAATGATAATATTCCTATGCATACAAGGTAGACTTGTTAATACTATTATCATTAAAATCCATGCACCAACAACCAGAGCCAAAGAGGAGGAAATAAATGATTTCTACCAACTGTTGCAGTCAGAAATTGATCTAATATGTAACCAAGATGCATTAATAAAAATGGGTGACTAGAATGTCAAAGTTGGGAACCAGAAAGAAGGATCAATAATCAGAAAATATGTACTGGTGACAGAAATGAGACTGGGGATATAATGATAAAATTCTGCACAATTATTCATTTATAGTTGTTGTTGTTGTTATGTGCCATCAAGTCATTTGCGACTCATAGCAACCCTGTGTACAACATCCCTGAACTCTGCTCTGTCCTGTGCCAATCATGCCGTCTCCGATACACCCATCCCGATTACCCCAGTCACTGAATCAATCCACCTCACAGAGGGCCTTCCCCTTCTGTGCTGTCCCTCCATCCTACCAAATGATGTCCCTCTCCAAGGACCTTTCCCTCCTTGCAACATGTCCAAAGTATGT
>NW_006399894.1:5945039-5946183 GCF_000299155.1 Elephantulus edwardii
ATAATCTTCAGTAGAATTTTGCTTGCATGTGAAATCAATAAGATTGTTCTATAGTTGCCACACTCTGTTGGGTCACCCTTCTTTGGGATGGAAACTTTATAAGAAACATAACAATAGTAGTAAAAGACTTTAACACACCACTCTCACCAAAAGATAAATCGATCCAAAAGAAAATTAAAGATGTAGAAGACCTCAATCACACAGTCAACCAACTCTAACTTGTGGATGTATTCTGAGCATTGCACCCACCTAAATCTCATATTATTTTCTTCTCAAGTACACATAGTATTTTTTCCAGAATTGATAACAAAGCAAGCCTCATAAAATAAAAATAAAAAAGCCACCAAAACAAAACAAACCCACAACAAAAAACGTTGAAATAATAGAAGATATTTTTCAGACCACAACACTAGAAAACTAGAAATTAGCCATAAGAGGACAAACCTTGTAAAATCACCAATATGGAAGCTAAATAACACCCTGCTAGTAGATGATTGGGTTGTAGAAAAAATAAATAATGAAATAAAAAAGTTTCTCTAAACATAAATTAATGAAAATGCAAGGCACCAAAACCTCTGGTATGCAGCTAAAGCAGTCTTTAGAGGGCTATTCGTAGCATTAGGCAACCACATAAACACTACAAAAGAAGCAAAATTAATGATCTAACTCAACACCTTATTCAAATAGAAAAAGAATAGCAATCTAACCTAACAGTCTGTAGAATAAAGGAAATTATAAGAACAAGAGATGAAATCATTGAGATTGAAAACATAAAACAATTGAAATTATCAATAAGACCAGTAGCTAATTTTTTGAAAGGGTCTATAAAATTGACAAACCATGGGCAAACTTAACAAAAGAAAAAAGGAGAAAACATGAAAAACTCAATTAAGGCATGGGCGAAGTGATACCACAACATAACCAAAGGAAATTAATTCTATAATATTAGAATACTGTGAAAAGCTATACTCTGATAAATTTGAAAATTTAGAGGTAATGGAAAAATTCCTTGAAACTCATGCCCTATCCAGATTGTTATGGACAGATGTAGAACACTTGAACAGATCAATCACAAAAGGAGAAATTGAGCAGGTCATAACAAGACTACCCACAAAAAAAAAAGAAAAGAAAAGAAAAGAAAAAA
>NW_006399894.1:5956471-5958679 GCF_000299155.1 Elephantulus edwardii
GGAGGGACAGTGCAGGAGGGGAAGACCCTCTATGAGATGAATTGATTCGGTGACTGCGGTAATCGTGGTGGGTGTGTCAGAGGCAGTGCAGTTGGCGCAGGTTAGAGCAGGGTTTAGGGCTGTTGTGCATAGGGTCGCTATGAGTCAAAAACGACTCGACGGCACATAACAACAACAAAATTTATATGTATAAAGTGACGTTATCGTCAATAGTTTTTATAGTGAACTAAATGTTAAAGCTGTGGTGTCACTAAATTGCTTTACCAACTGGCTTTTCTATTCATTGTGTTAGCTGCATCTGGGGAAATGTTCTCTACCTATCTTTTCTACGAACACACGGTCTTGCAAATCATCAACAGCTGTGGGACCAAAATAAGAGAACAATTTCCACAGAATTTGTGTGAAGACACCATCACAAAGAAAGACAGCATGGCTTCTTTACTTAGTTCAAGCTTGTTAGAGGCTGAGAAGTTGTCTGTATTGAAAAGTTGTATTCTGTGGACTAAGCAGTTAGTTGCATCAGCTTGGACAATTACTCACCAGTTTCTGACAAACAGCATGCATATTCCTGTGAGTCATTCTCTTGATAGGCTTTAATCTCTGGAGTAACTTCCAGCAAACTACCAAAACCAAGCGGCTGGAGAACTGAACCATGAAGGAGCTGTTGATGTTCTAAATCATGAACTTATATTGAAACATAAGCATTTAGGACTATGTTATGAGGCTTATAACTGCTCTGCTACTAATATTAACAGAATGAATTATAAAAATAAAGACACTCAAATTTTAATGAAATTAATTCCACAATTTACAATATAATTTAAATTCTGTATCTTCCATGAAGAATGCAAAAGATTATTACAAAGACTGAAAAAGAAGAAAAGACCAAGATGGATGTCGGATGAGACTGAATATTGCATTAGAGCGCCGTGAAGCCAAAGCTAAATGAAGAAATCAAGAAATCAAAGAGCTAAACAGAAAATTTCAGAAGGCAGCCCGGGACCACAAAGCAAGATACTATAATGAAATGTGCAGAGAGCTGGAGTCAGAAAATCAAAAGGGCTGAATTCGCTCAGCATTTCTTAAGCTGAAGGAGCTGAAAAACAAATTCAAGCCACGAGTGGCAATATTTAAGAAAAGTTTGAGTAGAATGTTAAATGGTCCAGGAAGTATCAAGAGAAGATGGGAGGAATACACAGAGTCACTGTATCAGAAGAAATTGGCTGACACAGAACAATTTGATAAAATGACATATGAGCAAGAACCTATGGTGATGAAGGAGGAAGTTCAAATTGCTCTGAAGGAATTGGCAAAAAGCAAGTCTCCAGGAGTTGATGGCATACCAATTGACATATTTCAACAAACAGACACTACCCTGGATGTGCTCTCTAAGTTGTGCCAAGAAATCTGGAGAACAGCCAGCTGGCCCACTGACTGGAAATGTTCGATATTTGTTCCCATTCCAAAGAAAGGTGACCCAACAGAGTGTGGAAATTATTGAACAATATTGAGACTCGACTGCACATAACAACAACAACAACAACAACATCATTAATATCACATGCAAGCAAGATTCTGCTGAAAATTATCCAAAAACGTTTGGAACAATATGTCAACAGAGAACTGCCAGATGTGGATTTAGAAGAGGTCATGGTACTAGGGATATTATAGCTAATGTTAGATGGATCTTGGCAGAAAGCAAAGAATACCAGAAGAATGTCATCTGTGGTTCATTGATTATGCAAAGGCTTTTGACTGTGTGGATCACAGCAAGCTGCGGCTAACTCTGAGAAGAATGTGAATCCCAGAACATTTGATTGTGCTAATGCGAAACCTATACTTAGAGCAAGATGCAGTAGTCAGAACAGAGCAAGGAGACACTGGATGGTTCAAAATCAAGACAAGGGTCCATCAGGGATTTATTCTGTCTCCATACCTTTTCAATCAGCCAAGACACTGGGTTGTATGAGGAGGAATGTGGCATCACGATTGGTGGAAGAGTCATCAACAACATGCATTATGCAGATGACACAACCCTGACTGCTGAAACTGAGGAGGACCTGAAGCACTTGCTGCAGAAGATCAAGGACTGCAGCCTCCTATATGGACTGAAGCTCAACATCAAGAAAACAAAGATTCTCACCACTGGGCCAATTGGCAGCATCAGTATGGATGGTGAAGAGATTGAGATAGTTAACAGTTTTAGTT
>NW_006399894.1:5958779-5967516 GCF_000299155.1 Elephantulus edwardii
TATATAAATAAATAAATACATAAATAAAAAAGAAAGAAAAAGTCCTGGACCAGATGGTCTCACAGCTGAATTCATAACCCTAATACCAAAACCAGGCAAAAGTTTTACCAAGAAAAGAAAACTCACATGAACCTAGACACAAAAATCCTTAACAGAATTCTAGCTAATAGAATCCAAAAACACATAAAAAAAAATTCTTCATCGTTACTGAGTGGGATTCATAATAGGTATGCAAGGATGGTTCAGAATAAGAAAAACAATCAACGTATTTCAACATCAACAAAGCAAATAACAAGAACCATGTGATCCTAACAATTGATACAAAGAGGCATTTGACAAAATCTGACACCTGTTTCTGATTAAGACACTCAACAAAATTGGAATTGAAGAGACTTTCCTAAACATAGTGAAAAGTACATATACAAAACCAAGTACCAATTATAATTCTCAATAGAAAAAGACTAAAAGCATTTTCTTTGCAAACAGGGATCTGACAAGGATGCCCACTATCCCCACATCTATTTAATATTATACTGGAAATACTTGTTAGGGCAATATGACAGGAGAGGAAATGAAAGACATTCAGATCTGCAAAGAGATGGTTAAACTGTCACTATATGCAGATGATATGAAAGCATACTCTGAAACCCCCAAGGAGTCAACAAGAAAATTGTTAGAGATAATAGACCAATTTAGTAGAGTGACAGGATATAAGATTAATATCCAAAAATCAGCAGAATTCCTCTACAGTAACAAGAAAACTCAGAGAAGGAATCCAAGAAAACAATAGCATTGAAATAGCCAACCACAAATTGAAATACTTGGGAGTGAACCTAACTAGAGATATAACAGACTTATACAAAGAAGACTATGGAACATTTTTGGAAAACACAATAATAAAAGGTCTAAATAAATGGAAAAAAATGTGCCCTGTTCATAGGTAGGATATCTAAATATTGTGAAAATAATAAACCTACCAAAACCAATCTACATGTTCAATGCAATCCCAATACACAAACCAAGTTTATTTTTCAAGGAGATTGAAAGAGAAATTGCTACATTTATATGAAGAGGGAAGAGACCCTGAATAAGCAAAATACTTCTGAAAAACAAAAATGAAGTGGGAAGTGTATCACTCCCTGACCTCAAAAACTTACTACACAGCAGTAGTAACCAAAACAACATGGTACTGGTATAATGACAGGCACATAGACCAATGGAACAGAATTGAGAACACAGAAGGGACTTATCTAGCAACAGTTGACTGATATTTGACAAGGAAATAAAACCTATCAAATGGGGAAATAACAACCTCTTTAACAAATGGTGCTGGCAAAACTGGATTGCTAATTGCAGAAAGCCAAAACAGTATCCATATTTCACACCATAACACTGCTTGGAATATACCCTGAGAAAATGAGAACAGAGGCACAAACCTCTTGTACACAAATGTTTCATAGCAACATTATTCACCATAGGAAGAACATGGAACATCCACACAATGGAATACTATGCAGCATGCTGGAGCAATGGTTTTATAAATTACTATCTAACTTGGGAGAGGTAAAGGGCAGTATGCTAAGTGAACTAATTCAGTCTTATAAAGACAAATACTGTGGAAGACCATTATTGTAGAATGAGTAAGAAAATCGAAGGAGGGGAGAGGGAAGCAAAAGTATGAGGATGGCTAGGGTAGTGGGTAGAGTGGGGGGACTTAATCATAGGTCACATAATTTGATGGGTGGAGAGAGGGGTGAGTAAAGGAAAGGGAAATGATCCAGCATGAAAAATATGTATACGGACTTTGGAAGTAAAGCAGTATAAAAACAAACAAACAAACAAAAAAAACACAAACAACCAAACGAACACAAAACCCAAAAAACCAAACCCACCAACTCTCATAAGGTCAGATATGTCCCTGCCGCTCCTGTTACCCTTTTTATTCATCCTAACACCAATCTTACCTCTTACTGGGTCCAGAATCCAAATTAATATCCTACAGATTACACAGAGCCATACTAGAAATGTCAAAATGTTATAATCCTTTAATAGCAGAATACACTCAGGACAACCCTTTAACAAGTACTCACAGTTGCCTTAGCCTTGAGCCTCATGGCATTAGGCCAGTATTAACATTCTTGCCAATTATGGCTCTTCTCCTCCAGCCCAGTCCACCAATAAATGTACGCAAAAACTCAAAACTCTGATTTCTTTGAGGGTGGACAGTCCCAGGGTCAGCTCTGTGTCTTGTCTGGTCTCTAGTTCTCTGCTTTCAGCACTACTGCTGTTACTGTAATTCTAGCTGGCACTGTTGTTGCTAAGTCTAGCTGGCACAAGACAAAAACCTCTGGTCCTGAACAGTGCCCAGTGCATGCTTACATCTCCTTTGTGGGTTGTGACATTCTCCTTCCGCTGCCAGATTCCTTCAATAAAATGGTGAGACTAACCAATCTTCCTGTTGAGTAGTGAGACTAGAGACTAGCCAATACTCTTGTGGATTGGTGAGACTAGCCAATCCCCTTATGGATTGGTGAGTCTGGCCAGTACTTTGTAAAGAGGTTAACATGCCCTATTCATGTATTCCTCCTCAGCCACATGACAAAGTCAAATTCAGTGGCTAGGGAAGTCATTTTGAATACTAAACTCTTCCCACTATCCCTCAGGAAAGTTGGATAAATGTGCCAATGTCAAACATGCAGACCCACCTTTGTATGCAACAAACCATAAAAACCCAAAGTCCACTTTTTTTAAGTCATAGCTACTTCCTAGGACAGAGTAGAAACTCCCCTTAAGATTTCCACTCAAACATTCTCATTAACTCACTCATTCATTTGCAGAGTTGGTTCCCTCTCATAGTAAGAATCTTTCAGATTTTTGAAGTTACAAATCACGATGTAGAAGCCTATTCATCTTTCTTCCTCAAATTTGAACTGCCATAAGAACATGACTTTTGGGTTTTCAGTACAATACATCACGGACATAGGGACATAGCCACCAGAGCTCTTACTCTGTAAATATTAACAGATGCAAATTGCTTCATTTTATCTCTTGAGAGGGAGATGAGTTTTAACTTCCAACCTTTCAGTTAGTAGACCAGTGATTAATTAAATGCACTACAAGGGTTCCTTCTACTATGTAAGAATCATTACCCTGTGGTTTCCCCAAATCTCTGTTCTCTCAACCCCAACTAGAATTTGTCAGAATCTCTTTCCAAGGTATAGCAATGCTGAAACAAAAGATGTCTACGCACCACTGGGCTCCATTTGGAAGTAGCTAAGCCTATCCTATTTACCAACAAATAAAACAGACTTATTTTTCTAATAAGTGTGCTCATCAATAGTCAGCTATGTATCTGAGAGTGTTTGAAAGTAGAATATAAATTGATACCACCTACGCATTGTCTTAAGCTGTGACTACATATAACCAATTGCTGTCTATGAATATCACATTCGTGCCAAAGTAGAATTATGGTTTAAATGACTGATATTCTGGAAGTCATTCATCAAACCCTTTTTTTCAATGTGCTTTAAGTTGATTAAACATCCATTTCTTTGTTTTTGGATTGGGCACGCTAAGCCCACATTTACAAATCAAGCCATATTTCTACAAGTCTGGAGCAATGAATCCCAGTCCTTCAGTATGTATCACCTAGATATTCCACCACTGTTTAGGTTTGGTGAAACATGTTTTTGGTGTAATAACTGAAAGTTAGATTATTAGTCACTCTAAATAAATCTCAGAATAAGCAATTTTACCATAGCTTTGCTGATTATTCACACATGCAAAGAAAATAAATTTGAAAAATCTGACAAAAACTTTGACCCATATTACTTTCAATCATTTCTCTTACAAAATGGGAAAGTACTGCGTTTTTGGTATAGTGGTGAGCATAGCTGCCTTCCAAAATGGGAAAGTACTGGAATAATAACAGATTAAGAATACCATCAGGGTTACCCTTAAACTTACTCTTTTAAAATAGTGGTTGCAGTTTTTTTTTTTTAATATATCTGTGGGTTTTAAAGGCTTTCTCTCAATAGGTGCAGCGAGCTTAATTTATTATAGAGGATGAGTAGAAAATATAGGTCACTCTTGAGTTTAATTTACAAGGGGGATACAAGTAGATAACAATCTTTCTCACTTTTGTTAGTTTTAAGGTAGAATAGTAATAAGCTAAGATGCTTCTTAGTGTTTGTGCTATAAAGGAAATTATTTTCACTACTGACATTCCAGATATTGTCATATTTAATCAGTTTCAGCTAGTGATTCTTATTTTGCTTTATACCATTCAAATGAGATTTAAAATAAGTCATACAAAGATACTATTTTCCTACATTATCCCATTAAATTGGTAAACTTATTTGAAAATTAAATATCATATTTCTTCTATAAATGTAACTTAATTGATTATTGTAATGCTTAGCATTATGAAGCAGCTCTGATCACTTTGTGGTAAGAAGTTGTGCCGCAATCCCAAAGGAAAAGGTTAAAATCCAACAGTTTCTCCATGGGAGAAGGATGGGCCATCTCCTCCCAAGTGATTAACTGCCCCTGAAAACCCAGGGTTTTCAAAGAGTCAGCTATGGGTCAGTCTGACTCAGTATTACACAACAACAAAAGAACCATCTAATCTTAATTCTAAAATACCTTTGTACATTTATTATTTAACTGTCAAATTAATTTATAGCTCTTTAATAGTTTAACACAATGCATAAGAGTCTTGGGTCTATCTAAGGAAATTGGTAAACAGATCTATTTATTTATCTCTGTTGTTGATTGCTAAGTGCCATTGAGTCGTAGATGACTCATAGTGACCCTATGACCAAAAGTCTTGACCATGAAATTCTTTCATCTTTTATCTAAATTCATAGAGTTTCTGGAACTATTTTGGAAGTGAATGCCACTTATGTTTCCAAATTTACCTCTAACAAACGATATTAAAAAGATTATTGTTATTTACCATATCCATTAATTCATTGTAATTTAAAAATAGCCATTAAGGTGTTAGACTTAAAGTTTAAGTTGTTTAAATGTACTATCAATTCCCTTCAAGAATAATGAGAAATCTCTTTCTATAAGATTAATAGCCTTGAAAACTTAAGGTCAGGGGCACCGTGAGTCTGAAATCGGAATCAATCTACAGCAGTGGAATATCCTAATGAAACACACACAAACACACACACACACACACACACACACACACACCCTAGTTATCTCTCTATTCATTCTATTTCCATTTATTTTGATGACAGTATCTCCGATATTTATTTATTTAAACATTCATCTTCCATGTTTTTCTCTCTCTTCTCTCCATCCCTAAAACTCTTGTACAATTTGAATGGCTAACTTTTCAAAAATCTAACTGTGACTTTAAATATTCCTAAATTACAAGCAATAAGCAAGGCCAGATGGTTTCACATGTTAGTTTCATTTTATGTTGGGTGCACTTGTGAAAGAAGCATACTTCCCCTGAAGCCTTGTAGTACAGGTATTTTACTTATCACAGATCCTAAGAACTTTCGATTTCCCTTTAGAATTCCTCAGAGTCAAGCATCTTGCACAAGAAAGAACAAGTAAAGGATACAATGACATGCAATGTCAAGTTCCTAGTCAGTCTGTAAACCCTCATTTAGTTGACTCTGTCAGCACCAGCTGTAACTCAATTAAATTCAACAGTGCACAGGTGTTCACAAGAATGACTAACAAAAGCATACTTCCCTTTAGGGCTCTTAAAAAATTAGAGTTCTTTAATTTTCCTACACCTTCAAAACTAAAACCAAACAATAAAATATTGAAAGAAGAAAGAAATTAGATCCAGCGGGGGAAAAACACAGTCAGCATGAGGTATAACCCAATTAAGCTGAATAGCACTCAGGTGTTTGCAAGAGCACACTCACTTCAGATTTTACCAACACAAATCAATTTCGTCTAAGACCTCTTAAGTTTGTTGATGCATATTCTTTTGTCTGAAGTTGCTTTGAAATGGAAGTTTTAGAATTTGGGTTCCTAAAAATGTATTTAATTGTAAAATAGAAGTAAAATGGTGCAGATTTTTACCTAGATATTCCAGCTTGGCCATTAACATTTTAAATACGTGTTTCAGTTGGGGAGAGGTGCTATTTTTTTAACTGATATTTTTTGGAATTTCACATATAAAATAAAAATATGCTCTCATTATTATTGAAAAGAATCAGATATTGTGTTCCTAAGTTTTAATTATTTTAAACTTAATTGAAATATGAGAAAGACCTAATGAAACAAATAGGGAGGGAGCTTTGGTGTCTCAGACTAAAAAGAGTGGTGGTGTTATTTCATGAGTGTCTTCTCTATGGGATTCAAATCCCCCATCAGTTCCAGAGGAAAACGATGGAATCTTCTTCCTTGTGCTTTACACTTCCGGAAATCTGCTTGAGATTCAGATATGAGTTGGTTTTGACTCTGTGGCAATGAATTTATGTTTGCTGAAATATGTCAGTATTTTATCAATTCCTGGGATCCTGTTTTTTGCTAATTCCTTCAAAGAAGCTTGAATTTCCTCCTTGATCATCATTGCTTCTTTATTATCAGTTTTATGAAATTATTCTGTGTCAGCAAGTTCTTTTTAGTTCAGTGACTTGGTGTACTCCTTTCATCTTCTTTTGATGCTTTATGAGTCATTCAATATCCTGCTTATAGGATTCTTAAGTATTGCAACTCGAGGTTTGGATCTACTCTTCAGTTCCTATTGTTGTTTGTTGTTATATGCCGTTGAGTCGTTTGCGACCCATAGCGACCCTATGTACAACAGCCCTAAACCATGCTCTATCCTGTGCCAATTTCATTGCCTCTGACACACCCATCCCGAGTACCCCAGTCACTGAATCAATTCCAATCACTACAACTGTTCCTCTTCCTTTGTATTTCCATGCTTGACAGTTCTACCTAGGTTGCCTGCCAATTGACTTCATTCCTTTGGATTTTTTTTATTCTGACACAAGTCTGTTCTATTTCTTCTCTTAATATACCACAAAATATGTGGCATATCCCCATTTATTCTTTTTTTTCCTTTTTTCCCCATTTATTCTTCATGAATTGTGTTATAAATAAAAAAATCAATAGTCACTCTAAATTTTCAACTATTAACTGTTTTCCAACATTGTCTGCTTTACAAAAAAGAAATAATTATTTAATAATGCAATTATGTATAAAAGAGTATAAAATAAAATGTCAAAGGAATGTTAAAATTATTTTAAATATTAATATTGATGTTGTTGTTGTTGTTGTTGTTGTTGTTATGTGCCATCAAGTTGCCTGTGACTCATAGTGACCTTATGCACAATACTCCTAAACACTGCTGTACCCTGTGCCAATCTCACTAGATCTGACACACCTATCCCTATTACTCCAGTCACTGAATCAATCCACCTCATCGAGCATCTTCCTTTCCTGCACTGTCCTTCCACCCTCCCAAGCATTATGTCCTTCAAAGACCGATCTCGCCTTGCAACATGTTCAAAGAGTGTCAGACGAAGCTTCAGAATCTTTGTCTCCAAGGTGCAACCTGTGTTTACCCTCTTAATTATGAATTTGTTTTGATCTCCTAGAAGTCCATGGTATATTCAATACTCCTTTCTGGCACCATGACTCAAAGGCATTCTCCTTCTGTCATCCCTAGTGATGTCAAGCTTTCTGAGGCATAGCAAGTAATTATGAAGACTATGGCCTGGTTCAGGTGAACCTTAGTCTTCAGACTGACATTGTTACTCTGGTCTCTGACAGCAGACTTTCCCAATGCAATTTGTATTTTAATTTCCTGGATACTGGTATCAAGAATGTTGATTGTAGAGCCAAGCAAACTGAAACTTTTAACAATCTCAATCACTTCATCACCTATCATGATACTGCCAATCAGCCCAATGTTGAGAATCTTTGTTTTCTGGATGTTGAGCTTCAATCCATATCGAAGGTTGCAGTCCTTGACCTTCTGTAGCATTCTAATGAATGGTGATCCAACAGAGTGCAGAAATTATCAAACAATATCATTGATATCACATGCAAGCAAGATGCTGCTGAAGATTATCCAAAAACGACTGGAACAGCACATCAAGAGAGAACTGCCTGAAATGCAGGCTGGATTTAGAAGAGTCCATGGTACTAACGATATTAAAACTAATATTGCTGAATCTTGGCTGAAAGCAGAAAGTACCAGAGGAATGTGTATTTTTCTTTAATTGATTTTACAAAGGGATTTGACTGTGTAGATCATAACAAAGTATGGGTGACTCTGAGAAGAATGGGAATCCCAGAACACTTGATTGTGCTTACGTAAAGCCTATACTTAGACCAGGAAGCAATCATCAGAACAGAGCAAGGAAACACTGAATGGTTCAAAACTGGGAAGGGTGTATGCCAAGGATACATCCTATTTCCATATTCTTTCAATCTATATGCAGAACAGATTATCCAGGATGCTGTGCTCTATGAAGAGAAATGTGACATTAGGATTGGAGGAAGACTCATCAACAATCTGTGATATGGAGATAACACAAACCTTCTTGCAAAAACTGAGGTGGATCTGAATATTACTATTGTTGTTGTTGTTGTTATGTGCCGTCAAGTCTCCTGCGACTCATAGCGACCCTATGTACAACAGCCCTAAAACTCTGCTCTGTCCTGTTGCAATCGCACTGTCTCTGACACTTCCATCCCAATTATGCCAGTCACTGAATCAATCCACCTCATAGAGGGCCTTCCTCTCCTG
>NW_006399894.1:5972999-5980411 GCF_000299155.1 Elephantulus edwardii
TCGATGGCACATAACAACAACAACAATATCTTATTTTAACAGGAAAAAAATTAAAAATAATACATTAACCTTTACACATTTCATTTTACTAATTTGATCTGATGGATACACACTTAGGAATATTGTTGTTGGTGGTGCCTTCAAGTTGAGTATGACTAATAACAATCCTATAAACAACAGATGTAAAACCTGTCCTATCTTCACCATTCTTATCATTGCCAGAAGATTTGAGCCCACTGCTGCAGTCACTGTATCAATCTATTTTCTTGAGATCCTTTCTCTCTTATTTTGACCCTCTACCTGTCCAAGCATGATGTCTACGTCAATGGAATAAGCTCTCTTAAACATGTCTGAAGTACTAGAGGTCAGACTCTCCAAGATATGTCTGTTTGCTCTCTTAACAGCCTATGGGATATTCAGCACTCTTCTTCAACACAACTCAAAAGCATCAGTTCTTCTTCTGTCATCCTTGTTAATATTCTAATTCTCAGATGCATAGCAGGTGACTAGAATGACCATGGCTTAAATCAGGTGTGTATTAATCTTTTAACTGATATCATTTATTGGTCTTTGTGAGTGTGGAGAATTCCTTGACAGCAGCCTTTCACAATGCAATACATCAGAGATCTCTTGACTTCTGTTACCAGTAGGGTTGATTGTGAATCCAAGTAAGAGGAAATTACTGAAAAAACTTTTCCCCATCTAACATGATGTTGCCTATTGGACTAGTGTTGAGAATTTTTGTTTCCTTAATGTGGAATTGTCATTCATATTGAAGACTGTGGTCTTTGATCTTCTTCACTAAAGATCCAGTCCTCCTCACTTTCATTAAACAAGGTTGTGTCTGCCTAACCAGGTTGTTGATGAGTTGTTTTTTTTTGTTTTTGTTTTTTGTTTGTTTGTTTTACTGGCACACACTCTGCTTATTCAGTTGTGTTTGTTTGTTTTCTAAGACATTTATAAAAAATGTTTATAACATTATATAAGAAAATGTTTTTAGTAGAAGAAATACCTTAATTGTGTTTTTTTTTTGTTTAAAACATTACATGTTTTCTCAACTATATTATCATTGTCCTAATTTTCTGGCAGGACATAAGAAAGCATATTTTAGAAAAACTAAATTATATTGTAGAAATAGTGAGTGGTAATCAATAAATTTAAATACCATGGTATAATCATTTGTTCCCAAACCTATTGCTCTCAAGTGAATTCTGGCTTACAGTGACACTATAGATTAAATTATGGTTTCATAACTTTTTTAAGGTTATACAAACCAATTTAAGGAAACTTACTGACCATCTTTCCATGGTAGAATCTCTTTGCCATCAACATTTCAGTGACCAGGGTACATTAGACATTGCAAATAGAATACAATTCCTATATTGATAGGCATGGTTTTCTTGTTGTTGTGTACAATAGAGTCAGAACCAATCCATTGCTGATCCTCCAGTGGTTTTCGGAAGCAACTGATTACATGGAAGGAGATTGGCCATCCTTCTCCCACAGAGCAGCTGGAATCCTCAAACTACATTGCAGTGCAGCTTCTTGCCATTAGACTACTACAGCTTCCTATATCGATAGGCATATTAAATAGATAGATCAATAGATAAATACATAAATAAATAACTTCTGATATTGTTGCTGTTGTTGTTATGTACTGTTGAGTTGCAATTGACCTTGTACCAGGTTCTGAGAGACAGTTAATACAGGACGAGTCTACCCATCCATCTCCAGTGGGGCATCTGGTGGATTCAAACCACATCAATATGCAGTTTGAATTGGAGTCTAACTTCTTACAATTCGGCCAGCAGAGCTCCTACCAGAGCTTCCTGTTGTTGTTTACCATTAAATCAAAACCGACCCATAGATATCCCTCCTGTGTTTTTTCATAGGCAGTAAATTGTACAAGAGGGGACTTCCATCCTTCCCTGCAGAGCATTTGGTAACTTCAAACCATATGCCTTTGAGACTGCAGGAGTTTCTTACTGTTAGGCAACCAGAGATCTCTGGAAACTTTAAATAATGAAAAGACCAAATTGGTTTTAAAAAGTCAATGAGAATTAACAATTGGAAAGAAATTAAAATTTTCCCATGAATTACATATGGAACCCAGTAGACACAGTGATTAAGAGATTGGCTGCCAACAAAAATGTCAGCAATTAGAATTGCATTCCACCAAAGAATGATGTGTAAGTGTATATCCATAAAGATTACACCCTTTGAAACATTAGGATGCAAATCTAGTCTGTTTTTATGGGAACACCATGAGTCTGAATCAATTTTATTTCAGTGGGTTTGGTTTTTGTATTATATAGATTGTTGTTGTTGATGTTGTTGTTATGTGCTGTCAGGTTGCCTGCAACTCATAACAACCCTATGTACAACAGCCCTACATCCTGCTCTATCCCTTGAGCCAATCTTATTGTCTTCGACACACATTTCCCCATTACCCCATGACTGAATCAGTCCATCTCATCGGAGACTTCCTCTCCTGCACTGTCCTTCCACCCTCCCAAGCATGACGTCCCTCTCCAAGGGCTGATCTTGCCTTCCAACATGTCCAAAGTATGTCAGACAGTGCTTCAGAATCCTTATCTCCAAGGAGCAGCCTGGCTTCACCCTCTCCAGGATGAAATTGTTTGTTCTCTTAGCAGTCCATTGTATATATTCAATATTCTTCTCCAGCACCAAACCTCAAAGGCATCAATTCTCCTTCTACTATCCTTAGTCATTGTTCAGCTCTCTGATGAAAAGCAAGTAATTGCAAAGACCATGGCCTGGACCACGGCACCTTAGTCTCCAGACTGACCTCTTTGCTCTTCAGTATTTTAAGAGATCTCTGACAGCAGACTTTCCCAATGCAATTCATATTTTAATTTCCTGGCTGCTGATTCCAAGAGTGTTGACTGTAGAGCCAAGTAAACTGAAGCTGCCATCTATCTTGATCTCTTCATCATCTATCATGATGCTACCATTCAGCCCAGTGGTGAGAATCTTTGTTTTTTTGATGTTGAGCTTCAATCCATATTGAAGGTTGAAATCCGTGACCTTCTGCAGCAAGTGCTTCGTGTCAGTTTTGGGAAGCAGGGTTGTGTCATCTGCATAACTCAGATGAATGAAAAGAATCTGAAATACATATATATATAGTAAAGGGAGTCTCTCAATAATCTAAATACAAATAATAGCAATCTCTAATCTAAGTCAATAAGTAAACATAGTAGAGAGACTAAAAACAAAGTAATGTAAATGCTCAGGATATTTTGGCAAACTGTAACAAAAATGCAGTATCTTCAGAAATAATGCAGATGGTAAGAAAGAAATTAATGTGAAGATAGAATTGTTTTTGAAATGTTTGTTAATCATGATTGACTTTGTGTATAAGAGTTTAACTTTGTTTCCAGAAAGTCAAATAGTATTGTACTTTCCCTTTTGTGTTTCCCAACCTGAGTTTCTTTCTTCAATGAATCTTTTTCTTTTAAATCCTAATAAAGAGTTTTTCCCTTACATATTTGGTGTTATGAGTGGCATATTAAAAATGCATTGCTTTTGAGAACCCCTATAGTACAGAGAATTTGTCCCCTGGTGTCTTTCAAGACATTTGGGGCTCTCCAATTATGTGGAATCTTGAGAGGCAGCCTAAACAACATATCCTCTGCAATCCAAGCTCTACTTTTATGTTCACATGCTTTTCATTTTATTGTAGAATTTATTGTGCTCAAAGAAATGTCTTAAGAAGTTTATTTGGAATCTTTTGCTAAAAACAGACAATGACATTTTAAGGTGTACTTTGAAGCTACCTTCATGATATGAAGAAGCTACCTTCACTTCATGAAGTGTTTGCTATTTTAACGCACAAGCTGAAAAGTTGTTGTTGTTGTTGTTGTTGTTAATTGCTGTCAAATCAAGCAAGACTATAGCAACATTATGAACAACAAATCTGCCCTCTGTTCTTATTTGGAAAATCATTGGCTATTGTGGGAATGTTTCTATCTTTCTAGATCATATGAAATAGTTTGGAAAATCAAGGCTCCCATATTAAAGAGTCACCTGCTATGCATCTGAGAGCTGGACAAAATAAAAATCTGTGCCTTTGATCTGTAGTGTTGCAGATTAATACTGAATATACACAATAGACAAATAACAAACAGATATGTCTTCGGAAAAGAACAGCCAGAGTGCTCCTAGGAGGCAAAAATGACAAAGCTTCATATCAAATACTTGGGCTTTGTTGTTAGGAGAAGAAATTCTTTGGAAAGGGATATCATACTTGGAATAGTGGAGGGTTGGAAAAGAAAGGAAGATCTTCAACTTGATGGATTAGCACAGTGACTACAGCAATGCACTCAGGTATGTCAGATGATGGACAGGACACAGTTCAGATCCATTGTTCATAGTGTCATTATGAATTGTTCTCGAGTTGACAGATTCCACCAACAACATATTAAACAATGACAGTGGGGTGTATTTTTTTTTACTAGAATCTAGAGACTTCCAAAAGACACCTATATTAAAAAATAATAATAAATTAACTGTTATTTGGTTGATTCTATATAAGAGGTCAGAGTAGATCAATTCTTCTATAGGGTTTCCAAGCCTATTTATGGAAGCAACTTGCCTTATCTTTTGCTCTGGACTGCTGGTGGATTTTAACTTCTAACCTCTAAGTTAGTAATCCAATATTTAAGCAATTGCCAAGTGGGCTTCTCCAAAAGGTACCAGGATGATAAAATTCTTTCCTTGCAAGTTAAAATTTCTTTATCCATTTTTAAACTGTGATTTTTAAAAAAAATTTTATTAGTTTTAATGAACATTTGCAGAGATTTTGGGTTTTCATTCATTCATTGTTGCACTATAAATTGTGATTTTTAATGAAATTTAAACAGACTTGAATTTTCTAACTGTGCCACCCACAGACCACAGGTATTGAAGACATTTTCTATTTGGCAGGCTCAGTTCTCAGCGCTCTTGATTAGCTCATCTAAACTTGTGGTTGCTGTGAAGGTGAACACTGTGACAGTGATGTGCCCAATGTGATAATGGTCACCCATGGTGGACAGTGTTTGGTGGAGATCCCCAAATAAAACAAGCTTGGAAAACACACACACACACACACACACACACACACACACACACACACACACAAAATTGGATTTTCATTCATTTACAGTTGCACATTTTTCTCCCTATCTCCTCCAATTCACTTTAAAAACATCGTTGTTGCATAATTTCCTTTCTTCTCTCCCCCCCATGCCCAGTTCACTTTGTTATGAAACTTTTATTCGGAACTACTGTCATACAAATGTCTAATTATATATTCCTTTTAAACAGTCCTTTCCTTCATCAAGTTAAAATTTCTGAAATAACTTATAAAAATACAGAGTGCCAAGCCTTAGCTCTTCCCTCTCTACTCCACTGCTGATTTTCACCTCTTTTTATCCTACTCTATCTTTCTGTTTTCCTCAAAGCACTTTGCCAGAAGTCAGTTTATTTCTTTCCAAATAACAAACCCTGTCCAGAAATCTTTTCCTAAAATGAATTAAAACTCACCCTGCAGATGCTGAGAATCAACCTCGTATTGTCCTTGTCCTTTGGACTAGAACAGAACTTGTTGAGGTAGTTAGAATTTGCCCACATTGTATCAACAACCTTAGAAACTTTTTTTATTTTATATCATTTTAATTAGTGCCTATCAGCCAGGCTCCCCATATAGTTGGATCCTAGTTTGCCTAACTATGGCTATGGAAAACTGAGTGTGTGTGGGGGGGGGGGGGGGCGGGGGGAAGGCAGTATAACTTTTAACCTAAATAAAACTGCTACTGAATTGTTGGATGGATCCAGCCATTGCAAAAGACTGCTAAAAGCCATTCCTAGGGTTTTCACTCCTTAATTGACTGGACAAAAATTCATTCCTACCAAATAAATAAAGATGGAAAGTATTTATAATGATCAGATTCTGCTGTTTCAAAGGTTTTTCTGTACACTCTAAGCTTTTTCTAAATGCCCCAAGCATCTCTCAGGCTTTTAATGCTGTTTTTAAATCTGGTCTTAAGTCTGACATTTTAGCCTGCATAAAAAGACACAGATTAAACTAAAACATGGCTCCTGCCATTGAATGAACTAACATGACAAACAAACTTGCCCAGATAATTGACGCTAGAAAAGTCCCCAAAGCTAATAAATTGATAGTATGCCAACTGCAACATTGCAATCTCCAAGTAAACACCAAACAAAACAAAATAAAATGAAACCAATTATAAAGACTACTGCCAGAACTTCCAATGACACAAAGGTTGTTATTTATTTCTTTTATAAGAAATTTAGCAATTTAAAGAATGAGCACAGTAAGGTAAAGAATAAGCAGAAGCTTCTCCACCAGCCACCCAAACTTTAGCACAATTTATGATGACAGTGTTTCCCCCATCCCACCCTCACCCCAGTGACTGTGGTGATTGAGGTTGTGTGTCAACTTTAGTACCTGTGATATGTGATGATTTGGTAGTTATGATGTAGTCATTCTTTTGATGAGATATAATGTAGTCTAATAATGTTCTTGATGAGGTGAAACAGATGTAGCCATCTACATGATGAGATCTGCTCTGGTGAAACTTCTTTTTAGCTATTTTCATCATTTCTCCCATCCAGTTTAGTTTTCCTATGTTCCAGAGGAAGTTTCTGCGTTTCATAAGATTCCCATTTTTTCTTACTTTCTTTTATGATCCCTTGCTTTTTTCCATGCATGTCCTCCATATCCTATAACTCATCTGGCCTTTGGTTCAATATACTAAAACTGTTGTTGAAATAATCTTAAAAATCAGGTTAGAAATACCCAATGTGGTCAGGTGTTTCTTGTGGTCTAGTTCCAATTTTTTTTAAGCTCCAACTTTTTGATATAGTGACTCTGCATGTTTTATCTATTTTTATGCATCCAGAGTCATTCAATATTTTGACAGTACAATGGTTAAACATTGCATATCTAGAGAAACTCTTTTTACTTTTTTTTAGCTTTAGAAATCACTAACATGTTCATCTCTTTCCACTTTAAGACTCTAGGCCCCTACATATTCATGGAGAGGGACATCATGCTTGGGAGGGTGGAGGGACAGCGCAGGAAAGGAAGGCCCTCTATGAGGTGGATTGATTCAGTGACTGGGTAATTGGGATGGGAGTGTCAGAGACGGTGTGATTGGCACAGGACAGAGCGGAGTTTAGGGCTATTGTGCATAGGGTCGCTATGAGACACAGGCGACTCGACGGCACATAACAATAACAACAACAACAATGCTCTTTATTTAGTTAGTAATACATTCAGTGAGTTGGCACCACTAAGTCAGATCTGACTCATAGGACTCATGATTTCACAATGAAAAAACACTTCCCAGTCCCATATCATCTACTTTAATAGAAAAAAATAT